>NC_047036.1:102147195-102747195 GCF_011762595.2 Tursiops truncatus
TGTCCCCTGCATTGGCAGGCGGATTCTTAACCACTGCGCCACCAGGGAAGCCCTACACTTCACTTAAAAAATAAAAAAAGAATTCATTTTCTCAAAGTGCTGGAGGCCAGAAGTCTAAAATCAAGGTGTGGGCAGGCCACGCTCCCTCCACAGGCTGTAGGAGGGAATCCTTCCCTGCCTTTACTAACTCCTGATGGCTCCTGGTGTTCTTGGCTAGTGGCCAAGCATAACCCCAATCTCTGCCTCTCTCTTCACATGACCCTCTTCCCTAGGTTGTTTCTGTGTCCTCTCCTCTCTTACAAGGACATCAGTCATTGGATTTAGAGCCCACCTAAATCCAGAATGATTTCATGTTCAGATCCTTAACTAATTACACCTAAAAGATATTATTTCCAAATAAGATCACATTCCAGATGGACATGAATTTGCAGTCAGGGACACTATTCAACCCACTACAATTAGGAAACCAGAAACAAATCTATTCCTCAATAGTAGCCCTTTAATTCCTGCTGTCCCCTACCCAATATCCAGGTAATTGACTACCTGTGCTCCACCACCACCTCCCCTGTTATTTCCTGCAGAGCTTGCAGATATCGGCTACCATGTCTTTGTTTCCACTGCTGTGTAGCTCATGCAGGCCCTGAGGATACCCTCTTCCATCCAGTGACAGCCTTCTCTTTCCATTTCCTCAACCAACCTGCCCAATAAACTGCAGAGAACAGTCTCGCTGGTAATTTTCCAGGCTACTTATCTTCCAATACTCTAGGTTGTGGGTTTCAAAACTTGCACACACACAAAAATAACAGGGCGAGGTTAGCATATGCTGGGCACCTAAGAATTGTACCAGGAGGCGAGAGACAAGAGGAGGAGGCTGCCCACAGAGAATATGGAATCTCAGCTCAGGATAACAGAAGCTTAAGAGAAGTCTGGATGAGTTGGGAGAAGGGTGAGGGTGTTTGAATCAGAGTTTTAAATCTCTTTTTTAATCTTCAGCCACAATGACAGCCAAAATGTCTCTTCTGGCTGTAAGAACTGGAAAGCCAATTTCAACAGGCTTGTGCAAAAAATGAACTGATTTATTGGTTCTAGAAATGGGAAAGGCCAAGTTTGGGCCCAGGGATGGCTCAAAGTTGCTTGGCTAAGATTGCTAGGCTTACATACTATCGTCTTAGTAAATTTGGCAGAAAGAATGGGTCTCTTCTCCAGGAGTTCCAGTAAGAGCGTGTGGGCTGAGGCTGAATGGCTGTGACGGTCACACATCCACTCCTGCACAATCTTTCAAGGGGCTACTGTACTCTCGTCTAGGGCTGAGTCACCTGCCCCACTTGTAGCCATGGGGTGGGGTCATTCCTCATAGGAAAGCGATGGTAATGTTAGAAGGGAAGAGAAACAATGTGGGCAGGGAGCAACAGATGTCCACCCCACTTACTCTGACAACCTTATGGCCACTTCTGACACCATCAGAAAAATTTCCAGCCTGCCGCTGGAGTTGTGTCTGCCCCCAGAAAACTCATACAAATACCAGATAACTGTTTCTGGCACCACAGATACTTCAGTGTATTTGACTGAAGTATCAATAGTGCCTTAGACCCTATTTTCAGGCAACTAGACAAAAGGTATATTAGTCAGCTAGGACTGTCATAAAAAAATACAACAGACTGGGTGGCTTAAATGACAGAAATTTGTCTTCTCATAGTTCAGGAGGCTGCATCCCGAGCACCTCTTCCTTTTCTTATAAATAAGGAAGCACTGGGTTAGGGCCCCACCCTTATGACCTCATTTAACCTTAATTACCTTCTTAAAAGCCCTATCTTCAAATACAGTCACACTGGGGGTTAGGGCTTCAACATATGAATTTCAGGGGGTAGGGACACAATTCAGTCCATAACAAAAGGACAAACTTATTTTCATTCCTTTACTTCTTACTTACAAGAGTTAAGACGTGAAGTAATACATTTTGACACTGATTAACTCCGGCATATGGTGCTGCTTCAAATATTTTTTCAAATGCGAGTTCTAATTCAGTTTTCAGTGTTTTCCAGTTTCCAATTCATGATATCTCAGAGGTCACATTCTGATCCCAAGCACAGCCAGAATCCTATTAGTCTTCCCATATCAATTAACCCTACAATTTTTTCCATTTAATTGCCAGATGTTTTTCCTTAGGTCAGCAGGCCACAACTAGACGGCTGCCCAAAAAGAGCTTTTTCAGACATGAATCACACACACATACCACACATACACACACACATATTTTATGGCATGCTACATAATTATATCCCAAACATACAGTGATGCTATAGCTAAGCATGATTTATGGATACAATCTCTAAACATCGCGGTGCTTTATTATTTGAGTTCCTTCTCCCCCATAAGCCAAAGTCAATATACAGAAAAGACCAACTAAAAACATGTGATATCTGTTAAGTGTAACACGAAATATGACACTTAAAAGCAAATTGGTTACTAATTCCTGGAGCTGAGTTTGTTCAGTCCCATTTCAACCAAGGTACCTGCTCTAAGGAAACATACAGAAATCAAAATCTAGAAAACAAAAGCAAAATTCACTCTCTGGGTTGCCTCATAAAATCATTGACTTATTTCTTCAGCTTCCAAGGCCATGCTGAGCTCTGCCAGCACTTGTAATACAATCCTTGCTGGAGTTTCTCAGGCGCTCATTACCCCTCATCAGTAATGCAACAAGTCACCACACCCCTCTTTTTGCCAGTTTGACTTCCAAGTCATATGTTAGAATTCATTTGCCAAATACTGACCTATCCCTCAGTTCCTAGCGTGCAATTAAAAGAGAACTTACAAGTAAAAAACAATAGCACAGAAGTCACCTCTAACACATTTCCATTTGGGAAAAAAAAACAATGTCTACTTAACACATCAGTTCCTTTCAACAAGCCCTAGTTTTAGATGACTTGGGTAGAACCTGGTATGTCATTCTTGGCATCACTGTCTCACTGGAACCCTGACAACATCAACACCTCCATCTTGGTAAAGACTAAAACTAGAATTACCACAAATCTTAGATTAGATATATCTTATTATTTAGGCTCGAAAGTTATCCTTGTCTCACAGCCTCTTTCTGAGAAAAGGCACAAAGAGTGGGGTTAGGGTATACCAAAGTTCAATATTGGAAGTGTGTACACACTTACATAAAACGGAGAGATATGTGTTGATATCGTGGTCCAACCTGAAGTGCTATTTTGCATGAATCAGGCCAGTGTGTAATAAGCCTGGGTGTATATTTATATTTAGTTCTTGTAGAATCAACATAAATGTAAAATAACTATCGGCTCCAGGCTTGGACTTATATGTTCTGATATTAGTTTATTAACAAAAGAAAAATAGCACTGAGGGGTAATTATTATATACTAGCTTCATGAGGACTTTTTTGGAAAAATTTTTTTCTAAACTGAAAATGAAGAAGATAACATCTTGAATGCAATACCTGACAGATTCTATTATGGTTTCTGTCACCTTTTAGTATATTTCCTAACTGTGCCTACTACAGGAAAGGGCAAGGAATTAATCAGGTTGCCAACAGAGTTGGGTTACACGGCATGCAGAAAGCACTTCGGCTACATTATTTGCACAATTTCTATAGGGAGTTGTGCAATAGAGGCCTTAAATTTAATATGTCTGGCTGCCTTCCACTTGGACTCAGTTCAAACCCAGTGCCTGCAGCTCACTGTATCCAGAGTGGGAAATCAGTCATTATATTAGGAACGGATGGCAAATGATTCCAATTCACATTCTTCAGCTGGTACGTTTTTTAACCTGGAGCAACACCAAATTGGAAAATTCTACAATTCTACAAGCTGGACGTTTGATCTATGTTGCAGTTTAAATACATTTCTAGTTTGAGGAAGCTGACAGGATTATTTTTCTTTAGAATTTCTTTAGTTGCTGTGCCACGGACAGAAATTTCGAGGTTCACATCATCCCCTTCCTGCAGGTCCTTTTGTTTCTCACTGGGGGTGGGAGGATAGTGTCAGTGCAATTAAACTGCAATGACCTATGTAAACAGTGACCTGACTCCGCACATGTGGACACATTACATAGATTGAAAGGCCATGCTCAGCAAAGATGAAAGACTCTTAGAGATGTTTTTTTTAAAAAAGGAAAGTAATGCCATAAAAAAATGGGCACAAGAAATGAAGAAGTGATAGAAAAAGAAATGTCAACCAGCTCTCAACCACATGAAAATATGGTTGATCATTTCAGTAGCAAGGAAATTAAAAATATAATATAAATGGGTCTCATTTTTTATTCACAATATCAAAAACTAACATACAGTGGTGGTAGGGATAGGGAGCTACACACTTTGCTGGAAGAACAATGAATTACTTTTACAAAAGTAATCCATAAATATACAGTAAAATTTAGAATGTGCATACCCTTGAGCCTAGAAATCTGAACTTTGAGACTATACAAAAATAAAAACAAGGGTTTGTAAACCTGAAAGTACAAATTTAATGCGGCATTATGTGAAGGGGCAAAAATCACTAAAACAATCCAAAAGGCCATCAACAGAGAAATGCTTGATTAAGTTATGGTAAATTTAGTGACAAGTATGTAACAATTTTACTCTTGGCTCTATGAGTATTTACCTAGAGGTAGTTATATAATGTACTACTTAGTTAAAAAAAAAAGTTAGAGAGTATTATGTAGAATGTAACCAACTTTAAAAAATAAAATATATTCTAGACATGTGAATATGAGTGTGCATTTGCGTACATGTGTGTATTTAGTGCACAGAGATACGGAAGGATACACAACAAAGGAGGAGGTGTGAAGAGAATTAACATTTTACTTCTACAATTCAGTAACTGCTGGACTGGTTAGAATAAGCATGCATTCCTTTGTAATTAAAATGGAATAAAATAAAAGGGGAAAGGGCAATTAATTCTGGATTTGTAATTTACAGGTATATCAGAGTCCTCCAAAGAAAAAGTACCAATCGAATGTGCAGTGTGCATGAGTATGTGTGTGTAGAGAGGTAGATTTATATATAAATATAAGTATTTATATACAATATATAAAATATATAAATATAATACAAAGGTAGATACAAAGATGATACATAGACAGATACACACATTTATTTTAGGTCACATGGTATTGGGGTTGACAAGTCCAAAATCTGCAGGGCAGGCTTTTTGAATTGAGTTGTAGTTTTCCTTTGACTTTAATCACAGGGGATGGTAGTAATAAGACACGCCCTAAGGGATTTCCTGTATTCCAGACATATTCTTCTTTACCTCCACTGTGGAACAGCGTCCCAATTTCCCCTTAGTAATCAGGATCAATCCCTCAGCCAGTATATTAACAGATGTACTTCTTTGCCTGTTGACTCAGAGGCATAAGGAACCCAAAGAGGACAGTGGCAGTCTTAACTTTGACTTCAATGGAATCACTGTTCTGTTTCCTGGTGGAAGCATTCCTCCCTTTGGAGCTACGACCTCTAGGCCAACACAGCATAAGGTCACAATGACAGGAAGCAAAAATTTTGCTAGTGGGGCACTAGGAATAATAGTCAGTGGTGCCATTCCCGTTTCTACCCCTTAGTTCCTGGGACTCATGCATCCTGGCTGTGGGAGAAACAGCACCATATACTGGATTCTGATTTAGAACAAATGAAGCCGGAGAACACTGGCCCAGCCTTGCAAGGTATCATCAAGTAGCTAGTATTGCAGTTGAGTCTTTAAAAGGCCATTCCACCATGCTATCAAGCCAGCTGCCTCAGGATGATGGGGAACATGGTAAGATCCGTGAATTTCATGAATATGGGCCCATTGCTGCATCTTATTTGCTGTGAAGTGATTTCTTTGATTCGAAGCAATGATACGTAGAATGCCAAAACGGTGGATAAGGCATTCTCTAAGTCCATGGATGGTAGTTTTGGGAGAAGCGTTGCATGCAGGGAAGGCAAATCTGTATCCAGAATAAGTGTTTATTCCAGTAAGAACAAAGTGCTGTCCCTTCCATGATGGAAACAGTCCATTATAACAACATGCCTCCAGGTAGCTGGCCAATAACCCTGGGGAGCAGTGCCATATTGAGATCTCAGTGTTGGTCTCTGCTTCTGGCAGATTGGGCACTCAGCAATGGCAGTAGCCAGGTCAGCCTTGGTGAGTGGAAGCTTATCTTGCTAAGCCCATGCAAAACCTTCATCCCTGCCACCTCATTGACCACTTTGTTCATGAGCCCAGTGGGTGATGACAGGGGTGGCTGGGAAAAGAGGCTGACGGGTATCCACAAAACAGGTTATCTTATCCACTTGATTATTAAAACCCTCCTCTGCTGAGGTCACCCCTTGGTGAGCATTCACATGGGACACAAATATCTTCACATTCTTCACCCATTCAGAGAGGTCTACATACGTATCTTCTCCCCAGACCTCCTTGTCACCAATTTTCCAATCATGTTCCTTCCAAGTCCCTGAACATCCAGCCAAATGATTAGCCACAGTCCATGAACTGATAATATACTCACACCTTTACCATTTCTCCCCCAAGCAAAATAAACAAGCAGCTGTACTTCTTGAAGTTCCACCCACTAGGAAGATTTGCCTTTACCGCTATCCTTCAGGGATGTCCCAGAGAGGGGCTGCAGTGCTGTAGCTGTCCACTTTGGGGTGGTACTTGTATATTGTACAGAACTATCTGTAAATTAGACCCGAGTTTTCTCTTCCTCGGTCACTGATCATAGGGAACTCGACATAAGACCATAGGTATAGGATGGGGATGAGAAGATACTGTAACAGGAATGGGGACCACAGGCATTTGGGCCACATCCTCATGTAACTTACTTGTGCCATCAGGGCCTGCTCAAGCCCAATCTTATATTTACCGCTCCCATTCGATGCATGACTAACTTTATGGCTTGGTGGGTCAGAGATTACCCAGTTCATTATGGGCAGCTCAAGTCACATGGTAACTTGGTGGCCCGTGGATTAGCATCCGGCCTCTACTAAGGCCCAGCTGTATGCCAAAAGTTGTTTCTTAAAAAGACAGTAGTTTTCCACAGAGGATGACAGACTTTGCTCCAAAATCCTAAGGGCCTATGGTGTGATTCACCAACAGGGGTCTGCAAAGGCTCCAAACAGCATCCCTATCTGGCCCTGCCACTTCAAGCACCGTTGATTGGATCTGCTGGTCCAGGAGGCAGAGAACCTTGCATGACAGCCTGGACCTGTTGCAGAGCCTTCTCTTATTCTGGGCCCAACTCACAACTAGCAGTTTTTCAGGCCACTTGGTTAATGGGTCAGAGTAGCACTTCCAAATGAGGAATATGCTGCCTCTCACATCCAGAAAGGCCTACTAGGCATTGTGCTACTTTCTGGGTTGGAGGAGGGATAAGATGTAACAATTATCTCACCCTAGAAGAGATATCTCAACAAGCCCCACACCACTGGACCACTAGAAATTTCACTAAGGTAGAAGACCCCTGAATTTTTATCAAATTTACTTCTCAACCTCTGACACACAAATATGTTATCAATTTCTAGAATAGTTGCTACTTCTTGCTCACTAAGTCCAATCAGCATAATGTCATCAATGTAATTGACCAATGTGATATCTTATGGAAGAGAAAGATGATTAAGATCTCTGTGAACTGAATGATGACATAAGGCTAGAGAGCTCACATACTCCTGAGGTAGGACAGTGAAAGTGTATTGCTGGCCTTGCCAGCTGAAAGCATACTGCTTCTGGTGGTCTTTACTAACCTGTATGGAGCAAAAAGCATTTGCTAGATCAATAGCTGCATACCAGGTGCCAGGGGATATGTTAATTTGTTCAAGCAATGAAACCATATCTAGAACTGTAGCTACAAATGGAGTCACCACTTGGCTAAGCTTATAATAATTCACTGCCATTCTCCAAGATTCATGTGTCTTCTGCACAGGACAATAAGCAAACTGAATGGAGATATGGTGGGAATTACCACCCTGCATCCTTCAAGTCCATGATGATGGTACTAACCTCTGCAGTCCCTCCAGGAATGTGCTATTGCTTTTGGTTTACTATTTCCCTAAAATGAAGCAGTTCTAATGGCTTATACTTGGCCTTTCCCACAATAATAGACCTCATCCCACAGGTCAAGGAGCCAGTGGAGATTCTTCCAATTGCTGAGTATGTCTATTCCACTTATGCATTCCAGCACTGGGGAAATAACTACAGGATGGACTCTGGGACCCACTGGATCTACTGAGAGATGGACCTGACCTTAAACTCCATTGAGCATCTGACTTCCATAAGGCCCAACTCTGACTGGTGACAAAATAACATTTTGCATCTCCAGGAGTCAGTATCAGTTTAGAGCTAGTGTCCAGTAACACCTAAAAGGTCTGATTATATCCTTTTCCCCAGTGCACAGTCACTCTGGTAAAAACATGTAGGTCCCTTTGGGTAAGGTTGGAAGAAAGATAGAAAGTATAAATTTGGGCAATATACTGAGGTCCTGCCTAAAGGAGACCTGGCCTTCTGCACTTCATTCAGAGGGTTCTGGGTCTGTAACCTGGCTTAAGCCTGGGAATTAATTGAGGGGCCCTACTCTCTGTTTTTATGATTCAAGCTAGACTTTTGTTCACTTGACCAAGCACTCTTTCCACTTATACAGATCAAGTAAATATTTAGTGGGCTTGCCATCTATTTCGCTTCTAGGCACCCCATGATCAATGAGCCAATGCCATAGGTCTCTCTGAGTCAGACATTCTGATGGCTGCTTTGACTCTGCTGTCCACTGTGAAAACCACACCCCTTTGCCTTTGGCGACCGAGTGTTGCTACTTGGCCCCTGCCACCCAGGAATCCCATTATACCCACTGCATTTAGGTTCCCCAGTTCAGGTGCAGCAGTTTCCACTATAATTTTGGACCTACAGAAAAGAGTGATCACACAGCACTTTCAAGGATGCTTGGGGCTCCCCTCACAAATTTATTTCTCAGTCATGGTGAAAGGGAGTCCTTCTAGACCCTCCCAGGGTGAGTGAGCAGGCCTAAATAAGTCCACTCCAACATTCCAATCTCCCAAAGCCTTTGCACCTCTTCCTCTACAGTAAACCAAGGCAGGTCAGCATTTCAACTTCACTTGCCATGGGCCACCTTTTGGTGCATGTTTTGGCCGACCAACCAACCAAACTGTTAGAGCCCTATCTAACTCCTCAAGTGGCAACATTAAATCCAGAATCTCTGCCTAGTGAGCCCATATCAACTAATTACATCCTTTCACCAACAACTTTATGTTCCTTTCACCACCATCCCACACCCTTCACCATCATTCCCACACATAGTTCCCAGATTTCTGTCTGTATAAATTGGAAACCCACGCAATTCTTTTGGAGTGTGGAACACCTCCTCGCGGGCCATACTTTGCACCTCACCCTTTGGGGCCTGCTGGGACATGAATCAAATTATAGGTCTAAAAGCAGAGAGGGGTGGTGGGGATGGATACTGAGGAGAATCAGCAGGCATGCAGAACCCTGCCTTTTATGAGTTTTTGACTAGGAGTATCTCATAGTGATATTTTGTGTATCTCTATTGCCATATTACACCTTGGACCATTGGTGCCCTGTTTACCATGGAAATAGAGTCAGTACTGTCTTTGAATCTCATTAAATTAAGGAAGCAATTCCATAAACTGCATAACCATTTCAGAAAACTCATCCTTAATATTCTGTTCCTCTAGAACCACTTTCAGTAGGGAAATCTTTATCAGTCAATGTTTCCAGAGAAACAGAACCAACAGGATGGATGGCTGGATAGATATACAGGTAGATAGGTATTAATCAAATCTACAAAATACCTTCACAGAAATACCTAGATTAGTGTTTGATTACATAACTGGCTAGCAGAGCCCAGCCAGCCAAGTTGACACATAGAAACTAACCATCACAACAGGTAACAACCAGTAGCCCTCCTTAGAATATTACACTTGACTCTGGATCTACAGATTCAATGCAATCCCTATCAAATTACCAATGGCATTTTTCACAGAACTAGAACAAAACATTATAAAACTTGATGGAAACACAAAAGACCCCGAATAGTCAAAACAATCTTGAGAAAGAAGAATAGAGCTGGAGGAATCGTGCTCCCTGATTTCAGACTATACTACAAGGCTACAGTAATCAAAACTGGTACTGGCACAAACACATATGTGTAGATCAATGAAACAGGATAGAAAACCCAGAAATAAACCCATGCACTTATGGTCAATTAATCTATGACAAAGGAGGTAAGAATATGCAATGGAGAAAAGACAGTCTCTTCAATAAGCGGTGCTGGGAAAACTGGACAGCTACATGTAAAAGAATGAAATTAGAACATTCTCTAACACCATATACAAAAATAAACTCAAAATGGACTAAAGACCTAAATGTAAAACCGGATACTATAAAACTCCTATAGGAAAACATAGGCAGAACACACTTTGACGTAAATCACAGCAATATCTTTTTGGATCCACCTCCTAGAGTAATGGAAATAAAAACAAAAATTTAAAAAAAAAACAAAAAACAAAAATAAACAAATGGGACCTAATGAAACTTAAAAGTTTTTATACAGCAAAGGAAACCAAAAACAAAATGAAAAGACAACCTATGGACTGGGAGAAAATATTTGCAAATGATGCTGACATGGGATTTCCAAAATACACAAACAGCTCATACAGCTTAATATCAAAAAAAACCCCAAAGAACCCAATCAAAAAATGGGCAGAAGACCTAAACAGACATTTCTCCAAGAAAGACATAGAGATGGCCAAAAGGCACATGAAAAGATGTTCAATATTGCTAATTATTAGAGAAATGCAAATCAAAACTACAGTGAGGTATCAACTCATACCAGTCAGAATGGCCATCATTAAAAAGTCTACAAATAACAAATGCTGGAGAGGGAGTAGAAAAAAAGGAACCCACCTACACTGTTGGTTAATTGGTGCAGCCACTATGGAGAACAGCATGGAGGTTCCTTAGAAAACTAAAAGTAGAGCTACAATAGGATCTTGCAATCCCACTCCTGGGCATGTACCCAGACAAAACTCTAATTTGAAAAGATACATACACACCAATGTTCATAGCATCACTATTCACAATAGCCAAGACATGGAAGCAACCTAAATGTCCACTGACAGATGAATGGATAAAAAAGATGTGGTACATATATACAATGGAATATTACTCAGCCATAAAAAAGAATGAGATAATGCCATTGGCAGCAAAATGGATGGACCTAGAGATTATCATATTACACAAAATAAGTCAGACAAAGACAAATATCATATGATATCATTTATATGTAGAATGTAAAAAAATGATACAAATGAACTTATTTACAAAACAGAAATAGACTCACAGACACAGAAAACAACTTATGGTTACCAAAGGGGATAACGGGGGTGAAGAGGGGGAGAGATAAATTAGGAGTTTGAGATTAACATATATACACTACTATATATAAAATAGACAAGGACCTACTGTATAGCACAGGGAACTATACTCAATAACTTGTAATAACCTATAATGGAAAAAAAATCTGGAAAAGAATAGATATATAACTGAATCACTTTGCCATACTCTTGAAACTAACACAACACGGTAAATTAACTATACTTCAATTTAAGAAAAAAAGAATATTATGCTGGACTCTGGCCCAAGGTGAACTTTCCTAAAACAGTCTTGACTGATCTAAAAACACCTCATCTCAATCCAACTTGGACACTTCAGGAGGAATCCAAACTGGATTATACATAAAATCTTAAGAAGTAAGACGTGAAAGTAAGAGATCACCCAGGCTTCCCCATTTATTTGGTAGTTGAGCAGCAAATGCATGTTTTGCCTCCATTTACATATAGCCATCACTGCTGTAGACTCTAACCCTTCCTGGCCACTGAAGTGGAGCTCAGAATGCCTGGACTCAAGTTCTAGCTCAGCCATCTTCCCCAGGCAGATTACTTCATCTCTAAGAGCCTCATCTATTAACATCTCAGAGTTTGGCTCTCATGTATGCATGTCTCTATTGCTCAAAATGTAACATTAAAATAAGTTTTTAAAAAACATTGAAATAATAACATAAATGTATGGAGCTACTAAAAATGTTGCTTTATTTCCAAAAACTTTACTTGTTTTCATGCAACATGCTTTTGAAAACATGAATATGAGAAAGAATTTATATTCCCATTGGAAGAGGGTCGATGGGATTTTTCTGGAGCAATGCTCTGCATTCTAAATCAGAGGTCATCATAATGGGTTGTGTGCTCCCTTGAGTTGATGTGGGTGGCCATGACATTTGGTATAGGAAATGTTGCCTTCGCGAAGTAAAAATGAAACTGTTTGACCCACTGGCTGCAGAGCTTGTACTCAGAATTTTGTTCCCAGGAGTACATAGCCTATACTCTTTTCCTATTTCTTGTAGTAACTTAAGAAACAAATTTATAACTTGCCTGAGGAGTCAAGACTGCTGCTCCTCAAACAGAGATTTTCTTGGTGCAAAGAAAACTAACCCTTCTAGGCATTAAGTGTTTGGCTCTAATGCTCTGAATGCCTGGTTTGGGAATCATTAGAGCACTTGCTATAAATACTTCTGGAGGCCATGATACAAAACAACTTTACACCCAAAAGAATATAGCAAAAACATCTCAAACTATTACCTCTTACAGTAAATAAGTTTCTGTATCAAAATGAAAAATACAAAATGGGATATGGTCATGAATATGAGAGCTGCGGCATCATCTTCTAGCCAGAGAACACTGCAGAGTTACCTTAGTCCCTAAGGCTCAACTGTCTTGTATAACAATGGTAATAATAATGTCTGCCTCTAAGTATTACTGAGATAATCAATAGCTAACAGTGTACATGAGAGAGATTTGTGAACCTCCCAATTTTGGAAATATTGTCTTCTTGTAAAACCAGAGGAAGTTATAAAAGAAGTAAATGCTATTTGAGAGGACTTAATCAAAATAATATCTCCTTAAAATGAAATTAGAATTTCTCAGACATAGCAACATAAATCCACAACGTTTATGATGAGAACCAGGGAAATGGGAAAAGATTATCAGTCCTTTGTACAAAGAATGTATTCCGAACAAGTTCAGAATAGTGCTAAAATATGGGTTTTGCATATGTGTTCCTCCTAGGCAAAGAGAGACTACCCAGGAGATAAAAGACTGAGTGCTCGAGAGGACAGAACTGATGTTTGTGAGGAAAGCCTGAAGACAGATTTTTCTGGAGGGAACCTGAAGATGGGAGCACTGCAGATCATTCTAACGCGTGGGCTGTCAGCAAATGTCAAGACTCCCAACAGAAACCTCTCAGTACAGACAGCATCTGTTTCTCCAGCTGCTTCTCAGGCTGAAATCGTAAGGAAAACAATATGGAGGCAGGAAAGGGAAGTTTGGGAAAGATTATATTCTACTCCAGAAGCCATAGAATCAACAGGAAATACTTGCATGTGATCTTTATTCAAAACTAGAAGGGGAATCCAGTAGAGAACATCTGTTGTGAAATTTCCTTAGCCTGGATCAGACTACCCACCCTACCTCTTAAGGGATCTGACTAAATGATGATTTCTAGGTATGGTATCTCGAGAACTTTCTGGTAACTAAAGATGAGAACCTAGACGTCATTCTTTTTATCATTTTATTTTTGGCTGTGTTGGGCCTTTGTTGCTGTGTGCGAGCTTTCTCTAGTTGTGGTGAACTGGGTCTACTCTTCGTTGCAGTGCACGGGCTCCTCATTAAGGTGGCTTCTCTTGTTGTGGAGCATGGGCTCTAGGTGCATAGGCTTCAGTAGTTGCGGCACGCAGGCTCAGCAGTTGTGGCTCGCGGGCTCTAGAGCGCAGGCTCAGTAGTTGTGGCGCATGTGGCGCATGGGCGCTCTGCGGCATGTGGGATCTTCCCGGACCAGGGCTCTAACCCGTATCCCCTGCATTGGCAGGCAGATTCTTAACTGCTACACCACCGTGGAAGCCCTAGGCATCATTCTTGATATTACCTCTCAAATAGTTGTCAATGTGTCCACCTCTCTTCATTTCCACCTCTGCCCCCCAACCTAGCCCCCCACTGGACAACTCCTTCGTGACTGGCAGGCTTGCAACCTCTCTCATGACGCACAGAATCATCTTGGTAAAACCTGAATATGTATCCCGGCTTCAAACTGCCAATCGTTTCCCACTGTCTTTAAAATCCATGGTTCTTCCCAATGCCACAGGCCCTATATTTCAAACTCTTCTTCCCCTCTAGCCTCATGTGCATCCACTCACCTGACATAGACCCTTTCTACAGATCCTGACTTTTCCGTGAATGCACCAAGTTCTTTACTGCATCAGCAACCTTCTCCCTATGTCCCTTTGTGTGGAATGTTGTACCCCCAGCTCCTTTCTTTAGGTCACAGATTGAAAAGCAATTCCTAGAGAACTGATGCCTCCCACATATTTACGGCCCCTCTGATATTCTCTATCACTGCCCTCGGCTCTCCTCCTTAACAGTAATTCTCACAGCATGTTCAATTATAAATTCAGCTGTGTTTTTATGTAATGTCCTCTTCCTCTAAGTGCCATGAAGGCAATGAATGACCATGTCTCCTTTGTTCACCATTTTATACCCAATGCAGAGCAGAGAGCCTGAAATAAATAGCTGTTGAGTGGAAAAATGACTAAATGGTAAAGGTATTACTCTAATAATTATCCATTCATCCACAATAGTGAAGGCATTTTCAATCTTGGCTGTTGTTGGAACCGCCTCCCCCCAGGCAAAAAAAGTTAAAATCAACTACTTTCTTCAAATTCTAAGACTGACACTAAACGATTTGTTTGCAATTATATCTCCTTAACTAGACAACAAGCAACTTAAGACTGCGGACTGTGCTTTGTTTTCCTTTAGATATCTAACATTTGGCAGAGAATGAGCATTCAACACATGTTTATACAATGTTTTTTACCTTTAAAGTGAAATTAGTGAAACGGTGAAGTTTTAAAACATTGACTGTATCTTAACTTTTCAAAGCCTACGTGTAGCTCTCACTAATCTGCAAGATTGTCACATTTTACAAGCTGTAGCCAAGATAGGAACAAATTATCCATGAAAACTATCACCTCCATGTAAAGAAAATCAGGGTAAACAAAATCCCAAATATAACACATTTCCCTCTACTATATACACGGTTTCGCATCTCTGATGTTGATGTGGGATACAGTTTCGTGAAGGTGTCCATCTTACTTTCCACTAGTGAGAGAGTACAGTTTAAAGGGGCTCTGGATCCAGAATGCCTGACGAGAACCTGAACTCAGGCAAGTTCCTTACCCTCTTTGCATTTCCACATCCTCTTCTATGAAATGAAGATAACAATAATTCTGACTTCACTGGCTTGTTGTAGGGTAGCATGTGAGCTGGTCTCTCAATAAGCTAAAGAATATCAATCAGACGGATGGGAGACAGGGAATCAAAAGTCAAAAGAGAATGGAGACACTCTGAAAATAAACTGTAGCCAGGAATGCAAGAGGAGACATGGTAAGAAATAAATGAGGATGGCCAAAAGCCTTGAATGCCACAAACAGACTTTGGATTCTATGCAACTGGCAGAAAGGGTCATTTGGGGCTCTGAGGATGGATTTGGCCGGATCAGAGCTACAGGATGGGTAGAATGAGCCAGTGTTGTGCCTGCTGCCCACTCACCTCTGTGCTGATGATGACACACTAATTATTCCTCTCTGTAAATCCTCCTTACCCCTCTCCTAGGCTTTATGCTTCAAGTGGAATTCATTTCACTCCCGGCAGGGGCAACTCTGAGACTCAGACTCAGCACCCAAAGGACTGCTTTCTCTGACCACCAAGACTGATTCAGAGTGGACATGTGGTCCAAGCCACCAACGAGCGGCAATGGCACTTTTGCCGATACTTTTGAGAGAGGGGGACACCATCTTTGCTATTAGAGTTAAGTCTGGGAGGCTGTAGGCCTAGGTTTACTGGCAGCTATTTTTGCCACTACGTGAAGCCTGAGAATGAAACCCCCGTGGAGGAGAAGAGAGTCAACAGAAGCAGAGAGCCCAGGTCCTGGCGATGTTATTCAAGTGGCATTCAAACCACCCAACCCTTGGCCTTCACATGTACCTAAGTCAGTAAATTCTCTTTCCTTGAGTTGGTATTTCTGTCCCTTGCAACAGAAAGAATCCTCACTGGTACTGCAGTGACAAAGATACTCACAAGGCCAAAGATATAAGACTAGAGATAATGATGGGACAAAAGTAAGATATGTGGGCTGGGGGGAACGTAAGTGAGGATGATTTGCATGACTCCTGTTTCTTTAACTACAAAGTTAGCATTAGTATTGAACAATATAAAGGGCATTGTTTCTCCCCTCATATGACTCTTACCAAGAATCTTTACAACTATTTAAGAACATGAAATACTAAGACGAGTTTTCATTTGACTATAAGATTCCATCTTCACTTCTCTCTCCCTCCTAATTTATTATCAGATATAGTGTTAATACGAAGATAGGCTGATTCATATATTCATACACAGTTTGAAAATTTACCTAAAATATTAAGAAACTTAAATGAAAGAAGGTATGGAGATCATGACTAAAAATAGATCCACTGTGACTCAGAGAGACTGTATTTTCTCTGTGACTCACAGGGAATATATTTATTGGTACACAACAAATATTTGTTGATGAATAGTAGCAGCTAACACAGCTAACACTATGCTTGAAGAGCCTGACATATGTTCACTAGCTTAACGATAACTCTTTCAGGGATATATTTTTTATTTCTATTTTACAGTTGAGAAAACTGAGACACGGACAGAATAAATAATTTTCCCTGATTCCTAAAGGTGCCCTGATACAAAACTAGATAGCTTAGCTGTAGAGCCATATGCTTAAGCACTATACTTAGAGCAAGTGAAGAAATGAATAGGTGGTCCCTTCTTGTTCCCTGTTGGTGGGGAAACTGGACCGAGTCTTTGTGACAAGTTGGTTCTGTTGCCCTTCCAACAGGCTCACATTCTTCTAATGTCTTGGCTACGACCCGATTATCAACTAGATGCTTTCAGGAAGTTGTGTTCACTATTTCCAATCCCCCAGGCACAATTCAGTACACTGAAAAGGCAATTTACTCAAATGAGAACCTTTCTAAATGCTAGCATGGTAAACGAAGACTAAGTGCTGTTTCTCTACATTGTCTGCTGGTAGCAAGGGAGTAGTTGAGTCACAGAGAGAATGAGGCTTATTACCAGCGTGATATCTAGCACTGTAGCATTTCTTGTTCACGTGGAAATGGATGCCGACCATCACCTGTGTGTTTCAGATGCACATCTTGCCCAGAACCTGGTGACAATTCGCCCACAGCGTATTTATGTATTAGGTGGGACGGGTGGCACGGTGATCACTAATCTGATAGGAATCAACACTTACCCTAATGGCACAGCATTTTCCATTTGAATTTGCACATGAGTTTGTGCCTCTCAGCTTACACAGAAGTGCTAATCATATCTCATAAAGATAGCAATTTAAAAATCAATGTCTGTGTTCACGGAAATATGACATTTAATTCTTGGCTGATGTCACTATCATGGGAGGGGTAAGAGCAATTTCTATTAAAAAATCAGGTAGCGGGCTTCCCTGGTGGCGCAGTGGTTGAGAGTCCGCCTGCCGATGCAGGGGACCTGGGTTCGTGCCCTGGTCCGGGAAGATCCCACATGCTGCGGAGCAGCTGGGCCCGTGAGCCATGGCCGCTGAGCCTGCGCATCCGGAGCCTGTGCTCCGCAACAGGAGAGGCCACAACAGAGAGAGGCCTGCGTACCGGTTAAAAAAAAAAAAAAAAAAAATCAGGTAGTTTATGAATTTAATCATGAAATATCTCACTATCACAAAATGCCTACCCTCCCTCTGTAGGATGTATCTTTTTGAGTTCATAACGACGCTTCTTACAGCCTTTGATATGGAGAGCCAACCATCTCTTTACCTTAAGACATACTATCTTGAAGGTTTTCCTTAGAAGCATCAGAAGAGATGTTGGGTTGATTTGTTTATTTCTTTAGATGAAAATAATTCAGTGTTGGTGATGGAAATAAGAGTGCATTCCGTCAACTTTAAACTCATGTTTCTGCTGTTCCTAGAATTTTGATAGCATCAACAACTTCAGTGCTTAAAGTGAGGCTGTATAAACCAGAGAAGCACTTGGGCATTTGTCTTGCCCCCTGCCCAAGGTCTGAAAACATGTTGATTGTCTCCTATGGGTATGATTTCCAAATTCTCAAATTAACTTCTGTTGACTCCTTTGCCAGAGGATATAGAGCTATGTTGAATGCATCTTTCCCAATACTATTTATGCCTAATGACCTTCGAAAACAGGATCTTTCCTCTTTTTTTCTTTTCATTTCCCCAGGTGCAGATGAATGAAAGATAAAATGTACCAAGCCGTGTACTGAGCATCTATTGCTGAGTTCTTCAAACCTTTACTTCCAAAAACCATGTATCACTCTGAAAAGTAATAACCTCCTAATATTTTAGCATTTCTTCTCTTAACTTTCCAATAATGTTCTCATTTGTATGAGTATGACCTTAAATGTCTATTTATACATAAACGGGGTCATCTACTTCTGACATTCCCATGTTTGTTGATTTGGTCAAGAGGTACTTGAATTTTCTTCTCATTGGATCCATTCAGCAAATCTTATTCTACGTCACAGTAGCTCAGACTGTTCTGTCCAGGGCTTGTCTTCTGAAAGAAGGCTAATGCAACTGAATCCTTACACCCTGACACGTCCTTTCTTGGAAAAGCATGTAGAGCGGGTGTTCACCATGTATATTTCTGGTCTGTTACTTTGATGAATTCTTCTACTCAGACTTTCATATATGTAGTCATTTAGACAAAGTGCTTTTGTGCTTTTTTCCCTACATCATTGTACTCAGTCAACTACTGACTATCTCACTGACTCTCTTTTTAAGATCCTGAACTAGATTTCAAGTTTCTTGAATAATCTGGCCTAATGTTTTCCTTTTTCTCAATACCCAGTTGAAAGGGCTTCTTTATTTTCTGGCAGTGCCGTCCACTTTTTTGTTCTATTTAAAACTTTTTTTCTGTTGTATTGATATATTATTTATTTTTTGTTATTACTTTTATCAGCAAGCTGAGCCCAGAAATTCCCAGTGGTTTGGACAGCCTCTACTGCAACTCCTTTTGAAATGAGATAAATCAGAAGTTGATTGCTATTTCAAGAGGGAAAGCAAAGAAAAATGTGCAGGTGAGGGGAAGGGGTAGATTAGATCTAAATTATAGGTTTCATCCTCTGCAAGCCTCAGCCAGTCCCCTCCCTCCTTCTTCCGAATCCTGTTTAGCAGACCATCAAAGCCCCATCTCCCTCTGAGTCTCCCCCAGTGACATCTTCCCTTCCTTTTAAACTTACCAACTTGAGTCCTGGCAGTACCACCCATCCCACCTTCTAGAGTCACACTATTCATACTGTTAAGGCTTGTCTCTTTCTCCCACTCCACTAGCTAATATGCACATAAGTTGATAGTTTATTCATTTAGTATATGTATTGATTCAGTTCTTTATGCTTGTGTCCAAATGCACAGCTCATTTGTCTATTAAAATCATTGAGGAAAAGGGAAGAAAGGGTAATCAAAAATCCAGTTTCCTTAGTTTAGGTTGATGTTCTTAATAAAGAGTTGACAGATGAATAAAGAAGATGTGGAACATATATACAATGGAATATTACTCAGCCATAGAAAGAAATGAAATTGAGTTGTTTGTAGTGAGGTGGATGGACCTAGAGTCTGTCATACAGAGTGAAGTAAGTCAGAAAGAGAAAAACAAATACCATATGCTAATGCATATATATGGAATCTATTAAAACAAAAAATGGTACTGATGACCCTAGTGGCAGGGCAGGAATAAAGACGTAGACATAGAGAATGGACCTGAGGACACAGGGTGGGAGGGGGAAAGCTGGGGCGAAGTGAGAGTAGCATCGACACATATACACTACCGAATGTAAAATAGCTAGCTAGTGGGAAGCAGCAGCATAGCACAGGGAGATCAGCTCGGTGCTCTGTGACCACCTAGAGGTGTGGGATAGGGAGGGTGGGAAGGAGGCTCAAGAGGGAGGGGATATGGGGATATATGTATACGTATAGCTGATTCACTTTGTTGTACAGCAGAATCTAACACAGTATTGTGAAGCAATTATACTCCAATAAAGATCTATTAAAAAAAAGAAATAAAATAAAGAGTTGAGCCAAGCTGCAGGCAAAGGAGAAAAGTCTCTGTTTGTCCTTCATACTGTCCACGTTGTAAGAAGTTAGAGATGCCTATTTTAGACTGTAAGCCTTTGAGGGAATGGAGAGTAACTGTTTAAATCATGTTGCGTAGCTTTTAGAATGATAATGGGAAAAATGTTTCTCTTAATAGCACCAATTTTATCCAAACATAGAGGTCTTACTAAGGCATTGTTCTCTAAACCTTTTGCATTATGTACCATTATCAGTAAAAAGTTTTGAACACAAAAATCCCATAAACACATGTTTATATGTATTCACATGTATTGCTCTTACTATATTACATGCATTATAAAGCACAAAGACCAAAATTTAAAAGGAACGAAATTAAAACAAATTTTAATGAAACTTTTCCCCACAACCTGTTGCACACGTGCCCAACACGGAAAGCCACGATCTTTGACCCTGGTTTCCTTCAAATATCATAGCTAAAACGTAAGTCCTATCCATTTCCTCTCTGAATATACCTCAATGACCACTTCTCCATGCCCACCACAGGCTGACCTTACACTGCTGTGAACTCTCTCTCACCTGTACTCTGCAGCTCATCTCCTCGTTTTCTTTAGCTCTTTCTCTCCAGCGTGAGCTTCACCAGTGGCCTAGGTGCTCTTGCCCAAACTCCACACTGATCATTTCTCCTCTGCTCAAGTCCTTTAGTGGCTTTGCCTTGCCTACAGGACAGGTGAACCCGCCGATCATAACACCATCTGTCCTTGGCTCACCTTCCCAGGTGGACCCTCCTCCTTTCCCACCTGACTCTCCAGCTACATCAAAGTGACTGCAGTTTTTTTGAAGGCACCAATACTTTTATTTTCACCTTTGCATGATATTTTCCTCTACCAGAAATGGCCTTTTTCTTCATGCCTACCTGACAACCCTTAACAATTCAGCTTAAATATCACTTCTCTAGGAAGGTTCTCTTTACTTCCTTTTGCAGAATTAAGCACTTGCCTTTCTGTGTTCCCTTAACACTTTGTATTGAATTAGAGCACTTACCATATTACTTGAGTAATTTATTTCCGTGACTCTGAATTCCTAAACGATAGAAAGTCTGCTCTGCTCTTTTCTTGGATTATCACTGTATCACAGGTGAGGCATGATGTAAATGCTTGATCTTTCTTAATAAATAGAGAGGATGGATAAACAGTAATTGAACAAATGCATACGTTTGGTGGCAGTGAAGAAAACTTTCAACTCGGCAGTCTGCAATAAACAATCAAACATTTCAACAGTACACTTGTAGGAAAAAAATACCTCTTGCCTAGAGATTTAATATTTTCTCACAGCTCAACAGCTTTTAGGTCATTTTCAAAGCCTTATCTCTTATATTGCCCAGTCAACATAATTAATGACGTTAATAAAAAATAAGATCTGTAAGTGTTTGCTATGTGTGTAACACTGTGATAGCACCTTATTGCAATACCTAATTTAACCATCACACAGCCTGTGAAGTAAGCGCTAGTATTCACTCCACCCGGCATGCAAGAAAGTCAGTGAGGCTCTGGAGGCTACAGAGTGACTCCTTCCACAGGTGAAAAAAAGCAAGATTAAAAGCACATCTCCAAATGCAAGCTCTTAACCCAAATGTTCGGCTGCCTTCAGGCCATGTATCTCCAAATCTTTTTCAGAATGTCTACCCTGAAATTTAGTTCCTTCCACTGCTAGACTGGGAACAAGTTCCAGTATTCTTAGGATAGCTACTAGTAAAATGTGACATAAATGTGATAGTTGTACATACTGTATGTCCCATAAAGTGTCTAAGACCCAGGAACTCTTTGGAAGTCTCTAGACCAGACTGTTTACTTATAAATCAAATGATCTGTTTCACAGAGTGGTTTGGCTTCATTGACTTCTACTCGTGCCACCACCATCTCCTGTGTGGCACTGTGATCTGCCATGGCTGAAATACACGCAGATGAAGTTTGTTCACCTTTTATTTGTTTGTATTTGCTTTAGCTAATTCTTACTCCATCAACAATCTCAGCTGAAATTTGTCCTAAATACTTTACTGCCTGAATGAACATTCTTCACGGATACCATAATAGATTAGCCTTGCAAGTAAGTAAGTGGGCAGGGAGACCCCTTAAAAATGGTGTGTGCTTTGTGTTAGTTGAAATGCTGTTTGCTCATTTTTTAACTGCAAAATTCCAATCCATATGATGTTCATTCGAAATATCCAGCAAAGATGAAACAGCATGGTAGACAGGGAGAACTGAATAATATATAATAAATTTAAAATATTGAAAAAATCTATCAGTTTGTTACAGGACATTTTTTTCCTGTTGATTCGGAATAAGTCGTTACTTGATAAAGTAGGTAAGTGACTGTTTTAGTAACTAAACTAAAAACAATTCTGTTCCTCTAAATGTGGGAATGAAAGACTTATTATTTTACAAAATTTTAATAGACACTATGAACTCAAAGGAAAAGCATACTAAAAACAAATTGGATTTCACATTTGATAAAGGAAATATTTTGAAGGCCCTTTTGAAAATGTAAGCTGTTTATTCATTTATCATTGTCTCTGTTGAATATTATTTATTACATTTTCTCACACACATAAAAGTGTACTAGTCTCCACAAAGCAAATTAAACAGGTCTCTGCCTACAAGGATCATACACATTTTGCAAAAGACGCCATTGAAAATATGCCCAGAGTGGGATATAAACACCCAATTGAAGTATCTTAAGACATGGTACATGAGTAATTGCTGGTTATCCTGTATTTAGACTTCACTGTCTTGGTATTTAAGGAATGCCTAGTGACTCTACTGCCATCAAGACTTCAAAGGGAGTTATCACTTGTACTTTGTTCCCATTCAACTTGGAAAAGCTTTATGGGTAAAAGGGATTTTCAAGAGGATCCTGAGATAAAATGTATCTTTTGCAAAGAAAGCTGTGCTTGGAAACCAAAATACAAAATGAAGGAAGCTAGACACAGAGTGAAAAAAAGAGAGATGGAATTAATAAAGAGAAAACGTTTAAAAGGATCTCATCTTCATGTTGTATCTTATTATGCCAGTGACTCTATGTCGACCTATCTCCCAAACTCCAGATTTGCGTATATGCTTGTTTACTTGGCATCTCCACTTAGATATCTAAGAGTGCTCTCAAACGTACATGTTCAAAATAATACTCCAGCTCCCACCTCCCCCATCCCCTAACCTGCTACTTCCCCAGTGTTCCTCATCTCAGTAAATGACACCACCATCCACCCAATCATAAGTCCTCTGGAATCTGACTCCAAAACGCGTCTGGAGCCATTCACTTTCTCTCCCTCTATGCTACCAACATTCGTTGTTCAAGCCACTGTCATCTCCTGCCCAGCCTATTTCCATAGCCTGCCATCAGCCTATGACAGTAGTCCTCATTATATTTTCCAACTTAACTCAGATCACAGCACATCTCTACTTAAAATTCTCCAATGGCTTCCAATTTAAGGAGAATTCTTAACAGGACTTCAAGGACTGACATGATCTGCTTCCTGACTGTTCCTTCCACCTCATTTTCTACCACTCTCCAATTCAAATCCTGCCTCAAAAGCTTCATTTCTTTTTTCAAACTCCAAAGTGTCTTTGCACACAGCTGTTTCCTACCCCTCAGTTCTTCTTCCTGATCTTCACTTGGCTTCCTCCTTCTGGTCGTTCAGGTGTTACTGTTTCAAAGAGAGGTATTACTTCTTCAGCACAACCTTCTCTGACCAACCAACCTAAAATAACCCCCTCCCCAGTGACAGAAAGTCACTTTCTATAACATCAACTTGTTTTATTCTCTCCCCAGCACTTAACACCATCTGAAATCACTGTGTTTATCACTTTATTAGTCCATTGCACAACCTAATTTGTAAGCCACTTCAAAGGAGGGTTCTTGAGCCACTTGTTTACTTCTGTATCACCTATATTGAGAACAGTCCCTGGCCCCGATTGAGCCTCAATAAATGGATGTCCAATAAATAAAGAGCAACTCATAGAGTCACTGACTTTCTAGGAGTTAGAATACAAAAAGGAGTTTGGAAAACTTGATGTCCAAGGGTATACAGTCTTAAAACATGGAAAGAAATATCTGAGACCTAGGGGTAAGTGTCCATACCCACTAATTGACTAGATTTAATTGATGACTGACAAAGGAATTCACATAATCGTCTTATCTGAATAATATTAATAAAGGGCTAGACATTCTATATTTTTGAAGTGTAATCTTTTTTTTTTTTAATTGGAGTATCATTGCTTTTGCAAAGCAAAAATGAAGCTACAGAATTACTGCCCGGATTTTTCTGCTTTCTTGTACAATCTATAAAAACCAAGTGAAGCTGTTGGGTGGCTTGCTACTTAGTCAAGGGACAAACTTATCATTATTACTCACTTAAGCTGTGTCCCAAGTTCCACTGTCTTTGCAATTACTTCAGAGATGAGAGATGAGAGCATAAAACAAAACTGGTAAAGTAAGCCAACTACAGCTGGAGACCATTAACAGCAAAACTGGGTATGCAGAAAAGAGCAGTGGGATGGATGCTGAAGTTATCTCAACTGGAGAAGCCACACAGAAGTTACAAAATTGTGCTGAATCCTGATCCACAAAGAATACCAACAATGCTTTCTGATATGATTCTTTCTGCCACCAAGCTTCACAAAGCCCTCCACTTATTATTTCATTTATTCTAAGAGGTTTTGTGTGTGTCTGTAAATTGGAAAATGTAAGTCAAGATAGTGGGTCCCCTTAGAGTGGAGGACAAGATTTTAAAACATTTCTAAAATTGAAGGCAAGGGGCAAAAATGTACAATGGCAAAGATGAGCCTTACACAGATTTATAAATGTTTTGCTTCTAGGTCTGAGGTGTCTCCTAAATTTTGTCAACACTAGAGCGTTTTGTAATTCCCTCTGGGAAATGTTAAGCTCAAATAAGGTAAGATGTAACAAAAGCCATGTAACCTTTACAAGAGAATATTTTTAGGACAGAAAGTCCCTGCATGGGGTTGCATAGCGGGAGGTGGGGGGTTAGTGAAGATGTGTGACTGCGTCAGCTTTCCTCAAAAGTGAACACTGATCAGGTTACCAGCAGCCAGTCTCTCCATCACGCTCCCCCTACCTGCAAAATCTCATGTGAGATCATATGGTACTTGCTTTCTCTGTCTGACTTATTTCACTTAGCATGATGTGCTCAAGGTCCATCCACATCATCACAAATGGCAGGATGTCCTTCTTTCTCACAGCAGCGATATTATAATATATAAATGTATCAAATTAATATGTTGTACACCTTAAATTTACACAATGTTATATATCATGTATATTTCAAAAAGTATATTTCAAAAAAATCCCTTGTGAGAGAGGCAAGTACACCTTATTCTTATAAGTTAGGAGCCAAAATCTTATTCCTTAAAAACACAGACACTATTCCGGTCACTACTACACAAGATCCTCTTTATGACATTTCCTTGATAAAACAGTAACAAGAACAATGACAGTAAGAAAAGGTACTTAGGCTTCCCCTGGGATTTTATTTTTTCGTATTTCTTCACGTGTTCTTCTAATTGAACACTAAAACTTTGGAGTAAACAAGCCACCCCTTCCCTGCTCCCAGAAGATGCACTGACCTACCTGGTCCCTGGGTGACTGCAATCTCAAAACAGAACTTACAAATGCTGAGGAATGCCAGCTGTTTAGGTTTTTCCTCCCTTGTAAAGCTCTGCTTTCCCATAACCAGCTGTCACTGGCAACTAAAACCTTTGATATCTGGTTGAAATATATCTTATCCAAAAAGAACTTTGGGTTTGGTGCTTGGGAACCAAAATACAACTGACATTTTATAATATATTATGGGATAATACTTTACTTATTTATATCATTAAATAAATAAGATTTTCTGTCGGCAATAACTTTAGCCAAGGAGCTTTTTATTGCTTGGAATTTTAGAGGGGGTCTTCGGGAAAGCAATTACCAGTGGTAGCCACTTCTGTCCAACCACTCCACTCTCCTATGATTATCATTTTCTGTAAATTGGATCCATTTAACCTCTGTAGAAAGACTCATCCTTATAATAAAATCATTAGACCATAATGACAGATGAAATGAGAAAGTGGCAGAAGGAAACAGGTGTTTGAAAGACATTTATGTAGCTCTATGGAAAGGTTGGTGGCAGTTGCTATGTTACTATTGGCTAGAGGGTCTTATTATGCCTCCAATTTAATACCTAGAATATGTTTCTCTCAGTCATGCACTCATGCAAAAAAGTGAGGCAATGGAACCTGGGAAGATTTGCAGTTGGGTCCATCTTAAAGGCTGTGTATATATATTTGACTGTGTGTGTGTGTGTGTGTGTGTGTGTGTGTGTGTGTATTCCTGTCGAGTACTTCCAATTTGGACAAATCTGACACTGAGATCTATTACCTAAATATACATCAGGGTATACATTTTCCTAGCTTCAGCATCGGGGAAGACAGGCATGTCTTTTATTTCCTGTCCAGTGATATTATTTAGGCTTTAAATCATTTCCTTTACATTTTTTATTTGAAAGAAGAGGAGCTTAAGAAGAATAATGCATCAATGACTTCACCATCAGACTTTAGGGATTTGACTGCTATAATGCCATGTGGCTTTTTCAAATAATGAAGTTCTTTTTCTTTTCTTTTTACTTTGGTAGTTCCATCAAACCAGGGCTGCTTTATTGAAAGGGATCCATCTTTTTTTTTTTTTTTTTTAAGAAACATTACTTAGGGACATAAGAATAACACAATGTGAGGCTGATTTCCCCTAAAGATAGAATGGCAATGAAATGAAACAGAAAGAGTGGTGATGTAGAGTCTAATCCTTCCCTAGAATAAAAAGCTCAAGTTAAAAGGGCAAAACTAGTCCATGCTTCTTAAGATGAAAGTGATGGTTAGGAGGATTGCTATTTTGACCTAATGGGAACTGCAAAGAGAATAATGAGGTTACATGACCCCACGCTAGTTTGTAAATGACTACTTTCTTAGAGAACAATTCCATTTTCAGCAGCTGTCTACCAGTTACATTCTCAACTAACACACACACACACACACACACACACACACACACACACACACATACACACGATGGTGGCTGTACCTCTCTTCCTTCATAAATCCCAAAATACTTCATTTCCACCTCAAGTGTTGTTACAATGGGTTTAGAACAAATTAATTCAAAATAATCCTACATTATGCAGCCAGGATTTTGCCTTTCTCTTTAATTATCTTTGTGCAAGCTCCTTTTAAAAAGCATGTTTAATGTAGGCATTTGTCTTTCCTTTGCTGTTCTATGCAAATTTGGAAAAGATATTTGGGTACAGAAACTTGAGCCACTGTTGTGTCTCTTTAGGGACCCTCCCAGGGAGAGAGAAAAATTGTTCATGCATTACAAATGCCAGTGAGGCAGATTTTAACCATGCAGCCCTGTCGGAGAGCCCTCCTACTTTTGCAAAGTAAACAGCTTTCTGTCTTGCCTGTCGCCATTTGATCAATTTCTTTATGATAACACAATAGCATTATAAAAACAGGAACAGGAAATATGATTAACACAAACAAGAACTCTGCAACCCTGAATGGGACTGAAAGTGGGGGGAAAGCAAGATAATGGGGGGGAAGTAAGAAAGGAAACCAAATAGATGGAACTCCATATGTACTTCGATTGGCTTTATCGATTCCACACCCTCTCATCACTTCTACCTCCAAAACAGTCAGCCAGCTCAAGACTTAATTATTTTCTTTCTAAGAAGAAGAGAGAGTGAGAGTGTGAAAGCAAGAGCAAGGGAGAAAAGAGCTAGAATCTGTTTATAAGGAAAGCAGTCATTGCTGCTCCTTTTTTTTTTTTTTAAAGCACTTAAGGGTCATTAGTCTAACACTGCAGCAAATGTATTATTCATTTTCCTTAGCCCAATTTCTCGCCTAAGAATTCTGCAAGAAAACGATACACAGTTCAGTAGAGAGGTGATTGATCAAGCCAGAAGGAACAGAATTTGGGCATCCTGATAAAAATTTTTCTCCGTCTTCTCCGTTAGCATAAATCAATTTTATTTATGTAGTAACACTTGAATACTAACTACCCAATGCCATCCGTCAGGACAAAATTGATGACTATACCTTTAGGTTAATATTACTTGAACATTTCATTCTGAATAATTTATACACATTTCTGAATGTCAATTCCACATTGTTTATTTGGTTTCACCAAGTGTAGCAGAACCACAGCTTTTATTAGAAAAAGGTTTCCATCTCTGCTTATTTTGTGCATTATAGGGGCTCATCCTATTTGGGGCCCTTGATATTAGTCCACAGAAACTGAAACATGGAATAATGTTGTACCTAATGTAGGGTTGCTCATAGCTTCCTTTTTTAAGGGCTTTTTTCTCAGTGCTTTTTCATTTTCAGTGGTAAAAACAACTGGGATTATATATAACCAGATGAAAAGCTGGCAAAATAGAGGTGAGCAGACATTTAATAATAACACTTACATGTTGTCTGTGAAGAGGGTGTGAGTACATTGCATTAACAGCCTCAATTGCTATTTTCACTCTTCAGCAAATAATCTAATCTGTCCACCAAGACTTGCACTTTACACCACCCTCTCCTTTCGGGTGACTTTCAATGTGTGCATTATTATTCACCCTGTGAAGAACATGATACATTTTATAATCGCTCTATTTGCTCCTTCTTAGGTTTTATGGTAATCACCTTCCTACTGGGCAGAAAACACAAAAACATGTGCACGTTCAGGCTCTGGAACTGAAATGAATGGTCAATTATGAAATGCTGGTAATATTTACACAATAAGAAAAGAGAAAGGCTTTTTCAACTCAACTTAATTACTGAGGATCTTGACCTAAGTCAACCCATGTCAGATTGTGTTTCTTCTCATCAGAAACACACCCATAATATCAGTTAAGTGCGTATGCAGCTCAGAGGTGATACCTAATTGTGCATTTTTACATTAATGAAGAGCCTTCCATCTAATGTAAAGATTCAATCTACTAGATAAGTTCTATCTTCCTCTCCACCCTCTCCCCACTTTCTTGTACATACACATTCCTCTACATCTGAGAAACTTTCTCACAAGCAGTTGTCACAGAGTTTGGTCTCATGAGAATATCTCACAACCATTGGGAGGAAGCAGCATCTTGTACAGGGTAATGCCTTAGACATTAGAGGAATAGAATCAAAACAAGGCGTGAATTCCAAATAAATCACTCTTCAGTTTGATTTATAGAAACAACACTTCTGCTGTGTTCGGAGTCCTCATTAGCAGGAACTTGCAAAGCTGCTGGATTTTATATATGTCCAGAGATACACTACTGCATGTGTGTGTGTGTGCGTGCACGTACACACACTCGCACACACACAGAGTTGGAAATGAATGAGGGCTGCCATTTGAAAGACTGCCTTCTGATTTGCCTCAGATGTAATTATGATGTTAAAGGAATAAAAATAAAATCTACCTAAAATGTAGGCAGATTAAAAAGTAGCCTGTGCTTAGTTCTGCTTAGACCATCACCTGTGCAGCTTCATCTTTTAAATACTTTGAATAATTTATTCAATTCCACAGATATTTATTGAACTCCAATTATTTGTAAGTCACTGTTCTAGAAACCGCACAGTTGCCAAGCTGAGCAAGTCTGAATTCCCAAATGACCTCCTAGTTAAAAGAGGTTGAGAACACAGGTATTGCAGTAAATATATTATATTATTATGTATGCATATGCACATACATATGTATAAAGAAAACAAAACAAAGCCAAGTTTCATAAGAGCAGCATAAAAATACTTTTGAATTACTAGAGCATGATCTATTTTATTGAAGGTATTTCTTTTGGTTGTGCTATGTCCATTATGCATAATGCTATGTGTTGATTAAAGTTTACATGCCAAGATTTTAATTAGGTATTTTTATTTATTTATTTATTTTTGCGGTACGCGGGCCTCTCACTGTTGTGGCCTCTCCCGTTGCGGAGCACAGGCTCCGGATGCGCAGGCTCAGCGGCCATGGCTCACGGGCCCAGCCGCTCCGCGGCATGTGGGATCTTCCCGGACCGGGGCACGAACCCGTGTCCCCTGCATCGGCAGGCGGACTCTCAACCACTGCGCCACCAGGGAAGCCCAGGAATTTTTTAAAGTACTTTGTATATTCTGTATTGCTATGCAAGGATTAGCAGTTAGAGTTACATGGGCTTATGAGCTAAGAAAAGAAGGGTACTGTGCATTTTTAAGGGCTCAATTGTGAGGACAGATTCTTAAAAGCATTATGCTAAAACTAGACCAGCTGGAGGCAACATCCAGTAAGTTTAAATACTCTTGGTGTCATTTATTGTTAAAAAGGTGAGTCTCACTACTTTGTAGCAAATCCCAAATTATGTAATTGTTACATATGTAATCTAGATCTCATTAATATTATAATAATATATCAGTGAATATTTATGGTCACTATTAGAAATATTGCTTCATGACATTAATTTGCCTCTATCTTGTTAAATGAAACAGGCCTAAAAAATGATACAATTGTTATAAATTGATAGAAATGTAATTATATATTTATTGCTTGTATAATTTTACTTAATTAAGGAATAGCCCTATATGTAATGCTTATTCAAGTTCAATAAATATTCTTAATAATCAATGCTATTGAAGCAATAACTGGCCATTGGCCATTTCAATTATTATTAAGGCTCAATTACTCATTTTAAATATTCAATTTTCTGTGCTATTCATCTACAGGACTTTAATTCAAGAGGATTTCTTTATCTTAAGGCTTAGCTTGCGACATGTTTTAAAACTCTATCCAGATGGACCAAAACAACTTGATGGATAATTCTAAGGGATGACTTTTAAAAGACAAGGAAATGCTAGAACAGTTAGACCAAGTAAATGCCTGGGGTCCTGGTCCTTGCTAAAACCTAAGCTTCCTAGACTTTTTAGTTGGGCTACAGTAATAGGTGTTTATAGAGTTTCTCAGAACTAAAATCTATTGCTGACATACCCTTGATGTTTTCAGATGAATCTCAATACTGCAGAGATAAATGGGTTTGTTTATGGACTGGGGGGTGCCAAGATAAACTAATGACACAAGTAGTTCAGGCTGATCCCTTCCGTGACTCTGTTGGTGGGGTGGGCTTGCTGTGGGTATACTGTAGGGTTGTTCGGCCAGTGTGTTCTTGCAGCCCAAGCAGTGCTGAGAACAAGAGCACAAATCTTAAACACACGGTCCAAGGATCTTCAAAGCTTCTTGAGGTTATGTAAATGCTCACAGTAACCCTATGAGACTTGTGTTACTATCATCGTTTTATAAGACAGGAAACTGAACCTCAGAAGCCATGTACCTAATAAGTAGTAAACCCTGAATTAGAATCCAGAGTCCCCTAAATGACAGAGCTCTGATCTATCCACTGTGGAGAGCTGCATCCTCACTGAGAAAACAACCCAGGGGCTTCAGGTTGGAGCCTAGTTAGATGACTATTCCGCTACTGGCCCATCACTAGAATGAACACCTGAGAATGGTTCCTTGGGGGTAAAAATACCTGATAAAAAGGAAGCACCTTACATAGATTTTAATCTAATAAGCGACATTCGCCTAGCTGATTGCACTATCAATCAGTTGAAGTAGTCACATGGTCATAAAATGTTAAGACCAGAAGGGATTAGGAGTATAATCAAACCCATCCCTTCTTCAAAGTGGTTCCACATCCATGTTAAATTAAAATTGTGAGAAGTCATAGCTGCTTGCTTTTCCCATGTTTCCTTTTGCCAGTGCTGATTTAGGAAAGGAAAACACTGTGTCATTAAAATTTTTCAAAAGAGTAAGGGAAAACAGAAAAATACTTGGCATATTACATTCATCTGAGAGACATTCATTTTGTTAAAATGTGAAAGCTATCAAGCAGACAGTAACTAATCTGAGACGAGGTGTAAGGTATAATAATTCCTGGCAGTGAGGAGTACTGCTCATACGGTCTACTCACTCCGGGTATGAGAAATCGCTTTACACTTCTCACTTTGACACACCTGAGTCAGAAAGCTATCTTTAACAATAACTGAAAGAGTTCCATTAACACGTTTTTAAAAAACAATAAATATACAGGAATAAACTGTATACAGTTCACCTAACATAGTAAACTAACATGTCCATAGTTACATATGAACTAGTATGTATGTTTATTGAATTGCATTCCACAAATAAACTTTTTAAGGTTCTGTTTCCTACCTCTCCGCATACATTGTTTTTTATTAACATGTATTCAGCAAATATTTGTTGCTCGCCTACTAGACATTGGAGATACAAAGTTGAATAAGACATTTGATCTGCATTTATTAAAAATCTACTATGCCAGAGATTTTGGGAACAATCAGCACCACCAGGTAAAAGTTAGATAGTTGGAAGTAGACCAGACAATAGAATGTGATCACTATTGTTGAGGAAAATATACCTAAGTAACCTGCCCTTGCTAAAAGATAACCTGTATCTTTGCACTGAGGAAAACCTGAAACACCTGAAAACTCCCTGCATGAAGCCCCTTTGTTTAGCATCTTTTGGTATACATGTCTCTATAACTAAATTGGGCAGAAATTGTTTACTTTGTAGCTAATAAGGCAAAAGAAAGTTATGGATGGATGGTCACACAAATCCAGAATTTCTGCACAGAGGAAGCAGTCAGAGAGACACATACACCCTCCTTCTTCCCTCCCTCCACCACCTTGCTGGAACACTCTTAGTTTTGACTAGAGGCTATGGAGAAAATGTCCTTTACGCTAGTTTAGGAGTAAAGGGCTCTGTGAAGAACATTTAGCAGTTACATAAGCCATAAATTACAGAAATATCCTCTCACCGTGAGAGTTTTGAACGTGATGGTCCCCTTCACACCTCTCCCCATCGACCTACTTTCAATTGGCACTTCTTTTGAGCAGTCGCTTTTGTACAAAAGCACTGGGATTTTTTTTAACTGAAATGGAACCATATTGTAGACATTTTGTCAATTAGACTCTAGTGTCTTAGATATCTTTTCATATCAGCACATAAAGATCAATCTCATTTTAATGATGAAATATTTCAATTACAGAAATATTAGAATATGCTTAATACCTACTGATATATTTCTTACAGTTTTTATAAGTCTTGGCCAACACTGTGATCTTTCTGAACATACAGGTGATGTCATCTGAATAGCCTTGTGAATATGTTCATAGTGCGTGGTTTTCCACAGAAGAGGTTGTTAGGAGAATTTCTGAGTTACAATCTCTAACCATTGATAGATACTGCTGACTTTCTTCCAAAACGGCTCTGTTTATTGGCTCACTGGTGATGTGGACCTGTCTGTTGCCTCACATTATCATCTGCTCATGAGACTATGCATCAATATGATGGGAGTCATTAACTCATTATTGTTTTAATTTTGCATTTCAGTGATTACTAATGTCGCTGAGAAACTGTTTCATAGGTTTGCCATTCCTTTGTATTTCTTCTCCAAATTTCCCTTTGAATCCTTTGACTGTTTAAAAAAAACTTTTGTCTTTTTCTAACTGATATTTTTGGAGTTCTGTACATATTCCATAAATTAATCCATTGTCTGTTAAATATATTTAAATCATTTCTCTTCAATCTCTCATTTGCCTTTTAAGTTTATAACATTTCTTGTAAAAAAAAAATTTTACATTTTTGGGGACTTCCCTGGCAGTCCAGTGGTTGGGACTTAGCCTTCCAATGCAGGGGGTGCAGGTTCGATCCCTGATCAGGGAACTGAGATCCCACATGCCTCGCGGCCAAAAATCTAAAACATGGAACGGAGGCAGTATTGTAACAAATTCAATGGAGAATTTAAGGAAATGGTCCACATCAAAACAAACAAACAAACAAACAAACTTTAAAAAGAAAGAAGGGGAAAAAGAAAAGAAAAAATTTTTTTATCATGTCAAATATATCATATTTTATGGTTTTCTGTCTTATTTAGGAAGTGTTTTATCATCTCATGGTCTTTTTTAAGTATCCTAGATATTCTTATATTTTTATATTTTCTCATGCTTTGCTCTTCTATTCATCAGGTATTTGTTTGTGTAAGGTGTTAACTAAAGGTCTAAATTTACTATCCATCTGTCACAAATTACTTATTGAATACTTTACCTTGTCCCCATTTATTTGAAATGCTACATTTATCATAAATTACTCCCATATACACAATCTACTTCCAGGCTGTTTATTCTGTTCATGATCTATGTATTTATTCATGTACCAAGATAATACTGCTGTAATTACTCTAGTATGTTTTGATAGTTAGGAGGACAATTGCTCCTCTTTTTTATTTCTTTTTCAAAATATCATTGACTATGGAGGTGGGGGGTGAAATGGGTAAATGTGGTCAAAACGTCTAAATTTCTAGTTATAAAATAAGTCGTGGGATGTAACATACAGCACGATGACTATAGTTAATAATACTGTATTGTATATTTGAAAGTTGCCAAGAGAGTAGATCTTAAAAATTCTCATGACAAGAAAAGAAAAATTTGTACTCTGTATAGTGACAGATGTTAACTAGGCTTATTGCGGTGATCATTTCGCAGTATACGCAATATCGAATCATTATGTTATACACCTGAAACTAATATAACATTAAATGTCAATTATATCTGAACTTAAAAATATATCATTAATTGTGTATATTTTCTCTAATATATAAACATAAATATGTCAATATCCATTTAAATAATTGTTGGAACTTGGATTAGGAATGCCTTAAGTATACAGAATTTTACAGGAATGAATAGTTTTAAAAATCAATGTTTAAATTTGTTCAGGTTTTCTTTTAGGTCCTTTGGTAAAGTATTATAATTTTCCATATGTATGTTACACCTTTCTTGTTAGTTTTATTTTTATATATTTTGTGGGATTTTTTTATTGTTATTTTTGTTTACTATGAATGGGCTCTTTTTTCATATTTTTTAATTGATTCTTTTTGATATGTAGGAAAACCTGTTTTTGTATATGGATCTCATATCCAGCAACCTACTCATACACTCATGTCTCCTCCTATTTCTAATATACTTTTCTCAACCTTTTGGATTTTCTAGGTCCAAAATTAATGTCTGCAAATACTGAGAGCTTATTCTCTTCCAATATCACTATCTCTACACTGTTTTCTTATTACATAGGTTAGGACCTTGAGTACAGTGTTGAAGACAAGTGATGATAGTATTTTTGTGTATATCTTGACTTGAATGGGAAAGCTTTTAATAATTTACCATAAAATATTTTGCTTACTATAGGTTTCTGGTAGACAGCCATTGTCAGTTTTAGGAAATGTGTTTTTCTCCTTAATAGATATTTTTTAACTAAAAAATTAAAGCTAAATTTTATCAAATGGAGTTTTTTAGGCATCTATTTAGTTGATCATATGGATTTTCGCAGTTAATCTATTTAATTTACTAATTGATGAATTGTATCTATAGATATCCTGATATGAAACCATCCTTACATTCCCGAGACACACTTTATTTGGTTATGATGTGATTCTTATTTCCATTTGCTAATAATTTATTTAGATATTTGCATCTTTGTTCATAAGTAAGATTGGCCTACAGTATGTGCATATGTAACATTAGCCTCATAGAAAGGGTTGAGAAGCCTTCCTGCAGTTTCCATGCCATGGAAGATTTTATGTAACAGAGAAACATCCAGTGACTTGACTGTTAACCATAACTTGCCTAAATAACCATTAGAGTTTCATAACTTTCCTAGTGTTAACATCCATATGACCATGGTATATTTGTTAAAAACTATGAGATTAATGTTGGCATAATACTATTAACACAAAACTTTATTTTTAAAATATATGATTAAACAAATTTTACAAAATAACAGCTAGCATCACTCAGTTTTTATATTATTTTCCTCCCACCTCTTATATTTCACCACAGTTCTTTAGCCCCACAAAAGCTTTATTTCTAACACATCATTGCAAAAATCTGTTCAAAAGCTGCAGCATAGAGACACTCCAAAACACTTGTTCTAACTGTCTGTTTCTTTGGAAGGGCCTCTTCAGTCTTACTCCATTGCTCTATCTCTCTGCACGAGGTGCTCTCTGTTCTGAAAAGTCAAGAAGTGGTTTGGAGAAGGAAAGAAAACATAGGAGGAAAAGACTGATTCAAAATCAACCATACTAAATGCAATGTGGATCCAGGACCAAAAAAAGGACATTAGTGGAAAAACTGGTGAAATCCAAATGATATCCGTAGTTTACCTAATAGTGTTGTACCAAGGTTAATTTCTTAGTTTTAACAAATATACCATGGCTATGTAGATGTTACCACTAGATGAAGGGTGTAAGGAAAATCTTTGTACTCTCTTTGCTACTTTACCATATATCTAAAATGATTCCAAAAATAGTTTCTGACAAAGATTTTGAAAAGAAAAGAGCAACTTTTAAGCTTACAGAACTAAAAAAGGTTCTGGTGCATAGTAGTCATTAATGCTTTGTCAGCTCCTCTGTCATCCACCCTCCCACATCCTCCCCAACTAGAAACCCAAGGTTGTACTGTTTAATCACTTTGTGCCTATGATATGAATTTTCCATCTAACAGAAGAGGTTATTAGTGTGTTTATGTGTGTGCGCGTACACGCACACAGGCATGTGTGAGTGGTTCTGCAGATAGCTGTTTAGACATGAAGTTGCAGAAATAATAGTGATGATAATGAAGACTATTAGCATTACTTATATGTAAAGTAATGTACTCTGCATTACTTATATGTATATGTAATGTATAAGTACATATATAATTATATATATAGGTACTTATATGTAAAGTTCTACGCTGAGAACTTTCCATACATTATCTCATTCCATGCTCACAACAGCCCTATAAATTAGGCTTAGTAGCCTCATTTAGAAGGGAGGAAACAGACTCAGAAAAATAGGCCACTTGCCCAAATTCACCCTGCCAATAAGCTCCATGGTTCAAACACAGATCTCCTTTTCTGACTTCAGAGATTATGTTTTAAAATGGCACTCAATTATGTTATTTACTTAATGATAATAACAATGTGACTGAAACTTAACTTCAAAAAACATAAAGACTGACATTTGACTTAATATACCGGTTATCTAGGGTCATAAAATTCCAGTACCACCATTAAGTAACTATGTGACCCTAGGGAAGTCACGATTTCTATTGTTTTCATTTTTTTCTTCTGTAAGATGGGTATAATACCTGTTATTTTACTGATGGTGATGAGGATTAAATAAAAGAATGTAAATGACCTAACACAATTCCTGATATATGGTAGGAGCTCAATGAACATGAGTGTCTTTCCTGTAGCCCCATGTCATCATGGCTTTATTGGTACGTCTAGAAATAGCACCACTTCCTCACCCTCTATTTCTGTTTTTAGTTATACTTTAGAAGCTAACAGAAACTATATATTTAATAATAACAATAAACATTTATATAATATTTATAGAGCAGTAATCACTATTCTAATATATATAAATTTAGACCTATGTAAACATATAATATACATATATTACATAGTATTACATATGTAAAAACATATTACATATGCCCTATAGTATATATTATGTAATATGTAACATATACATATATGTAAACATATACAATAACATATATATTCACATAATCCTCACAATTTGATGAAGTAGGTATTATGCAATTTTACAGATGAGGAACCTAGGTCAAGACAGTTAAATAACAGGCTCAAAATTAAAAGCTAATAAGCAGTAGATCTAGGATTTGAACTCTATCACGTGGGCCGTAGAGCTCATGCTTATAGCCACTGTTCGCTGTTTTTAAATAAACTGTCTTGATGATGATATTTGCTATCGATTTTAAAAGCTATAACATTAGTACATGTAAGATACTGTAGTCCTGTGCGGTAGAAAGGGAAGCCAGAAACTTAAAGATCAGAAACTTCGAAACTGCATTTCCAATCAGATGCATACAGCCTTCTGCTGAACTCAAGCTGATAACATTTGGAATATGTCATTACTTTTAAAAGGTGGGCTGCTTTCTTTAATTAATGCAAGAAAAATTATCTGTGTCCTTATTGATAGAATGACACTGTAAGTCGTTGTTGGCTAAAGCAGTGACATTGTTCAGTCATGGTTACAAAACTACACGGTGTCACTTAGCCTTGCACTTGACTGAAGCGACAGATGTAAAAATGACATTATTCTGACTGCTCTGGGATACGCATCTGAAAGAGGTCAGGAGTGAAGACAATTTTACCTTAGGTCATCATTAACCCAAGTTCACAGAGATACTTTCAGATATAATCAAAAGAATTAACATGGTTTTGCCTGAATTCCCTGAACTTTAGATTATATTACCCTTTTTTTTCTTGGTCTTTTGCCAGAAGTTGGATAGTAGGGGTGGGAGCTGGGGGGATACAATTCCAAATGTAGGTAACAAAATATTTTGGATAAATCTTTAGCTTGGAAAGTGGCAAGGTGCTTTCTGTGGAGTCCAAGTTAGCACCTTAACCAGATTACATTCTAGCCATTTTACAGTTTCTTTTTCAATTCAAGTGCACAGGATGGATAATTAGCACTTAACTCACAATATATTCTTACTGTCCAAGATGGCCATGACTGGCTTTACTGATTTAACTGATTATTTATTTACTTTTAATAATAAAATAAGCTCCTTGAACTCCACTATTCAAAACAAAAGCTAGGGTCTTAATAATAATCAAAAAATAGCTACGTGCTCTCCCATCCCATCCCCCTAGCCTCCTGAAACGAAACTTCACCTTTAATTCCTTGATCATCAGCCTCTCACTTTCCCTTTATGTGGTTTTTATTCCACCCTTATTCCTAAAAAAATAACATTTTTATATCATTATTTTTCACTTTATGAAAAGGTATCATGGTGTATGTAATTTCTACTTAATAGATTACTAAGACATGAATATATTTTTTGCATGGCACTGCACTGCCTGTCTTTTGAGTTGCTGTATAGTTCTATATATTTTTTGCATGGCACTGCACTGCCTGTCTTTTGAGTTGCTGTATAGTTCTATATCCAGAGTTTGTTCAGCTACTCCTCCCCTGATCGGCGGTAGGTGGTTTCCAGGTTGTTTTTAACCCCTATTATGAACAGCAGTGCTGCAAATATTATCCCATTCTACATATGCAAGTGTTTCTCTGGAATATATTTCTAGGTGTGGAACTGCCAGGTTATAAGTGATGAATGCTCAGCTTGAGGAGGAATATATTTTCCACAGTGGTTGTGTCAATTTTCATATCTACTAATAATTCTGCCAACTGATTGGGTAAAAATTCTCTTGTATTAAACTTAAGTGTTTTCCCCAATCATTAGTGATGATGAATATTTGTTCACAAAGGAGGAAGTCACTTCTATGTGATAGGAGTAGCAAGTCTAGGAATTTTAATTTCTTTTTTAACAGATAGATGTCAGCTTATTATGACTTAACTATAAATGGAGATTTGGTACCCTGAGACAAGGGTGAGGAGAGGGCAGGATGATTTATACCTTATTGACAGGTCAATCACAGAAAATAAACAAAGGTTCATAGAAACTTCTCTGCTAGATAAAACCTCTTCCGAGTTCTCTAACTTGCAGCATAAAAGGTCAGTAGTTTTTCAGTTGTTTCTTGTTTTTTTCTGTGAGTACCTTGACTTCTACATGTATGTAAGGAATTCTGAAGACAGGTTGCAAATAAGGGTCTCTACAGTTGTCTCAAGTCCCCAGATAGAGTTCCAAAGCTCTTACATCGCGAGATCTCCTAAAGTGGTATCACTGCTCTGGGAATTTTATTCTCAACATGTTTCTAACCCATAAATTTACTGTGCTACAGAACTACTTCTATGTATTTTATTAATTTTGATCAAGAGCCAGCAAAATTTTCTGCAAAATAGTGAACATTTTAGACTGTGCATGCCAGATGGTCTCTGTTACAACTACTCAGCTCTTCCTTTTCACAAGAAAGTAGCCACAGGAACCTCATAAACATAAATGGGTGTGGTGATGTGCCAATAAAACTTTATTGGTTACCGGGGGTAAGGGGAGGAGGGGTAAATTGGAAGATTGCGATTCACATATACACACTACTATATTTTAAAATAGATAACTAGTAAGGACCTACTGTATAGCATAGGGAAGCCCTTAATACTCTGTAATGGCCTATATGGGAAAAGAACCTAAAAAAGAGTGGATATATGTATAACTGATTCACTCTGCTGTTCACCTGAAACTAACACAACATTGTAAATCAACTATACTCCAATAAAATTTTTTATAAATAAAAAACATAAAACATTAAAAATTAAACATTAAAAAACAAGCAGTGAGCCAGATTCAGCCTATGGGTCACAGTTTGCTGACTCCACGTTTAAATTACCAGAGACCTCCATTGCCCTGTAGATGACACCTATGTTACTAGTGTATCTACTAGCAGAGTGGCCAGTCATTTGGAATCATCACTATGTACTGAACACATACTTGCTGCTACTGTATGTTATAGTATATTATGGCATCATATTATCAATATAATATGCATTTATTTTTTAGGCTGTTTCTTTATAAGTAGCCAGAAACCTACATCTAAACTTTTCCTATGATAACTTCAACAAATAAATCAAACCTGTATAATGCCAGCTGTTTTTTCCCCAACAACTCAGCAAGGAGATACTATTTTGCCCAACTTACAGGTGAAGAAACTGAGGCTCAGAGCATTTAAGTAACTTGTTCACAGTCACACAGTGAATAAACAGCAAAAAAAATGAGTATCTGAGCTTGGATTTTCTAGGCCCAATGCTTAGACTTCTTCAATTGAAGCATGTCTCCCATGTGTTCACATGCACTGAAAAATCAGTGTGGTCTTTATTTCTGAACCCTAACAGCTACCACTACTAACATTTATTGAAAGTTTATTTTTTTATAAATTTATTTATTTATCTATCTATCTATTTATTTATGGCTGCATTGGGTCCTCATTGCTGCGCGCGAGCTTTCTCTAGTTGCGGCGAGTGGGGGCTACTCTTCATTGCGGTGCACGGGCTTCTCATTGTGGTGGCTTCTCTTGTTGCAGAGCATGGGCTCTAGGCACGCAGGCTCAGCAGTTTTGGCACACGGGCTTAGCCGTTCCGCGGCATGTGGGATCTTCCCCGACCAGGGCTTGAACCTGTGTCCCCTGCACTGGCAGGCGGATTCTTAACCACTGTGCCACCAGGGAAGTCCTGAAAGTTTTCTTTTTTTAATATACCCAACATTGTGCCAAGTCCTTTGCACACAGTATCTCATGTGATCCTTACTAAACTCTTTAATATTAAATTTTTCATATTCCTACTGTACACATGAAGAAACTATAGCTTGTCAAGGTAAAATAAATTGCTCAAAGTCACAAAGCTATTGATAGTAATTTACTGAATCAAAAATCACAAAGGAGCACCAAAGCTAGTGTCCTGGGCACCCTGCCTCCCTGCCTCCCATCTGACACATACACAGACAGTGGGTGAGAAACTCTTTCAGGGAAAATGAAGACATTGCCTTAAAAATACTGGCCAGGTAGCTGTCTGGCTGTGAGTTATCATCATATATCTTACCACCACTCATGTTTTTCTGCAATGTGTACTTTTCCTCCAGAGCCATAAAATATCTTGTGTTCTAATGTCCTCAATTTCCATAATCCAGGGTATATCTTTCTCAGAAATATTGCAACTATTTCCTTTGAAGGGCAAAAAGAAGCTGCTTTCTGAGAGACTATCATTTCTGGCATGACTGTCAAAATACTGCTGAAACAGATTCTGCAAACATTTCTTTTAGAGAAGGTATACTTGTTTCCCTGCATTGAGACATTCATAACTGCCTTTCTTCATTCCTCTCTTCCTTTTTCCTTTCTTCCTTCCCTCCTTCCTTTCTCCTTCTTTCCTTCTTTCCTTCCTTCCTGCCTTCCATCCCTAGCTAACTCAATCATTCATCATGTATTCTTTTTTTCATTCATGCCACACTTAGTGGGTGACTGCTAGGTGTCAGGCATTGAGCGTAGATAAAAAGGTGACTAAACATGATAACTGTCCTCAGGAAGCATACAATAAGGCAAAGAGAGCAGGTATAAAAACAAGCAAATGCAACAAAGCCTTGATACTCAACATGTGGTTCACCTGGGAGTTTGTTACAAATGAGGAGTGGCAGATCCCATGCCAGACCAACTTAATCACGATCTGCACATTACCAACGTGTCTGTGGGCACATGAAAGCTTGAGAAACCCCGCAATATCGTAATGTCATAGATATGTACTCAGCCGGGATCATCATGGGACACAAAGGTAGCAAAGATCGCTTCTCTGGAGTGGGAGCATGTATTTTTGGAAATGCTTCACGAGGAGTGATGCCTGAGCCGGGTCTATGACACGTAGTGATGTTTGCCAGGGGGATTAGAAGTAAAGATAACCTAGGGAGAAGGGAAGCATGAGCTGTAACGTCACTAAAGGCCTGAAAAAACTCAGTGCTCTTGGGAACCACAGGGAAGTCAGGGTAGGTAAGGAATACCCCAAGACAATATTGGAACACATATGCATATAAGAGTCCGGCTAACCACTAGGCCAGGTAAGGAACTGGGAGTCTATCCTATGCGCCCGTGGTTTAGTACTGGCTGCAAATTAGAATCACTTTGGGAACTTTAGAAATACAGATACCTAGGCTTTACCCCCAGAGATTATGATTTAATTGGTCTGGGGTCAGATTTAAGTTCCCCAGATAATTCAGATGGGCAGAGTGGATTGAGACCACTGTTTACGGCACCGGGAAGCCTTTGACAGGCTTTAAGGGGGACAGCAGGGTGATCGGATCCTTCCTTGGTGCCTAGAAGTCAACTTAAGAGCCTGTTCAGTCACAAAGAAGACACAGCGTGGGTGTAAGCCAGGGGAAAGCTAAAGGGACCAGGTAGGTGACTGAACTGCAAGGAGTAGGCTGAGATCACTCAACAAGGAGCAAGGGGGAGAGCATATGCCCACCTGAACACATTTACACCCAAATTTTAAACTAAACTTGTCTATGAGCCAGATCTAGCCAGAGGATCACCAGTTTACAGCCCCGGGCATAATAAGGCTGTAAGGATATCAAAATGTTAAGGACACAGAATCAATGCGCTTTGAAATTAATTTGGTGTAGCGAATGAGAGAAAGGAAATAAATTAAATGAATGCTGCTCCCGTTCACAAAAATAGGGATCAAAATAAGGAGGGAAAAGTCTGGGGGAGAGATGAAAGTTCAGTTTAGGGTATGTCGAGTTTGAGGTGTTTATGGGACATACAGTTAAAGACCTGAAATAAATACCCATCTTGTGCTTTGTTGGGTATCTGGGGCTGGGATTTGGTTAAGGAGTTGCCAGTGTGTGTGGGCTGAAGCCAGAAGAATGGCCGATAATCTCTTGAAGGAGCAGGAATATTGAACAGACGGGAAGAGCAGCATTTCGGGCACTGAAAGAGCCTACCAAAGGCTGAAAGAGAAAGGTCAGTGAGTTGGACGAGCAGTGGAGGGCTGTGATGGAAGTTGGGCCAGGGAGGAACAGGGAGAGAGGGTCCACTTTACTTTTCCAAGTGCTTTATCTGTTATGTGCTTTCTTAATATTGTTCTTAATATGAAAGATACAGACTAATTAGTTGACAATAATATCCTTCAATTTGGAATACTCCGAGGCCTACAGAATTTTAGAATAGGAAAGACCAGAGATTCAAACTTCTCCAATCTATACCCACACTACACCTAACAAGTAGATGTCAAGAGTCTAATTTAACATTACTGATGAGGAGATCCTGCTACCTTATAAAGAGAGCTCTTTCTTATGTAAAGATCTACACACCTAAAAATTTTAATAGCTACTGAACATTAATTCACATACTACACTAGACTCTGTGAATAACAAGCCTGATTCATCTCAACATTTACTTAGTAACTCCATGTACTAGGTACTGGGGATATAGAGAGGAATAAAACTAGGTTCCAGGTCCTTGAAGAACGTATAATCTGATGGTGAAGACAGATGTATCACCAGATGCCTTCTATATAATGTGGCAAGTGCAGCCAATGGCATGCGTCTTTGTGATGAGAGTTGCCCGGCCTGACCTCAAGTGACCTGGCCTGGGGTTCTGAGAGTGGTAAACTGCAAAAGTCTTCTGGAAGACATTATACCTGAGCTGAGTGACGAAGGGGAGTAGGAATTGGGCAAAGAAAAGAGGGTAAGGGTCTTCCAGGCAGTGGGAATGAAAATGAACAAATGGCCTGTCTTGGGGACTGTGTGTAGAATGACAGACAGTCTGGAATAACTGGAAGGTTCACTTGGCCAACTAAGAGACTGGAGGAATGGTCCACTACATCATTTGGTTCGCTGGCCCAAGAAGCTGGGATTATAAAGTGCCTTGATCTCAGCAACCTTCGTTCACCCAAAAGCTAATGCAGAAACCCTCTAAGTAAAACAAATACAGAACTTTCAAATAATTGCAATCCAGAGGCATATTTTATCATTTGCATTACAGATCAGTTTCTGGGGTATCTGTGGAAGATGAACTTGAAGGTACAAGACCAGAGGCAGGAAAACCAGTTATTGCAATTTTCTTGGAGACAATGATGAGTTCTTAACTAGAATGGTAGCTGTAAGAAGGAAAGGGTGGGGAGAGGGGTAGGTGGCCAACTTCAAAAATAATGGGCAGGACTTCGTGACTGACTGGATATAGGAACTGAGAAGCAAAGAGGAGTACAAGAGGACTAATGGGTTTGATTCAAGCAACTAGGTATAATATGAAACACTGCCACGGTCCCTGCCCTAGAGAGACTTCTAAGTTAGTCAGCAAGATTCCTGTTTATAGAAATAACACAACCGTGCACCACAGGGTGAGGGTGACAAAAGCGAGGAAGAGAATCATTCTCCTCCATGGACAAAATAAAAATACTCTTTTGTTTGCTCAGAAGGTCTGAATAAAAGCCAAAAAATTAACCTCTGGAAAAAAGCTCTCTAGTGTTATTTCACAACCATGCACTTATCAAACGCTACACTCTAATGAAGAGGGTGAAATAGGTTCAAATACCGAGACTGCTGGCTTGAAACTGTCATGTGAAAACTTTCGTTCTGATTAATATAATTGAAGCGTTCATTGTGTATCTGCTAAATTGCAATCAAATCAGTAAAATGTTATTCGTTTTTTAAAAGAATCTGTCAGAAGTTCTATGGGTACTCTGCCAACAGTGACTTGGATTTGCACAGCTTAACTGCAGATATTATTAGTTTATAAAGGGGTAAGCTGAGACGCTGAAAATTCAATCCCTTGAAGAGGTAGAGTCAATAGTTGACTTGCAAATAGACCACCAAGGTCCCCAACAGACCAAACTGATACTGTCCCTGGTACAAACTGGAACAGATTTAATTAAGATTCTAAATCAACGTATTGAGAGGCACCAAGTTAGGTACTGAAAAATTCACCAACTTCATTCTATCCTGATTTACCACAAACAGGGCTTCCCTAGTGGTGCAGTGGTTGAGTCCGCCTGCCGATGCAGGGGACACAGGTTCGTGCCGCGGTCCGGGAAGATCCCACATGCCGCGGAGCGTCTGGGCCCGTGAGCCATGGCCGCTGAGCCTGCGCGTCCAGAGCCTGTGCTCCACAACGGGAGAGGCCACAACAGTGAGAGGCCCTCGTACCACAAAAAAAAGAAAAGATTTGAGACCTGATTTACCACAAACATAGGTTCCAACTCAAAAAATCTTGAGACTCTCTGTGGGGTTTTCTGCAGAGTATAAAACATAGTTTCTGGTACCATAAATGAATAAATAATTCCCAGTTCTCTATTTTTCTAGGTCAGACATTTCAGTATTACCCTCACCCCCTTCTCCCACTGTTGCTGCTGTTCCTCCTCCCCCACATTCCATCTCCATCTTCACCTCATCTTCACTCTCCTTGCCATCCAGTCTTTGAAAGTCCTTACACTAAAATATTTGAAGACATGGGGGAGTACTTTCACCTCTTTGAGAAAAAGCATTTACAGAATTATATAACATCAACAAGTATATAACATACAACAAGTATATAGTATCAACAAGTATTAATTGAATTTCTCCAAAGAGGACATACAGATGGCCAACAAGCACATGAAAAGATGCTCATCATCGCTGATTATCAGAAGAATACAAATCAAAACTACAATGAGGTATCACCTCACACCAGTTAGAATGGGCATCATCAGAAAATCTACAACAAGAACAAATACTAGAGAGGGTGTGGAGAAAGGGGAACCCTCCTACACTGTTGGTGGGAGTGTAAACTGGTGCAGTCATTATGGAAAACATTATGGAGGTTCCTCAAAAAACTAAAGATAGAGTTGTCATATGATCTAGCAATCCCACTCCTGGGCATATATCCAGACAAAACTATAATCCGAAAAGATACATGCACCCCTTTGTCCATAGCAGCACTATTTACAATAGCCAAGACATGGAAACAACCTAAATGTCCATCGACAGACGAATGGATAAAGAAGATGTGGCACATATATGCAATGGAATATTACTCAGCCATAAAAAAAGAATGAAATAATGCCATTGGCAGCAACATGGATGGACCCAGAGATTATCATACTAAGCGAAGTAAGTTGGAAAGAGAAAGACAAAAACCATATGATATCACTTATATGTGGAGTCTAAAATATGATACAAATGAACATATCTACAAAGCAGAAGCAAACTCATAGACACAGAGAACAGACTTGTGGTTGCCCATGGGGAGGGGGGAGGGGGGAGGGAAAGATTGGGAGTTTGGGATTAGCAGATGCAAACTATTATATATAAGATGGATACAAGGTCCTACTGTATAGCACAGGGAACTATATTCAATATCCTGTGATACATCATAATGGAAAAGAATATGAAAAAGAATATATATATATAACTGAATCACTTTGCTGTACAGCTGAAATTAACACAACATTGTAAATCAACTATACTTCAATGAAATTTTTTAAAAAGTAGTCACTGAGTTTCTCTTATACACTAGGAAGATAATGGTGAAAATACAGCCAGGTTCCTGCCTTCATGAAGCTCAGAGTCTACTGTGGTGAAAAAACAACCACAGTTAACGCAGCAAGTACAGGGTCCCAGGAAAGCAAATAGCACAGGCACCTAACCCAGCCATATTGGGAGGGGAGATTTCTGAAAGGGACAATTTCCTTCAATTACCTGGGGAGCAAGAAACATAAAGGAGAATAATCAACTACAAACATACATGGCAGTGGATTCCAAGCCTGGCTGCACACTAGAAACCTCCTGAAGAACTTTTACATTTTCAAATGCCCGGGTCCCATATCATTTATAACAGAATCCCTGGAGGTAGCGCCCAGGCATCAGTATTCTTTAAAAGGTCCTTGGGTGACTGTAATGTGTGGCCAACGAGGAGATCTACTGCTCTACAGATTGAGGTAAATCAGAATTTCTAAATGAAGGATTGTCATTCAGTCAGTCTCAATATTAATTTTCCTCTTCAGAATGCTGCTAGATTCCTCTAAAATTTTAAAATTCTCAGATATTTAAAATATATATACAACAGCAACAAAACAAAGGGAGAGAGAACACAAAAGCCAAGGACTCTGCCTTATGTTGAGCAACATATTTAAAGTCCACAAAGAATAGGATAAAATGACATTGCTTTAATACTACAATGCATCTTTTTCATTACTCACAGAAGTTTTTTACTCCATTGTCATAACCAGTTTATATTTCTAATGGAAGAGATTAAGTATACTATCAAACCTGAACATTTTCTCTATACAGATTTGATGCCGCTACCCGCAAGAGGGGTTTTGAGTTTTGTTTTGGAACAACAATAATAACAACTATTATTTAAAATTAGAGTCTTTTCACAGTAGAACCACAGTGTTAGGCATAAGTAAAGTTATTGGGGAGTTAGTTTGTTCCACTGGGTGATAGAAAAAAGAAACATTCAAAAAGCACCTCCTATGTTCCAGAAACTGTAGGGGGTAATTTTTAAAATATGTTATTTAATTCTGGCTTTACAACCCTCTGAGGTGTATATTAACATCCCCACTTATAGATAAAGAAACCAAAGCACAGAGATTAAAGTGATGTGCCCCGTGCCACACAGGACCTTGTTCTCAGGGCTGCTCGTAAGCAAAGCCCATACTGCTTGCCCCGGATCTAATGGGCACTTCTAGTAAGGGGTGTTATAACCACTTCCATAATGAGTCAGGTGGACTTGAAAGTAAATTATAACCTTCTCAGAAAACAACTCCTGTTCTTGGTAGTCAAGTGACTCTTTCATAAATTAATATAACTTTTACCTGACAGCTCCTTAACCACAAGGCAACAAATGCCTACAACTTGATGACAACCATCATCTTTATTTAAGTTGTGGGGTTCTGAGGGGGAAAAGGCTATTTAACCCATTAGACTCTCCAAAAACCCTGAAGAAATCTAACAAAACAGAATGGAATGTGTGAGTCACATGAAAAGATATCAGAATGACAAATTTTAATGCATGATTTTTAAAGCTGTCTCTAGGCACTACCATTAAATGATAAAAACAGTTTAGACAGCTGAAGATTTTAGGGCTGGAAAATGCTCAATGTTGAGGGCTGAGAGTTATTAGATATCTAGTTGTTGGGGAAAAGAAAACAAATTGCCCAGTCTATTTAAGGAAACATCTATTACCTAAATCTTTAAAGTGATTTTGTTAAGTTAATATGCCTATCACGCTACGCTTTGTTCCCTAAGAGTGATCTGCAAAACTCAAGGCTCACTTCTGGTAAATACAGGATTTCTTGGCATGTGATTTGTGTGCCAAGTTCATGCCCGTGGACATTCTTCCTTAACCCCATTTTCCTTATTGCAAATTAATTTTATTTTTATGGAGTGTATGCATCCTTTCTGTCACAAAGGAGTATACAGAAATAAAATAATTTTTATATAGAATATCTACTTGGGTGCCACAGTAAATAAGATACTAGAGCCAAATGTGGAGTAAATATTAATATCTCCTAACCAGTCAATCCTCAAAAGCAAAATTATTTGCTATTCCTGACATACTCCAATGTCTGTGAGGACATGACGGAAAATCGCCATACTACATCTCCCTCAGACAACGTGTGGCTTTCAGTGGGAAAAACACAGAAGTTTCCTGCTCATGCTCTTAAGACAGAAGAGGGAAGAGAGGCTGGGAGGACAACTTTCTTTAATGGAAATCCTTGGGACTGGCCCAGAAAGACAGCCTTCTCTCTCCTGCTAACCAAAGGCTTGCAAGGACAGGGCTGGGCCCACGAGAAAGAAGGAATAAAGCAGGCAATGTAGGCCTGTCTTCACTTCATTATAGGCCAGAAGCCCTGGCAGCAAGATCACAAACTTACAAGATCTGGTTATCTTAAAAGCAAAGGCATTAATTGAGAAAGTGTCAGGAGTTTACAGAGTGGATGGGAAGGAAGAAGCAGGCTTGGAAAATGGTAGAAACTCAGGCAGCTGTGGAGAACCAAGAGGCAGGAAGCACTGAAATGATATTTTCAATAATCATTTGGCCAGGACAAAAAGACATTGAGCATGGGAAGGTGGCTGCAGGATTACTGCCCACCACAGGACACTGTCCCCAAAAGGACAGGGATGCTATTGCTTGGATCAATTTGAAATAGCCCTCCCCTTTTTATTTTCAATCAAAACAGAAATTCCTCCTAGGCAGGAGGATCCAGTTGGCTGAACAAAGTCACCTACCTCACGTTCCAGCTGGCTTAGGCGGGAGAAGTGGGAAGGCCCTGCCCCGACGCTGGACTCCTGCCAGTAAACACTGGTGCAAGATTCAGCCAGGGTTGATTCTATTGGGTTGGTGCCTGTGCTGGATGAGTTGGTTAGCATTTTGAATATTACCCCAGAATTCCCGCTCCCTTTTGCTGAAGGCAGAGTTGTGAATTCTATTGAGACTCACACATTATGACATTCTCTCAAATAGGAAGATGTCGGGCAGCCAAAAAGTTGACAAATATCACTACCAGACTTGAATGAGATCAGCCAAAGAGTCCTCTTAGCTCATATGTCATGCAGCCTCGCTTAGCAGGGCAGGCAATTATATATACTACTGGGAGAACATGATGTAATTTGGGGAATAAACACGCACCTCCCCCAGACAGGAATCAGAGGGCCCTTGGCTAAAGATTTAATCAAATACTTATTAACAGTAATCTCAAAGCTTTGACTGGGTCTTTGTGTATTTGAAGAAGAGGTCATTAATGGGTAGATGGCTTAGCAGTGGGTCCTTTCTCCTGCCTGGCCAGCCCTTCGTGCAACAATTTGAAAGGAAGGAAAGGAAAGAAAAGAACTAAGATTGCTCTCCATAATGATGTGAAGTACCGACTCCAATGTATGGAGAATCACCTTATTCACTGAAGGAGTTCAGGCTGCAGTGTCTCTGAGAATTAATGTTTGTCCTTGGGAGCTCCATGTGTATGTAAGTGTGTTTAATTCAACTCCCCTAAAGGCTCCTGGTATGACAATGACAGAGGTACCTAAGCAAAAGTATCCTTAAAAGTTCTGTCTCTAGCAGAGATCTCTCCAGAAGACCTGTCATTTACCAAGGTGTCTTCAACAAATGTGCTCTTAACGAAAGGTTCCCATGCAGGGGCGCCACTGGGAGAAGTTTTCAGGACACAGGAATATCTCCAGTAAAAATTTTTCTAGTAGTTGCCCTAGCAGTGCTATTGCAGTGCACACACTGGATTAGTTCACCAAAAGTAATTCATGACTCCCCTTGCCTTTGCCTTTCTTTACTGAGGAGGTTCAAGGACTGACATAATCGCCTTCCCAGACCCCACTGCAGCTAGGGGCAGTCATGAGTCACAGTCTTGGCCAATAAGTATCTGCAGAAGCCCAGAGTGGGTGTTCCTTTTCAAATAAAAAGGAAAACCCATGCTAGATGACGCAACTTTTTCTTTTTCTCACCCTTTCTCTTTCTTCCTGCCTGGAACAATGATTCAATGCCCATAAGTGCGGCAGCCATCTTGCATCTATGAGGAGAGAAGTCACAAGTTGAGGATGATAGAGTAGAAGTTAGAAGCCTAGTGCCCGATTGCACCAGTGGGCCAGTGACCCACTCCTGGGCTACTGGTCCTCAGATATCATGTTACATGAAACATATCAACCCTGACCAGTTTAAGCCTCTGAGCGGGTGATTTTGTTACTTGAAGCTAAATGCAATCCTATGAGTGTAGTGTCTCTAGCAGGTGTTTTTCTAACATGGGTGACCCCTATGCCAATAACATCCCTGGCAATGTTCAACATTGTCTTTATAGTTTGTTTATCTTGTCTTACACGATAACAGACTCTCACTGACGCATTTAACAAATGCTATGGTATGGACCATAGGCATCTTTCTTCTGTGATGCTTATTTGTGACGTGATTCGTATTTCTAGGCTTTTTCATTTTGATTCCTAACATTTGAACCGGTGTTGTTAATAAAATCTCAGATTCATTACCATTCACTGTTTACTGCGGTTATTTTGTTGTTATCACTGTTGTATTATTTTGTTTTATTTGCCTTGTTTTGAGCTGTCCCCAGTTGGGAACTTGAAAACAAGGATTAAGAAAGTAAGAGAAGACATTTTCTATTTATTTGTATTTATACAAAATCATATAAATAATATTTGATTATATAAACTACACAAAATATACAACTATACAAAATATACCGAGAATAAATTTAGTTCCACTGATGGCGAAAATTTTTCAAATTGTTATCCTTCTTAATGTTAATCATACTTTTAGATTCTAACACATAACCATAAATCAATAATATCCTTCTTTTCATATTTTACCCTCTTAAAACTTCATTTTCTCCCTTAATTTGGAAGAAACTATGGTCGAAAATAATGTAAATATCAGTTTTAACTTTAAAAAAGGATTTTTGGGGCAACAGCTGACATTCAGGAAATATGAATTAATAAGCCTTATTATTTTGAAAAAACAAACACATTTTTTAAAATTTTAACTTGTTCAATTCCTGTACTTCTAGTTTTATTTGATTAAAATGTTTTCCCTTAAAAACCTTATAAAGGAGAATTTATGCCTTTACTTACTATGAAACATTTTTATAGTTTCTTTCAAATGAGCAAATTCTGTGGTCTTCTCTTGGCACCACAAAGAGCTTGTGAGTGTTAGTCTGAGCACATAAGATTGGAGTGGCTTCTATATTTGAAGGTTGCTGTCCATCACTGAGTAATGGCTCAGGACATAAGAGCTGAATAGCTTCTATGTCAGAAGGTTGCTGCCCAATACTGAGTAATAGTCTATCACTAGAAAGCATTAAAGAAAATAACTGTCCTTGGGGTTTGGGGGCTTTTTTAAAATGATGTTTTTATTATTTCAGAACAACTTGATTTCATTAAACAGAGCTGCAGAAATTCAGTTTGAAGTGTGTATACGTTCATTACAACTCACAAACAATAAAGGCCAGACTCAACATGGATGTATCAGGAGATAGATATAATTTGCACAGACGTTGAAGTCTCTTTGACACTGACTGCAAAGAAGACCAGAGCTTCTATTTGGAACTGGAAGTTGAATTTGACATAAGTCCGGTGACATTTGCAAGAAACAAAGGCCCACTGATAAATACAAAATTTAGAAGGGTCATCTTGGATTTTTATCTCCAACTGTGTACTCTTTTTGTTGACATATAAGTTATTCATTTAATAGTCCTTTATTTGTTTCATTTTGGAAAACAGGAAACATGAAATCAATCCTACTTTAAATATTTCAGGGTTTAGGATTCAGGGAGAATTTCCAAAGTTTCTAAAAATAGCTCCACATCATTCATGTCTCCTTAAACTCACAGAAATAGAACTTTTCCATGCTTAGGACACATAGAAGAAATAAAAGGAAAGAAACACACCTAGGTTGAAAACATCTTACGAATAGGACAGATGCTATTGGCAGACCAGGTACAACAAATATAGCTAAAAATCCTGGTTAGGAATTTGTTGCCAGTTATGATTCTTGCTTTCAACTTCTAAAAACAAAATTTTTTAAATCTTCCAAAGTAGTTCACCTGTAAGGACTCCATGAGGAAAGAAATCCATTTTCCAATGCTGAAACAGTAATAACAAACGCCCAACTGTAACTGGCATTGACTTTCCAGGTTCTCTACATGCTTACAATCTATAATCAAAAATAAATTAAGAGGGACTTCCCTGATGATCCAGTGGGTAAGACTCCGCACTCCCAATGCAGGGGTCCCGGGTTCGATCCCTGGTTGGGGAGCTAGATCCTGCATGCAAGACACAACTAAGAGTCTGCATGCCGCAACTAAGAGTCCACATGCCACAACTAAGAAGTCCGAATGCTGCAACTAAAAGATCCAGCATGCCGCAATGAAGATCCTGCTAGCCACAACTAAGACCCGGCACAGCCAAAACAAACAAACAAATGAATATTGAAATTAATTAATTAAGAAAGAAACATCAGATTAAAAAATGAGTATGTTCATAATGACAAGATGGTAGTAAAACAGAGGAAAATATTAAGAACAGCGTCCCTGGAGTCAAAATTCCTGGATCCAAATGTAGCTCTAGTATAACAGTTCTCAACCACCGTCCAGTTCAAGAGCATTAGCAACACCTGGGAGCTTGCTTAAAATGCAAATTCTCAGGCCTGATCCCAAACCTACTGAATTAGAAACTCTAGAGATGGTGCCCAGAAATCTGTCTTTTAACAAACCTTCCAGGTGATTCTGGTGCTTGGTAAAGTTTAAGAACCACTGATCTAGCACTTAGGAGCTATATGATCTTGACCATAGTAATAATTTTGAGCCTTGGTTTTCTCATCTGTAAAACAGGGGGAAATAACAGTCTCCTTTCTCACGCTCGCTCGCTCTCTCTCTCTCTCTCTCTCTCACGCACACATGCACACACACAGACACACACAGACACACACACACACACACACAAAGAGTTCTGGGAACATTTAAAAGCAACTGAAATTCATGGAAAGCCTTCAGAAGAGCACCCATCATACAGTAAGCGGTCAGTGAGTTTTAGCTCTATGTAAGCCATTATGGGCTTAAAGGTAACAATGTTGTTAAATGAATAGTTACTGTGTGGTTTGGTGTGATGTTATGTATATTCCTTTTCTGCACACAAAGGGATGTCACATCCATTATGTTATTTTGCCCTCACAGAACACCCCTGAGATGGGAGGGACAGGAACTATAGTCCTCTTTCCATGTATATTCAATGATTATGTATTAATTACCTAGAAACCATGTGCCTAGCCCTGTGCTAGATGCTGCAATACAACATGAACAAGATAAAGAAGGCCCCTAACCTCCAGAAGGTGACATTCTCATTTCATTCCAATCAGCCAGTAAGGCACATGGTTCCTCATGAAATTTATAAAAGCAGTGAGAGCGCTTATTGAAAATATAGATTCTTTGGCCAGACTTTCTAAGAATTTGATTAATTAGTATTAGGTTGGAGCCCTGGAATCTGAATTTTTGATAACCTTCCAGATGATATAGATACAGATGGTCCAGGAAAACCACAGAGAAAAGCCAACCAAGAACACGTATCTGTGTACGTAAGAACATATCCTTACAATACAGTGTGAGTCTCATGATAGGAGGAGCTCAGGATGATATGGGAGAAGGGGACCATCCTTGACTAAGGGATCCCTATCAGAATATCTCCAAGTATTCAATTTCAGTGGTTTTAAAAAACAAAAATTTATTTCTTGCTCCTGCTGTTTGTGCATTGTGGGTCACAGAAACTAGTTTCTATCTTAGTTACTCAGGGTCCTAGACTTATGAAGCAGCCGCTGTCTTGAATGCTACCAGTTGCTGTGAGAAAAGGAAGAGAAAGCTGTAAGGGTTTTGCATGAGAAATTAGATGTGTGGGGGGAAAACAATGCATATCCCTTCCTTTCATAAATCATTGTCCAGCATGAGTCACATGACTCCACTTACCTATACAAGTGCTAACAAATGCAATCATACTCACAGAATTAGAGAAGAATCAGGAAATCACTGAATAACAACCACCATTATTTTGAGATCATTTCATAGATGATGAAACTGAGCTTTAGCAATAAATAGCTTCCCCCAAAATAGCAGAGTCAGTAAATACCCCAAGAAAGATTCATTCTCCAGGGTTTTTTGTGGCATCCGGTACCAATGAGACTCAAACTCCAGCCCTATCTCCAACTGCTCTTTTGGAGCCAGAACTAAATCAATACGTTTGCTTTTCGTGATCCCTGTTTTAGGTGTTGACGGTTCCAGATGAATGAGACATCAATCCTGTCTCCAAAGAGCTCTTTTTCCACTGGAAGAGACAGTCACAGCACAGTGAATATAAGACACCTCAGAACGTGATAAGCAATGGACCAGAGGGATGAATGTATGAACTAAGTGACATTCAATTGCAGAAGGGGAAAATAATTCTGCAGGGTGAGTAAGGAAAGGTTCGCAGAAGAGGAGACGTTTGCAGTGAACCGGCAAGAATAAGCAGAGTTTTGCTAGTAGGAAATGAGTGGAAGAACACCGGGCAGAGCTGACAAATGGACATACAGCTAAGGGTCTTATTTTGGGAACTGTAAGATGCCCAGGATAGTCTGTCCACAAGGGTTCCTAAGGTCAAGAGTGTCAGAAACTTTCAAAGTAGTTTAATTTGAGAATGAAGGGCCTAGAGTGGCATGCCAAGGAGCTTTTCCTTTTCTTTTCCCAAGTGGAGATGCTGATTAAAGTTTTTGAGTAAAGCAGTCGTATTTGGGTTAGAAAAAAAAAAAGTGAGGCCAATTATGGAAAACATGGGGCTAGAAAGAAAAATAAAAAAAGATGCTTCTGGGCTAGGTCAAGTAATCAGAACAACGAATGGTGACTATGACTATCTTGGCCAGTCATTCTAAAATCACAATTGATCTTCCAAGATGGAAATTAATATCAACCAAAAATACTGCGAACACGGTTAGTTAGGAATATAAGAGGCCAATTCAGCTACCAGCTGTATAAATGTTTGAGGATGAAGACGATTAGACAGGAGGGTGAAGGAGGACAGGTAGGTTGGTCTACAATAACCATTAGCCCATTAGAATGTTCCAAGAATCCTCTGCATTTGAATATTTGAAGGGGATAACACCCAGACTGAAAGAGTATTTTGAGGTCCTTTGAACAAACCCATTATTTGACAGATGAAAATACAAGTGCAGAAATGGCATATAAGTTTTTGTCAAACCCAGTTCTAAAATCCAGTTCCAATAACAAATGTATCATAGACTTGGTATGCTTTATGCAGAAGTGATCACTAAAGTACTCTTCACAGCAGTGGTTCTTTTGATGCCTTTAGCCTTCACTCATAAAGAACCAGCTCCCTGTGACCAATGAGGCTTTCTCTATTTGCTTCTACAAAAACTAGTTTACAGAATCCTCATGGGAGCCTTCCTGTGAGTATGTGTACAGAAGAGAGCGCATGTATTGAAAAGCTCAAAGAATAAGAGTTTTGATGGGTAATGATGTATAAAATCCTTAATATTTGCTTATACAGTCACCTCTTGATTATCCTGTAATGGATTATCTAATTTTCAGATTATCCATGCTCTGTGTTTCTGTTTTAAAAGGAGGGTTTCAACAGAGAGGAAAAGGGATATATTTTGTGCAGTCAATTCTTCAATTTGTTAGCAGGTGTCATATTGTATACAAGATCTTTGCATACACTAGTGTCTAAACCCGTCATTTAAAAAGATCTAACGGCAGGGGCTTCCCTGGTGGCTCAGTGGCTGAGAGTCTGCCTGCCAATGCAGGGGACACGGGTTCGTGCCCCGGTCTGGAAGGATCCCACATGCCATGGAGCGGCTGGGCCCGTGAGCCATGGCTGCTGAGCCTGCATGTCCGAAGCCTGTGCTCCACAACGGGAAAGGCCGCAACAGTGAGAGGCCCGCATAATGCAAAAAAAAAAAAAAAAAAAAAAAAAAAGATCTAATGGCAGCTATGTCATCTATAGGCTTCCTCTTTCATTGAAATGGGAGACCAAAGTATAAGAAAATGTATTTTGATAAAATATATAAGCAGTTTGACACTCTTTATAAAATACAGATAAGGCCATTAACCTAGCATCATGTGATGTCAATAACTAGAAGAAATGGTAAAATTCAACATGAAAATATTATGTCTAACCAAAGCAATAACTAGTAATTTAAATGGTAGGGGTTAAAAGTTATTGAGTAGGGGACTGGTTCAAGATGGTGGAGTAGAAGGACGTGCTCTCACTCCCTCTTGCAAGAGCACCAGAATCACAACTAACTGCTGAACAATCATCGACAGGAAGACACTGGAACTCACCAAAAAAGATACCCCACATCCAAAGACAAAGGAAAAGCTACAATGAGACGGTAGGAGGAGTGCAATCACAATAAAATCAAATCCCATAACTGCTGGGTGGGTGACTCACAAACTGGAGAACACTTATACAACAGAAGTCCACCCACTGGAGTGAAGGTTCTGAGCCCCACGTCAGGCTTCCCAACCTGGGGGTCTGACAACGGGAGGAGGAATTCTTATAGAATCAGACTTTGAAAGCTAGAGGGATATGATTGCAGGACTTCGACACGACTGAGAGAAAGAGACTCCACTCTTGGAGGGCACACACAAAGTAGTGTGCACATCGGGACCCAGGGGAAGGAGCAGTGACCCAACAGGAGACTGAACCAGACCTACCTGCTAGTGTTGGAGGGTCTCCTGCAGAGGCGGGGGGTGGCTGCGTCTCACTGTGAGGACAAGGACACTGGCAGCAGAAGTTCTGGGAAGTACTCCTTGGCATGAGCCCTCCCAGAGTCCACCATTAGCCCCACCAAAAACCCCGGGAGCCTCCAGTGTTGGGTTGCCTCAGGCCAAACAACCAACAGGGAGAGAATCCAGCCCCACCCATCAGCAGACAAGTGGATTAAAGTTTTACTGAGCTCTGCCCACCAGAGCAACACCGAGCTCTACCCACCACCAGTCCCCCCCCCCCCCCGCCCCCAATCAGGACACTTGCACAAGCCTCTTAGATAGCCTCATCCACCAGAGGGCAGACAGCAGAAGCAAGAAGAACTATAATCCCACAGCCTGTGGAACAAAAACCACATTCACAGAAAGATAGACAAGATGAAAAGGCAGAGGGCTATGTACCAGATAAAAGAACAAGATAAAACCCCAGAAAAACAACTAAATGATGTGGAAGTAGGCAACCTTCCAGAAAAAGAATTCAGAATGATAGTGAAGATGATCCAGGACCTCGGAAAAAGAATGGAGGCAAAGATTGAGAAGATGCAAGGAATGTTTAAAAAAGACCTAGAAGGATTAAAGAACAAACAAACAGAGGTGAAAAATAAAATAACTGAAATGAAAAATACACTAGAAGGAATCAATAGCAGAATAACTGAGGTAGAAGAATGGATAAGTGACCTGGAAGACAGAATGGTAGAATTCACTGCTGTGGAACAGAATAAAGAAAAAAGAATGAAAAGAAATGAAGACAGCCTAAGAGACCTCTGGGACAACATTAAATGGAAGAATATTTGCATTATAGGGGTCCCAGAAGGAGAAGAGAGAGAGAAAAGACCTGAAAAAATATTTGAAGAGATTACAGTCGAAAACTTCCCTAATATGGAAGGAAAATAGCCTTCCATATTGAAAGAAAATATGAAAGGAAATAGCCGCCAAAGTCCAGGAAGCGCAGAGTCCCATACAGGATAAACCCAAGGAGAAACACGCCAAGACACATAGTAATCAAACAGGCAAAAATTAAAGACAAGGAAAAATTATTAAAAGCAGCAAGGGAAAAACAACAAATAACATACAAGGGAACTCCCATAAGGTTAACAGCTGATTTCTCAGTAGAAACTCTACAAGCCAGAAGGGAGTGGCACAATATATTTAAAGTGATGAAAGGGGGAGAACCTACAACCAAGATTACTCTACCCCCTCAAGGATGTCATGCACATTTGATAGAGAAATCAAAAGCTTTACAGACAAGCAAAAGCTAAGAGAATTCAGCACCACCAAATCAGCTCTACAACAAATGTTAAAGGAACTTCTCTAAGTGGCAAACACAAGAGAAGAAAAGGACCTACAAAAACAAACCCAAAACAATTAAGAAAATGGTCATAGGGACATACATATCGCTAATTACCTTAAATGCGAATGGATTAAATGCTCCAACCAAAAGACACAGGCTAACTGAATGGATACAAAAACAAGACCCATATATATGCTGTCTACAAGAGATCCACTTCAGACCTAGGGGCACATACAGACTGAAAGTGAGGGGATGGAAAAAGATATTGCATGCAAATGGAAATCAAAAGAAAGCTGGAGTAGCAATACTCACATCAGATAAAATAGACTTTAAACAAAGAATGTTACAAGAGACAAGGAAGGACACTACATAATGATCAAAGGATCAATCCAAGAAGAAGATATAACAATTATAAATATACATACACCCAACATAGGAGCACCTCAATAAATAAGGCAACTGCTAACAGCTATAAAAGAGGAAATCAACAGTAACACAATAATAGTGGGGGACCTTAACACCTCACTTACACAAATGGACAGATCATCCAAACAGAAAATTAATAAGGAAACACAAGCTTTAAATGACACAACAGACCAGATAGATCTAATTGATATTTATAGGACATTCCATCCAAAAACAACAGACTACACCTTCTTCTCAAGTGCTTATGGAACATTCTCCAGGATAGATCACACCTTGGGTCACAAATCAAGCCTCAGTAAGTTTAAGAAAACTGACATCATATCAAGCATCTTTTCTGACCACAACACTATGAGATTAGAAATCAGTTTCAGAGAAAAAAATGTAAAACACACAAATACATGGAGGCTAAACAATACATTACTAAATAACCAAGAGATCACTGAAGAAATAAAAGAGAAAATCAAAAAATACCTAGAGACAAATGACAATGAAAACACGACAATCCAAAACCTATAGGATGCAGCCAAAGCAGTTCTAAGAGGGAAGTTTATAGCAGTACAATCCTACCTCAAGAAACAACAAACATCTCAAATGAACAACCTAAACTTACACCTAAAGGAACTAGAGAAAGAAGAAAAAACAAAACCTAAAGTTAGTAAAAGGAAAGAAATCATAAAGATCAGAGAAGAAATAGATGAAATAGAAAACAAGAAGACAATAGCAAAGATCAATAAAACTAAAAGCTGATTCCTTGAGAAGGTAAACAAAATTGATAAACCATTAGCCAGACTCATCAAGAAAAAGAGGGAGAGGACACAAATCAATAAAATTAGAAATGAAAAAGGAGAAGTAAAAACTGTCACTGCAGAAAAACAAAGCATCCTAAGAGACTACTACAGGCAACTCTATGCCACTAAAATGGACAATCTGGAGAAAACGGACAAATTCTTAGAAAGGGATAACCTTCCAACACTGAACCAGGAAGAAACAGAAAATATGAACGGACAAATCACAAGTAATGAAATTGAAACTGTGTTTAAAAATGTTCCAACAAACGAAAGTCCAGGACAAGATGGCTACACAGGGGAATTCTATCGAACATCTATCAAACATACATCCTTATCAAACTCTTCCAAAAAATTGTGGAGGGGGCATCCCTGGTGGCACAGTGGTTGGGAATCTGCCTGCCAATGCAGGGCACACAGGTTCAAGCCCTGGTCCAGGAAGATCCCAAATGCCACAGAGCAACAGAGCCCGTGTGCCACAACTACTGAGCCTGTGCTCTAGAGCCCATGAGCCACAACTACTGAGATCACGTGCCGCAACTAATGAAGCCTGTGTGCCTAGAGCCTGTGCTCCACAACAAAGAGAAGCCACCGCAATGAGTAGCCTGAGCACCACAACGAACAGTAGCCCCCACTCGCTACAACTAGCAAAAGCCCACATGCAGCAACGAAGACTCAACACAGCCAAAAATAAAATAAATAAATTTAAAGAAAAGAATGGAAAGGGAACTTTCACTGGGATTAAAAAAAAAAAATTGCAGAGGAAGGAACACTCCCAAACTCATTCTATGAGGCCACCATCACCCTGATACCAAAACCAGACAAAGATACTACAAAAAAACAAAATGACAGACCAATATCACTGATGAATACAGATGCAAAAATCCTCAACAAAATACTAGCAGACAGAATGCAACAACACATTAAAGGATCATACACCATGATCAAGTGGGATTTATCCTAGGGATGCAAGGATTATTCAATATACGCAAATCAATCAATGTGATACACCATATTAACAAATCGAAGGAGAAAAACCATATGATCATCTCAATAGATGCAGAAAAAGCTTTTGACAAAATTCAACACCCATTTATGATAAAAACTTTCTAGAAAGTGGGAATAGAGGAAACGTACCTCAACATAATAAATGCCATATATGACAAACCCACAGCAAACATCATTCTCAATGGTGAAAAACTGAAAGCATTTCCTCTAAGATCAGGAACAAGACAAGGATGTCCACTCTCACCACTATTATTCAACACAGCTTTGGAAGTCCTAGCCACGGCAATCAGAGAAGAAAAAGAAATAAAAGCAATACAAATTGGAAAAGAAGAAGTAAAACTGTCACTGTTTGCAGATGACATGATACTATACATAGAGAATCCTAAAGATGCCACCAGAAAACTACTAGAGCTAATCAATGAATTTGGTAAAGTTGCAGGATACAAAATTAATGCACAGAAATCTCTTGCATTCCTATACACTAATGATGAAAAATCTGAAAGAGAAATTAAGGAAACACTCCCATTTACCACTGCAACAAAAAGAATAAAATACCTAGGAATAAACCTACCTAAGGAGACAAAAGACCTGTATGCAGAAAACTATAAGACACTGATGAAAGAAATTAAAGATGACACAAACAGATGGAGAGATATACCATGTTCTTGGATTGGAAGAATCAACATTGTGAAAATGACTATACTACCCAAAGCAATCTACAGATTCAATGCAATCCCTATCAAATTACCAATGGCATTTTTTACGTAACCAGAACAAAAAATCTTAATATTTGTATGGAGACACAAAAGACCCTGAAGAGCCAAAGTGGTCTTGAGGGGAAAAAATGGAGCTGGAGGAATCAGACTCCCTGACTTCAGACTATACTACAAAGCTACAGTAATCAAGACAATATGGTACTGACACAAAAACAGAAATATACATCAATGGAACAAATTAGAAAGCCCAGAAATAAATCCACGCACCTATGGTCAACTAATCTATGACAAAGGAGGCAAGGATATACAATGGAGAAAAGACAGTCTCTTCAATAAGTGGTGCTGGGAAAACTGGACAGCCACATGTAAAAGAATGAAATTAGAACACTCCCTAACACCACACACAAAAGTAAACTCAAATTGGATTAGAGACCTAAATGCAAGACTGGACACTATAAAACTCTTAGAGGAAAATATAGGAAGAAGAGTCTTGGACGTAAATCACTGCAAGATCTTTTTTGATCCACCTCCTAGAGTAATGGAAATAAAAACAAAAATAAACAAATGGGACCTAATGAAACTTAAAATCTTTTGCAAAGCAAAGGAAACTACAAACAAGATGAAAAGGCAACCCTCAGAATGGGAGGAAGTATTTGCAAACGAATCAACAGACAAAGGATTAATCTCCAAAATATATAAACAGCTCATGCAGCTCAATATTAAAAAAACAAACAACCCAATCCAAAAATGGGCAGAGGACCTAAATAGACATTTCTCTAAAGAAGACATACAGGTGGCCAGGAAGCACATGAAAAGCTGCTCAACATCACTAAGTATTAGAGAAATGCAAATCAAAACTACAATGAGGTATCACCTCACACCAGTCAGAGTGGGCATCATCAGAAAATCTGCAAACAACAAATGCTAGAGAGGGTGTGGAGAAAAGGGAACCCTCTTGCACTGTTGGTGGGAATGCAAAGTGATACAGCCACTCACTATGGAGAACAGTATGAAGGTTCCTTATAAAACTAAAAATAGGATTACCATATGACCCAACAATCCCACTACTGGGCATATACCCTGAGAAAACCATAATTCAAAAAGACACATGCACCCCAATGTCCATTGCAGCATTATTTACAATAGCCAGGGCATGGAAGCAACCTAAATGCCCATCAACAGACGAATGCATAAAGAAGATGTGGTACACATATACAGTGGAATATTACTCAGCCAAAAACAAGGGAACGAAATTGGGTCATTTGTAGAGATGTGGATGGATCTAGAGACTGTCATACAGAGTGAAGTCAGTCAGAAAGACAAAAACAAATATCGTATATTAATGCATATATGTGGAACCTATAAAAATGGTACAGATGAACTGGTTTGCATGGCAGAAATTGAGACACAGATGTAGAGAACAAATGTATGGACACCAAGGGGGGAACGCAGCCAGGGGTAGGGGTGGTGGTGTGATGAATTGGGAGATTGGGATTGACATGTATACACTGATGTGTATAAAATTGATGACTAATAAGAACCTGCTGTATAAAAAAATAAATTAAATTAAAAAAAAAAAGTTGTTGAGTAAACTCTAAGAGGAGCATTTTTCTTACCATGCTAGTCTATTTTCTTAGGCAATTTCATTCATGGCCATACTTATACATAGACGGTTTAAATTTTTTTTTTTTTTTTTTTTTGCTGTGTGCGGGCCTCTCACTGTTGTGGCCTCTCCCGCCGCGGAACACAGGCTCCGTACACGCAGGCCCAGCGGCCATGGCTCACGGGCCAAGCCGCTCCATGGCATGTGGGATCTTCCCGGACCAGGGCATGAACCCGTGTCCCCTGCATCGGCAGGCGGACTCTCAACCACTGCGCGCCACCAGGGAAGCCCAACGATTTAAATTTTACATCTCTTTTGAGTTCCAGACCTGATTTGTTTATTGTGGCAAAATAGGACCAGATTTAGAACTTAAATCTAAGTTTAACAAAGGGAGACATCACCAGCCAAAAGTCCTACAACTGTAACACCTCAGTTTCTTCAAAATGACAGGCTCTCTTTTTATCAGTTAAAATCAATACTCTCTGAAAAACGCTTGAGGTAAGCAAAGGAAGAAAGAGTTTTGAAACTCAGGTTGAGAAGTATGATAAAATTCATTAGGGAGAGAAAGGATAGACCTATATATTAACAAACTTCAAAAGAGCTATTTGAAAGGGGAGCTGGCTGATATGCACTTGAAAGCATCCAAACTATTGGTCAAATATTACGGTTTTTGTCTTTTGGAGAATTTTTTTTCATCTACCTAGCAGGTTATGTGATGCACAGCTCTGTGTATTATGGGGACTGACATGCTTTATTATTTTCAAACTGCCCCATGGCATCTCTACTTGGATACTCCAAAGCTATCCATCACGTCCAAAACCAAAGTCAGGAGCTCTCTTTGAAAGCCTACTTCCAGTTTTCTATTGTATCACATCAAGACACCATACATATAGCTAATCAAACAGAAATCTGAGCATTTTCCCCTGAGATCTCTCTCTCCTTCACCCTCATATTCAATCTACAATGAAGTTCTGTTGATATAAGTGCCTTCTTCCCAGCCTAAGCTTGAAATCCTTTCAATACTTTCCCACTACTATTAAGTCTGGTCTGGATTTTGTAAGGTTTCAACACTGCCTATTGCTCAAGTTTCATCTTTCCTCACTCTGTTTAAGACCGTCTATTCCACATGGCTTCCTTTCAGCCCTTCCAATATACCACGCTACTTCCCTCCAGTCTTTCTACACATGCTTTTCACTGTTTTCGAATACTTCTATATTAGGGATGGATTTTGCAATGTCTAACCATACCTACCAGGGGCCTCCAACTAAGAACTTTATAAAGACAGCATCATTAATTGAGAATGATTAAATTATTTCTTGAAAAGAGAGCTAACTGTATCCGTTTAATAGGTAGTTAACACAAGCATGAATATAGTATACAACTGTATATGCCACAACTACAAAGGGTATATAGTAATCTTCCATGCACTAAACTGTTGCCAGTTGTGCTTTTGAGATAATGTAGCTTTATATTTTACACCAAAACTTTTTAATGTGCAATTTGCCGTCCTATCTGCAAACACATTCAGAAATGGCTTAGCCTGCATAAAATATCAATAGAAAACTTGTGGGACTGCTGATAGAACAACAGTGCCACATCCACAGTTCCTGAGCAGCTGAAGGAGAATGGAGAAGACAAGACGCTTCACAACGCTCTAAAGCTGTTTCCTTTGGGGATGGGACGCCTTCCAGGACCTTGATGTGTTTTTGTTTTTCTCTTAATCTCCTAATTCTCCAAGAGACCTTATCTTGTCAAAGTGATTTTGCCAACCAGAATACTTTTCAAGGATCTAACTCCTTGGATAGTATAGTGGGAGGGGTTGGGACCCCTTTTCCAAGTATAACAGCATTTTTTTCAAAAACAAACAAAAACAAAACACAAAAGTGTGATGTTAAGACTATGATAAAGAAAATATTACTCGAAGCAGCACGAAATACACCACCGACAGCCCAAATCCAAAGGCAGTAAAAATGATGGTGTCTTTTTTATCTGTGGGCTCCTCCGTAAGTGTCAAGCGAATGATACTGGCCCCTGGCCCTGACAGCCCTGTCACCCCATCTCCCCACTGCTCAGCCTTACTTCCCCTGACATTAAAACCAAGCCAAGCTTCTGCTCTGGTTGGCAAGAGGTTCTTGGTAACAACATCTCACTATGGAAAAGACTCTTCCCTGCTATTACTAAGGGAAATATCTCTGCCCGTCCTGGTGCTGTCCCTCACTCCATTCATCCATTCATCAAATTCTGGCCCATGCCATCTGCCTTCCATGTGCACATTCTACCCTGGGAAAACTTGATTGCAAAGAATACTCGGTCTCTCCACGGGCAGTTGCTCTAAACCGACTCAATGCCAAGGTCTCGGGGACTATGCTTTTAAGTCATGATTTCAGCAGAGATTTCTGCAATGACAGCAGTTAAAAAGTTGAGTTTTCATTCAATACGCCCCTTCAAATTCTGGCTGAGATTCCATAACCTGGGAAATGTCCCTCTTTCTACCGATTTCTGGGCTCAGTAGCTCTGAGTGACACAGAATCTATGAGAGAATTCTACATTAAATCCTGCCTTTGAGATAGGATTATAGCTTCCTGGTTCTTTATCCTGAATAAACAATTTTCCAGAATCATAAACTTTTAACATATTTTAACCACAATTCCTTTTCTACTTTTTATTCCCCAACTATAATAACCTAGTTTTGATATTTTGTGTGTGTTTTAACCATTCATGCCCAGATATGAATATTACCATATATAAGTCACTGAAATAAATGGATTTATGATATTCAAGAGTCCACCGCTTACCCTGTGCTCCCACTTATGGCTGTGGGAATTCATAACACAGCAGTGGCGAATGTCCCTGTCGCCTCAGTTGCACAGATGGCTAATTAATCGGGAATATCTGGGTGAAAAGATTGTTTTGTGCTGTCTGTGAATGTTGTTTACACCATCCCAGCTCCGCTTCTTAGCATGAATTTCTAAAACCCAGTATCCTCTTCTTGTGTGAGACATGAAATCTGATATGGTGGTGATAAAGAATGCAGTGGAAAAAAACATTCTTCATGTTAGCTCTCCCCCTAAAGCCATTTATTCACATTAAAGTTTAAGATGTGTAACGCCATGTTAAAAGGAACAAAGCCTTTTTCCGCCATAGGATTATGAGGATAGCATAAAAAATTTATTGCTGTTTAACTGTAATTAGCATTAGCAAATGATCCCCCTTGTCTTTTTTTTCTAAGCTTCTCAAAAGAAAACTGTTTGTGATTGGGCTCTGTGCCAATATGAAGGGGTAACCCCCTTAAAAAAGAAATTAAGTCTTTTTAACAGAAAGTCAGGAAGATTCTTAATAATAGCCCAAGGAGTATCTCTGATAAATCTTGTCCCAGAAACTAACAGCCCATTTTGCCTTTGTAGTCATGACCGAGACTTGCAACCGAGAACTATTAGCCCAAGTCTCCGAATATCTGTAAGAGGATCTTAAGAGGATGGCCAAGCTGGAAGCTTGGATCATTCTGCACGAGGCGCTCTGTGAGTTTTCTTGGAATCGCTAATACAGGTCAGGGGAAAAATAGACACCAGCACTTCAAGCCTTGTTTAGCTTGAACAGTCACAAAGAACTTTTTGTGTCTAACAGGCTTTGCTCTGAAAATCTTCAACCATTGCTGTGTCAAATCCTGGCTCATGCCATATGCCATATGCAGCAATTACGTTAGGTAATAAACTCCATGTTCCCTTCCTGTCCCCTCCCTCAGCCCCCATCGGTGACATTGCCCTTAGAGAATGTCTAGGCTCTCCTATTTGCAGAAAGACTCTCTGTTCAGAAAGCAGATGATTCACTTAACTCCAGAAACTTGATATTGCAGCTATATAAACACATCCCTCTGGGCTTCCCAAATAAGCACGGCCCACATTTACCACTTCCTAGTTTTCGCCAAGACAGAGAGGCTAACTGTAAAAAAAAGAAAAGACTAATGACTTTATATGAGCAAATAACTAGAAATAATGCAATACATATGTGCATATACACATATATATATATTCAGAAATTTATAATAACAGAAGTATTAGCCCTCCCCCTTAAGATGGTAGGAATATAAAAGAAAGAAAGAAACTGGGAAAGCTGGTGGGCATGGAGAGCTCGTACATGAAGCTGCTGGTCCCAGATGCTGATGCATTCCCAGGGCTAGAGGTCCCACCCGCCCTCATGAGGTGTCCTGGGATCCCGCACCGCTCTCTCTGTGCTGAACACCACCTACCAGGCAACTCTCCCTTTGACCACTGCCCGCCTTGCCGCAAACTGCAGTGTGAAGTGCATTGTGGGTTTTGTGTTCCCTTGAGTTTATTCAGGTGTAAGTATAAAACTGATGGCAGTTGGAGAAGGTCAGCATCACATATTCATTTTCTTTTAAATAATTAATGATGTTTCCTGTCTCCGCTTACATTAATTGCTCTCAGGTGTTAGAAAATGGCTCAGCGAGTTGCCTTTCAATGTGTTTCTTTAGAAAGACAGTGTGGCTGCTCTTTGGAATACTAAGAGCAGCATGTACTGTGCAGGACTTTCTAACTGGAGGTTAATAAAGGGGACGTAAACATATGTATTGATGCTCTCTGCCACGTGGAGGAGAAGGCTACATCTAACCATACGCCCAAGAATGTGAGCCATGACTTTATCCAACCTCAGGACAAGACTCAGGTTTACCCAGATTCTCCTGGTCGCATGTGGCAGTAGAAACCACTTTGATATTTTCTGAGGTAGTGACACTAATAACGGAGGGAGCATGAAATACAAAGTCATTTTCACGATCAGTCCACAGGGAGATATTTTCTTTCAAGTACAACCCAAGTATTTTTTCAAAGAATGCAAAGCCTTCCAAAGGAATGGGATGTTACTTTATAAAAAATCTGATCATACACATGGAGGAACCAGGTTCTCAGACCAAGGTTGATTCTGCCTCTTTTTAAAATGAACTGCCTCACTTATTGTCATATATAAAAAGGTCTGTTGTTTTTTTTTTTTTTTTTGTAGTACGCAGGCCTCTCACTGCCGTGGCCCTCTCACTGCCGTGGCCCCTCCCACCGCGGAGCACAGGCTCCGGATGCGCAGGCCCAGCGGCCATGGCCCACGGGCCCAGCCCCTCCGCGGCACGCGGTATCCTCCCGGACCGGGGCACAAACCCGTGCCCCCCGCATCGGCAAGCGGACTCCCAACCACTGAGCCAGCAGGGAAGCCCGGTCTGTTCTTTTTTTAAGCATTATTTTTAAGGAGAAGTTGGGCAAACAACATAGCTGATTCTAAGGCACTGCTCCATTTGTACACTCTGCATTGATGCTTCTAGGAAGGATATTTAGAATATATATTTATTTACTTAAAGAAGATCAAGACACTCACTTTGTAATACTTTTCTGTGATGTGTGCTCCCAGAGTTGGACACTAATCAAATCCAAATGGAATCAACTGAGAGTCAAGCTGAATCTCAGAAGCAGAATAACTGGCTTTAGAGAAGGGCTTTGGGGAAAGTCTTTAGGGAGAAGCAGGCTGTACCTGCGGTGTCATCATCCAATCATTCTATGTACCACTGGCTATGTCTGTCCTTACAGTCTGAGATCCCATTGTGAAGGAAGGACTTAGGGGACAGCCATCTTCCTCTTGTCTCTCTTTTCAGTTTGTAGGTTACATACAAGCAAGACCAAAAGCGTTCAAAATAACATTCAAATTTAGGGGTTAGACTTCTTAATTTTTTAGTAAGACAGCAAGAGTAACCAAAAGAGCTTTGTTCCCAATTTAAGTTTTGATTGATTGGAAGACAGATATTTTCTAACCATGGGAAACCACAACCTAATCATTAACCTAATCATCCTGTTAACTTTACCAAGTAAACATAAAGCACTTTATGTCATATTGACCTACACATGTGCACGAAATATGTGTGCAACATTCGGAGATACAGCGAGGTGCGTGTCTGTGTGCAGACACACACACACACACACACACACACACACAGAGTGAGTCACTACAACAGCTGTTCAGCATTATTTACAATATATCAGCATCACTGCTGACCTAAAGAGCTGAAGAAAATAACAGGCCGTATTTTCAGCTTAATAAAACCGTGTAGTAGGGAGCCCTTTATGAACAATTACAAGCATTTGCCGGAAATACACTTGCTGATTTAACAAACTGGGGAGGACAAATGTGCAACATGCTGTTGTAATGATGTTCAGATGCTTTTCTTAGTATTCGTTGATCTGAGATAATGCACTCTTGCCCAATCATTCTACAGAGCAGCAGCAGAAATAAATAAATAAATACATGTAATGTGATGCGCTCCCACAATAGCAGAGCTGCTGACTGCCCCTGACAGATGGAAAAAAAAAAAAAAAAGTCAATATGATGCCTGAGACAGCCCAGGCTCGGCACTGCAGAATAAATTACATGATTCGCTGAATGCCTGGGCTTCGCTCATACATACAAAAAAATTGGAAAGATAAAAGCTTGCACTGGCTTCAGATGATATTTACTGCTTGATGGATTTACTAGCGGCCCCAGTACAGTCATACTGTATTGAATTATTGGCCTCTATTTAGCTGTGTGTCTGTCGGAGTTTGAGTGTCCATTTAAGCATAAGTGAGCTGGAGACTCGCCAAGCCTCTTGGAGGCTCTGGGTACAGAGGGAGACGTGAGCTAATGGCCACCAGCTCCAAGAACAGAGAGCTGGAGGACACTGCGGGGAGGCAACAAAGCCCAGCTACAAAGTACTTTCTTATCAATATTAATGCCAAAATAAATATTAATGGAGGCTGCCAGGGACATCATTTTTGAATGTGCCTTGTTTTCTTTGTATTTTAACACAAATGGCTGGAAATGACTGTGTGATTTTTGTCTCTCTCTCTTTCACACTTTCTTTCTTGCTCTGAATCTAAGAAGGAATTTGGAAAAGACCATAGCTTTGCTCCTACCCGTTGTCACAGCAGCAGAGTTTCTATAAGGCAAAGGAGGCAAATGAAATGCCAGCTTTAAGAGGTATACAGCTTCCAATAAAATATATGATTAGAATAGTAATGTACAGTACCACAGCTATTGTTCTGGGTGCTTTATTGCATCGTGCTAGGGCAGTTCAACTGAGAAGCAGCATTTCATGTACAAACAGCCCGATGGGAAAGTCACATTGTTATCTCAGCTTCAAAAAAGAAGGTGGTGTGTGGGGACAAAGGGTATGTGGGGACTCTCTGTACTTCCTGCTCAATTTTGCTGTGGACCTAAAACTGCTCTAAAAATAAAGTTTATTCATTAAATGGACACACACACATACACACACAAAGAAGGCACAGGTGTGGTGGGCCAGTGGCAGAAACAAAGAGAGCTAAGTGCCTAAGGCATTGCATTGAGCTACCCAGAGTCTAAAATGTGAGTGAACTGAAACTGTGCACCACGTGTGCACAAGGGGCAAGAGAGGGTAACTGGGGGAGACGGAACAGTTATGAGAAGGTCTGGGTCTGGTGCTTATTCCCAGGTTACTCGCTACTCTAAGGTCTGGTGCAGCTCTCCTGACTGAGATCCACGGCGAGAGTCATCTGTGCAAGGGAACTGCTTCCACGAGCAGCAATCATACACTCCGGGAAGATGCACGTGGAACATGCCAGACAACTGAGTGTACAAGGCCAGCTTCGAGAGGATCTCCCTGCTCCGGCAGGAGCGCACACAGCGTCCAGGGGCAGGAAACAGGCTGCAGGTGAACCATCCCTCTGGTAACTCACCATGGAACCAACCCTGAGAAAATCGCTTAATTTCTTTTAGCCTCTACTTCCTAGCCTGTAAAACAGCTGAAGACATCGTACGAATAACAATTTACTACTTCACAAGGTATTTAGTGGACCAGGTGGGGCAAGAATGATGAAAGGGGGGCATTGTTACAGCCACGCACGCTCGGTGCTTTCACACCCACTCATGAACTCTCTTCATGACACAGTGATGTGGGTCCCGCTAGACCCATTTTAGAGAGAAGAAAAGTGAGACACAGTGTCTTAGCCCACGTCACACAGCTACAGCCCAGAAATGCTGACCCTGGACCCCACGCTGCCCCTCTGGTACATTTTCTGGGCTATGACACATGAATGACAGACATCATCCCACTCTTTGGGCATCAGGATTAGGCTGTGACTCTGGATCTGGGTGTGCATCACAGGCTGAACTGGATGGCTGCGGAGACTCCCGTCGGGTCCCCAGAGTCACCTGTCCCTCACCCCAGAGACAGACCCACTTCTGTGAGGGAGTCCCGGGCCCAGCAGTGTTTAGATATACCAGCTGGGGGATCCCGAGCTAACCTGGGGGTCCCAATGTCTGGGAGGAGATCCCTCGGCTGGCTCTGGGGCAAAGCAGGCTACATAGGCTGAAGGGGTGGGGAATGCCAGGAAGGGTCCTGCCCATCTATTTCAATCCGACCAGTTCTGCCACTTAACGCCATTCTGCACATTGCTTTCTAAGAACAAAAGGATTCAAAAGGCAGATGGAACTAATCACTGTTGCTCAGACTTAGAATAATGCAAAGTAATGGTTAGTTTCACCTGGCTGCTTGACACACATCAGCTCGCTACCTCACCAGAACAGGGCCATGACTTGGCTGGTATTGTTTCCTGTTGCCACAGATAAGTAAATTGAGGTTCCAAGAGTCCTTGCCTGGGTCACACGACTGGGAAGTCAGACACTCAGCCCCAAAGGCCAGGTTTCCCTGATGGGTGGGATGCCCTTCCCAAGGGCACCCCTGAGAAGTCTCTGTTCAGTGATGGTGTGTGATATATTTTGATCAATTTCTGTGAAATATTATTTATTTTTCTAATAATATTTCTAAAGAGGAAGAAAAGAGACGCTATGACTAGTTGGAACTCATCTATTCTCACAGGGATTTTTCCTAAAGGCCCCACGTGTTCCATATCCAGTCTTGGAATCAAACGAGCTAGAGTTCCAGGCCCAGCCCCACTGAAGGCTACCCTCAGGCTCTGAACGAGTTATTAAGGTTTCCTGTGCCTCACTCTACCCAAGTTCAAGTGACGGGAATAGCAATACTTTAAGTTATTGTTAGAAATATTGAAATAATGTATGAAAGCACTTAGCTCATAGGCCCCAGTACCTGATGATGATGATGATGATGATTAACATAACAACAAGCACTATTTACTTTATAGCACTGTAGCTATAAGGCCCTGGCCACTTAATGTCATGATATGAGCAGATCAGGACAGAGAGAGTGTTTTATTGCTCCTAAGAACTACCAGAAATGATATTGCTAGTAGCTCGTATAAACTGCAAACTGTTAATAGGTCAGGCCTGCAAACACACATGGGGCAGCAGTCTCCCTTCAAAGGGATGCTATGTTTCAGAAATAAGAGCAAGAGGGACTTGGAATTTGGCAGTCCCTGGCATATGCTTGGGGAGGTGATGCTAAGACACCCTTTGTTTCTTGACTGGGGCAACGTGGTTTGTGACGTTTGCCCTTTATCACAGGAGGGCGCAACAAGCAGGAGCCTCTCTGCAGCGGAAACACGTGGCACTGCCACGATAGGAACCCAACTGTACTATCTGGTGACAACATAATTTCACGTGATGGCAGGAATGGAACTGATGAGGAAAAAGTGGTTTTAAATTCATATACATACATAGTTTTTTGACCAGTCTATAGATTTGTGTTTCTAATAACTTAGCATACTAGGGTATATGGCTTCCTAGAAAATAATAAGTTGAACTACTTTAATAAACACTACTAAAGGTAAAGTATGATATATAGTACTTTAATATATTTACATTTAATTATATTACATATAATACCCACATTTTGACGTATCAAAAGTAGCAAAAACAAAGGCTTTCAGGTTCTTTCACTGCAATCATGCCCTACATAGTTTTAATCCATTAGCTTAGAACCTGCAGTTTTTATCAGGAGTTGTGTGAAAGGTGACTAAGGCTTAGTCCTCGGTATATATGATGGATATCAAATCACCTACACTATCATTTACCAGCAGTCACTTATAGACAGCAGAGCTCAGTTGAAATCTACCAGTAATTAGAGTTAACAGTGGCTGTGTTAACAGGACTCAAGTTAATGGATGTGCTAATTATTCTTCTCTGTGACAGACCCTGACACCTGTTTGGTTTTTAGTTGGGAGGGACAAAGACAGATCACGGAATGTTAGAGCAAGGAGCGCATCCAGTGCAATCCCCTCATTACACACAGGCACGGTTTCAGACTCTAAGATGCGTGAAAAGTGTGGACGTGCAGAACAGCTGCTCATGAGAAATACTAAGAATACAGTAAAAGAATAAATAAATAAACTACTATGGTGTGACTATTTAAAATCTGCACACAGAATGAAAAGGAGTTAATGGGGAGAACACAAAGAGTAAGACAGAATGGCTAACCTTAAGATTGAAGTGATTAATAGGAAAGCTCCCTTGGGATCAATCAATACTAGGACCACTATTCTTCAGTATATTTATTAACAACTGAGAAGATGGATGAGGTGAGAAGTCGCTGAATTTGTCGATGACAAAATGGAAAGATTAAGGAAGATAGTGAACTACCGTAGGAAAAAAATCTAGGGAAACCACACACTAAACTAAAATGAACAAGCCAAAAAAAAAGGAAGCCTGGATGCATTAGACTCTCAGAAAAACAGAAAAGGGTGAGAGAAACTATGCATTATTCAGGAAGAATCTTTTCTGAATATTCAAGAGCAGACTAAATTTGATTAAGGCCTCAGATAATTGCTGTGAATAATTTTGTTAATAAATAAGCACACACCATACTAGTAGACATTCATTCTGTATAAGATGAAAGGAAGCCAACCTCGGCCATGTTGTAACTCTTGTATTTGGTGCCCTGTTGCCTCCAGTCTTTGAGAACTCTTCCTTAAATTGTCCGCCATGTCAGACTTCCCTGCATCCATTATTTACCACCCTCACCCCCCTCAGGCTGCTAATTTGTGCCGAAATGTGACATCCAGAACCAAACACAGCTAAAAAAATCTCCAGAGAGGTGCCCCCAAATATGCAATATTTCGAAGAAATTTGGGACCAGGAGAATGGACCCCATGCTCTCCGAACGATCAGGATAGGAAATAAAGCATAAAGGGTTTGGTGCGTGGAATGTACAACTGCCTTATATTTAGAACATTTGCTTAGAAACTTTACATTGTGAGTGAATGTGGAACCTCCTTAAATTGCTCATAGTCCCAGCAGTAGAATTTGTTCACAGGGTGGAGCTCTTCCTTCTTTTCTTAACCCTGGTGACCGCTGGGTCTGGGAGCCATCTTTCCCTCTTTCTCCCACTGCTATCACTGGTGACCGAAACTCCAGGAATGGCTTTTAATTCAGCACTGTGGACTCTGATAGCTCGCTTGCATTTTAAGAGAAATGACAAAGCATGGGAAGAGAGACATAGGAATAGGGCTCATTCAGGAGTGAGTGAGCATCTCCCCACGTAACCTCGCCTGATTTGCAGGGGACCTTTGTACCTTGTGGGAGACTCATTTGATTTCATCTCAACCTCCACTGCTTCTTCAGGTTCTCTGCTGATGCGTTGATGCCCCAAAGAGCTGTGAAGGCAGGGCTTCTAGACTTTCTGGAGAATACCCATCATTTCTTTGGATGGACACCCAAAAGATTAAAGTCCATTAAGAAGGCGTCAAAAGATAATAGAGTTTTAATACCCTCATTTTCTAATCTTCTGGCTATTTTATTTATATATATGTATACATATAAATTTTATTTTTATACACACACACATGTGTATATATATATGTACGCATTTCTCCTGGATGTGAGACCACTCTGATGTGAAACATGTTAAGAAAGAAGCTTCTATATATGCAGAAAGATCACATAAACTTGATTCCTCATAAAATAAGATCTATAAACTTTAGTTCTACTAAATGCCATCCTAGTAAGTACCCGAGTTAGAGTCTAAATTATTATAACAATAATTGTGCTTATCAGAATAGTAATGAACCCTAAGTGACAATCTATATTCTCATAACCAAGTTTCAGCACTTAAAGCCATGTGGATAAGCCCTGCTGTGCATGATGTTCAGTCATGGCACTCAGGTGTCAAACCTTCCACAAATTATGTGATATTAGTCATGGACACCCACGGGGTGCTATGAAAAACAAAATGGACCACAGCCATGAAAATTTACACACATATTAGTAGACCCTCCAACTTCACCATATCATGGTACTGATACCAGTAATATGCATACACGTCAGGTTTTTTTTTTTTTAAAATGAAGTGTCTTCACACCTCAGGTGGCTGTTTCCTAATATTATGGTTCTAACTGGATGCCACCAGATACAGTCAGACAGTGACCACTGTTGAAAATTACCTGCAGTGTCTTCACCAACTAACAGCTTCTTTAACCTAACGAGTCATCAAACATAACTGACCTTTAAATTTCCATCTCTATTAAATGAGAATCATTAATTCAAAAGGTTATTAGAATGAGAACAGACATACACACACAAATATAAACACTTTAAAAATTATAATATTCCACACATACATATAAATAGTACTTCTACATCCCTGTTAAAATTCCATGTACAACAGTGGAAATTCAATATAAATAAGTAGTGCATCCTATTGAGGAAACTTTATCTGAAAAACTAACGGTGGGGGGAACCTTCAAGATGGCTGAGGAGTAAGAAGTGGGGATCACCTTCCTCCCCACAACTAAATCAAAAATACATCTACATGTGGAACAGCTCCTACAGAACACCTACCGAACGCTGGCAGAAGACCTCAGACCTTCCAAAAGGCAAGAAACTCCCCACATACCTGGGTAGGGCAAAAGAAAAAAAAAAAAAACAGAGACAAAAGAATAAGGATGGGACCCGCACCTCTGGGAGGGGGCTGTGAAGGGGGAAAAGTTTCCACACACTAGGAAGCCCCCTCACTGGCGGGGACGGGGGCTGGACGGAGGGGAAGCTTCAGAGCCACGGAGGAGAGCGCAGCAACAGGGGTGTAGAGGATAAAGTGGAGAGATTCCCGCACAGAGGATCAGTGCCGACCAGGACTCACCGGCCTGAGAGGCTTGTCTGCTCACCCGCCGGGGCGGGGGGGGGGGTGGGGGGCTGGGAGCTGAGGCTCAGGCTTCGGAGGTCAGATCTCAGGGAGAGGACTGAGGTTGGCTCCGTGAACACAGCCTGAAGGAGGCTAGTGCGCCACAGCTAGCCGGGAGGGAGTCCGGGAAAAAGTCTGGAAGTGCCTAAGAGGCAAGAGACCATCGTTTCAGGGTGTGTGAGGAGAGGGGATTCAGAGCATCACCTAAATGAGCTCCAGAGACGGGCGTGAGCCACGACAATCAGTGCGGACACCAGAGAGACAAAAAACGCTAAGGCTGCTGCAACCACCAAGAAGCCTGTGTGCAAGCACAGGTCACTAGCCACACCTCCCCTCCCAGGAGCCTGTGCAGCCCACCACTGCCAGAGTCTCGAGATCCAGGGACAACTTCCCTGGGAGAACACACAGCATGCCTCGGGCTGTTGCAATGTCACGCCGGTCTGTGCCACCACAGGCTTGCCCCACATTCCAATTATGACTACCATACCCCTCTCTCTCCCCAGTCTGATACAGCAAGACAGCCCTAATCAGCCACTGCTTTAACCCCCTCCAGTATGGGCGGGGAACAGACGCCTGAGGGTGACCCACACACAGAGGCAGGGCCAAAACCAAAGCTGAACCCCAGGAGCTGTGCGAACAAAGAAGAGAAAGGGAAATTTCTCCATGCAGCCTCAAGAGCAGCAGATTAAATCCCCACAATCAAGTTGATGAACCCTGCATCTGTGGAATACCTGAATAGAAAACGAATGTTCCCAAAATTGAGGCAGTGGACTTCAGGAGCAACCATGGACGTGGGGTTTTCTGTCTGCAACTGATTTGATTCTAATTTTCATGTTTAGCTTAGTATAATTTTTAGTGTTTGTTATCATTGGTGGATTTGTTCATTGGTTTGGTTGCTCTCTTCTTTTTTTAATTTTTTTATTATTTTTAAATTTTAAATTATTTTTTATTAACTTTTATTTTGTTTTCATACCTTTTTTTTCTTCCTTTTCTTCTGAGCCATGTGGCTGACAGGGTCTTGGTGCTCCAGATGAGTGTCAGGCCTGAGCCTCTGAGGTGGGAGAGCTGAGTCCAGGACACTGGATGACCAGAGACCTCCCAGCCCCGTGTAATATCAATTGGCTAGAGCTCTCCCAGAGATTTCCGTCTCAACACAAAGACCCAGCTTCACCCAATGGCCAGCAAGCTAGAGGGCTAGACGCCCCAAGCCAAACAACTACCAAGACAGGAACACAACCCCATCCATTAGCAGACAGGCTGCCTAAAATCATACTAAGTTCACAGACACCCCAAAACACACAACCAGACATGTTACTGCCCACGAGAAAGACAAGATCTAGCCTCATCCACTAGAACACAGGCACCAGTCCCCTCCACCAGGAAGCCTACACAACCCACTGAACCAACCTAACCCACTGGAGGCAGACCCCAAAACAAGGAACTACAAACATGCAGCCTGTGAAAAGGTGACACCAAACACAGTAAGTTAAGCAACATGAGAAGGCAGAGAAATACGCAGCAGATGAAGGAGCAAAGTAAAAAACGCACCAGACCAAACAAATGAAGAGGAAATAGGCAGTCTACCTGAAAAAGAATTCAGAGTAATGATAGGAAAGATGATCCAAAATCTTGGAAATAGGATGGAAAAAATACAACAAATATTTAACAAGGACCTAGAAGAACTAAAGAGCAAACAAACAATGATGAACAACACAATAAATGAAATTAAAAATTCTCTAGAAGAATTCAATAGAATAACTGAGGCAGAAGAACGGGTAAGTGACCTGGAAGATAAGATAGTGGAAATAACTGCCACAGAATAGAATAAAGAAAAAAGAATGAGGGCTTCCCTGGTGGCGCAGTGATTGAGAGTCTGCCTGCCAACACAGGGGACATGGGCTCATGCCCCGGTCCGGGAAGATCCCACATGCCGCGGAGCGGCTGGGCCCGTGAGCCATGGCCGCTGAGCCTGTGCGTCTGGAGCCTGTGCTCCGTAACAGGAGAGGCCACAACAGTGAGAGGCCCGCGTACCGCAAAAAAGAAAAAAAAGTGACATGTACCACAATGTTCATTGTAGCACTATTTACAATAGCCATGACATGGAAGCAACCTAAGAGTCCATCAACAGATGAATGAATAAGAAGATGTGGCACATATATACAATGGAATATTACTCAGCCATAAAAAGAAACGAAACTGAGTTATTTGTAGTGAGGTGGATGGACCTAGAGTCTGTCATACAGAGTGAAGTAAGTCAGAAAGAGTAAAACAAATATTGTATGCTAATGCATACATATGGAATCTAAAAAAATGGTTCTGCTGAACCTAGGAGCAGGACAGAAATAATGACGCAGACATAGCAAATGGACTTGAGGACACGGGGAGGGGGAAGGGTAAGCTGGGACAAAGTGAGAGAATAGCGTCGACAGATATACACTACCAAATGTAAAACAGATAGCTAGTGGGAAGCAGCCGCATAGCACAGGGAGATCAGCTCAGTGCTTTGTGACCACCTAGAGGGGTGGGATAGGGAGGGTGGGAGGGAGACGCAAGAGGGAGGGGATACGGGGACATATGTATATGTATAGCTGATTCACTTTGTTATACAGCAGAAACTAACACAACACTGTAAAGCAATTATACTTGAATAAAGATGTTAAAAAGAAAAAAAAACTGAAGGGATTTTGCTAGGCAGGGAATCCTTGAGTGGGAGATCATTCCCTTATAAAAATTTCAAGAGTAACGCTCTAATCATGAGGCTCCAATGTGAAAGGGAAATCTATGATCACGTGTCAGGCATACATGTATTTTAAATGGGATACTGTAAAGGGAGAAATCTTCCCAGTAGAATCATTCATACTTAAGGAACTAATGAGATCATCTGCCAAAGATAATGAATCCATTAGTTGAAAAAGAAATCAAATTGTAACTCTATATCCTATATTTATGCTGTTACATATAAGGATTGAATGAAATATGAACAAAAAATACCTCATCTTATCACCCATGTGTCCAACTGAACCATTTCCAAATTAAATCAAAATGTGATTGAAATTGTTTCTAGTTTTCATGAGCTCACTGGGAAGAGAAAGGATTTTCTTCAATAGTCTGTTGTAACTCTGTCATTATGCTGTAGCGAGGTATTTGCTAAAACGGCTGCATCTAATGAGTAAACCTTTCCATCTGGAACAGCCAATACAGACACAAACAACCTCATCAGTTTAAAAAAAAATAAACTATTTCACAAAGAAGAATTCTATTTTAAGAAATGTGTCTTAGAACTATACAAAAGGTAGAAAGCACGTGGAGGGGACGACCATCTCTGTCTCTCTTGGTGGAGTTGTTCTATCCATTCCCAGGCTAAGTACATACACACGTGGCCTAAACATTTGCCATGTTGATAATGTGTTGCCTCTGGATGGATTACAAAAAATTCAGTACATGTTCATAACAGAAACATCTGACCACTGCGGCACCCCCCAAAAAAAACTGCACAAAAGGAATGCTGTTATAACATGTTAACTCTGCCAACTAGAATGAGAAGATAAAAAATATAGATATAAAAACATGCTTATCTTTCTTTTTATTCTGAGAGATTGTTAGTAGGCCCTTAATGTAAAGTGTCATGGTCCATTCAGAAATCCTCGGCACCTCACACTGCACTTTTACTAACAGATATTCAAGGAAAGCTTTGTTATTTGAATAATTGGTGAAAAATTGCATAATGCTAAAATCTTCTTAACTGCTAATTATTTGGGGTGAATTCTTGTAATATTACCTATTTTCCCTTTACCATGTATCTGTTACTATCTTTCAGCAAATATCCAGGCTGTGATTTGAGTGTCCAAACTGCCTATTTTCCTTCCTTTTTAACTATAGACATTTTTCCTTCTGATGAATCAATGAAGCATAGGCTACTCAATTTTTCTTTTTCATGAAGTTGCTTTATTTAGTCTTAGTCTTAGAAATCCAGTCATCGTGATTTCTCTATTTCCCAATACTGTATGCTTCCTAGGTGAAAATTAAATCTAAACATGTGTACAATTGTATAAAAAAAATCATAAGAGTTTAGGTTAGGATTGGATTTCACAGCTCTCATCTTGCTGAAATGTTTTCTAACCAAAGGCTAAATAAATGCTCATTAAAATGGAATCCAGAGAGTTGAATGTGTTAAGGATTTTCAGTGCACATGCTGGCATTCTGGTTTAGAGATCATGGATGAGATAGGGGTGCAGTCTTAGCATGACTGAGCCTCCTGCCAGAAAGTTATCAGTCTTCTGGGGGAGACAATAGCAGGAGCTTTAATTTTTCTCCCTGACTCCTGGGTATAATGTAAAATTAATGTGCATCATGTCAAGGTTATGGCAGGGCACTGCTGTCTGAAAGAGAAAACAGTTTTTGCTCCCCACCCTCCAAACAAAGCAAATTTCTTTGTTATTGTCAATAATGGCAAGCTGGTAAAGGGTATTTCCCAGCACCAATTATGCAGGAGGAAGTTGACAGACCTCTAAAATTCAGTCTGAAAGCAAAGAAAATTGTTTATTCATAAAACAAATATAGCTCCACCTTATCTAACTTTAATGTCATAAGAGGAAATTCAGTCATAAACGTTCATTCAGCAACTTCACTGTGCACAGCATTGTGTCTTAGTATTAACGGGCTATAAAGAACAGAAAAGAAATGGCACCTGCCCTCCCAGTGCTTGAGTTTTAAATCAGTGATTCTTGGACTCTGATCTGATCCAGCAGGCCTCTGACCAACCCAGAAATCCGTATTTTTTTCAAGAAACTCCCACATAACTTGAAAATAAATGGTTGACAGAGAATGATAGTTCTACCAAAAAAAGGTGGGGAAAATTTAACACCAACAACATATCCCATTTGCTGTCATCATCCAACTCTTCTGAGAGGTCTAACCTCATATACAAACCCACAGGTAGACACATCCTAGCATTTGCATGATAAGGTGATGTGTTCTTTGGGGGATAGAATACAGGGTTAACATTTTCTTAGTGGAAAAGATTTTAAAAGTTTTTTCCCTCTAAGAATGATAGAAAGGAAGAACCAAAAACAAATAAATGTCTGTTGAACAAATTTTAAAAGAATTAAATGAAAGAAAGTGGGTTATAAAGATAAAATTAAGGCAAAACATGGGACTTCCCTGGTGGCTCAGTGGTTAAGAATCCTCCTGCCAATGCAAGGGACACAGGTTTGAGCACTGGTCTGGGAAGATCCCACATGCCGTGGAGCAACTAAGCCTATGTGCCTAACTATTGAGCCTGAGCTCTAGAGCCCATGAGCCACAACTACTGAGCCCACGCACCACAACTACTGAAGCCCACATGCCTAGAGCCCATGCTCCACAACAAGAGAAGCCACCGCAATGAGAAGCCCACTCACCACAACGAAGAGTAGCCCCCACTCTCCACAACTAGAGAAAGCCTGTGCACAGCAATGAAGACCCAACACAGCCAAAAAATAAAATAAAATAAAACCTGAAGAGTCATGCAATATAAATAAATTTTAAAAACTAAGGCACAACAGTTGATATAAAACCAGTGTCCAAACTAACTTTTCTTAGCAGAGGTGAAGGCCAAAGGACAATATGCTGTTACCTGATTTAAAATGTTGCAAAATGAATATAGATCCCTTTTCCACAACATATTAAGTGCAAATCCAAGTAGTCCTCCAAAGGTAAATTGATTTTCACTGTGTCTACATTTTCTCTACTTCTCTCTTCAGAGACCAATAACGTGTAGTATTACATGTGGATTAGGCATAATACTAGAGCTTTGTGCAGAAGACAGACCTCTAGGAACATGACATGGAAGAGCCTGCTTGATGTTTACCTAACTTTTTGAGAAAACTAGAATAGAAGAAGGAGGCATAAAATTGAGCTTAAATAATTAGCACAACATATGAATAGGGAAAAGTCAGGGTAATTTTGAGAGCTCCCTCACCTTGCCACCTTACATGTGCTAGGTGCTCAGGCTACAGATATTGGGGGTCATTCTTTTAGGGTCATTCTTTTAGGGTCATTCTATCTTGCCTCCATATGGCAGCAGGATGGACGGGTCTCCTTGGGCTGCCATTACAAAATACCACAGACTGTTGTTTCAACAGACACTTACTTTCATAGAGTACCGGGTGCTAGAAGTCCATATTTAAGGTGCCAGCAAACTAGGTTTCTGGTGAAGACTCTCTGGCTTGTAAATGGCTATCTTCTCACTGTGTCTCCAAATGCCTTTCTTCTGTGAGTGCTCAGAGAGAGACTGAGCTCTGATGTCTCTTCCTCTTCTTATAAGGACACCAGTTCCATCATACCTAAGGACCCCATCCTTATGACCTCTTTTAATCTTAATTACCTCCACGAAGGCCCTGTCTCCAAATGCAGTCACAAAATATGCATTTTGAGGGGGACATAATTCAGTCCATAACAGGGTTGGGGAACCCCCGGACAAGACCACATGTAGCCCATGGGCCACCTGTGCATGAGCTAGACCAAGGTGCCCCTTCCTCTCCGCAGATGAGGTCCTAGTGTGGTTTATGAATGTGGGTAGCCACCGGATGTGTGGAGTAGGTCACAGACTCAATTCCAGCCCTTAATTACCCTCTTGCTCACGAGTTCTCTACAGAGCACTGAAACGGAGCAGAACCCTGTGAGGCCCTTCCAGGTACAAATCCTTTCCGTGTCCCCTCTTCTTGTTTGTAGGAAATAGGCTTCATTCAGACTCCTTGACCTTCCCTGAGTTCCAAAGGGCAGATTCAAATAGTTGCCCATCAGGGAAGGGAAGGAATGCAGAAACAAAGGAGGAGTAGTCAAGAAATGATACTGCAGCATGGGGCATGGTCCTAGTTCCTCCTCAAGAAATATACATAACAATAACTTTGAGTTCTTCTGTAAGAACTAAGGCCCCACCCTGGTGGAGGATGGTAACTTCAGGCTGAGCACAAGATTCCTGGAACACCACCCTCTTGCCTCACTACCAACCAATCAGAAGAAAGTCTGCACACAGGGGAAGATAATGAAGACTCTCACCCCCTCCCCAAATGATTCTCCTTTAAAAACTTTCATGGTCAAGCTGAATCTTCAGAGTTGCTTTCTGGACATGAGTCTGCCTTGTCCCAAGGTTACTGGGCTCCTGAATAAAGAAACCTTTCCTTTCCAACCAACACTTGTCTTTTGAGTATTAGCTTTCAAGCAGCAAGCAGCTGAACCTGAGTTTGGCAACAGTACAACTTATACAACCAAAAGGAGATTTGAAGAATCTAAAGAGGAACCTGAGGCACCTTGGGACATCAGGAATAACAAATAGGGCCTTCAGCAAAAGAGAGTAAGAGGCCAACATTCAAACACGGATACAACGTAAACCCATCCTAATACGTCTTACTTCCATGTTAGACAACTACTAGGTAATCTGGTATTGTAGGCCTGGAACTCAGATGACAGCCTTCTTAGGTGCAAGCACCCTGATGTGGACCTGCAGGAAATGGAGGCACTTCCATGACACAGACAAGAGTCTATCTGGGATCCAAGCCAAGTACAAATATATTCTTAGATCATGAAAGCACAGAGAGTGCCTCCTAGTGAAGATTAACCTAGCCCCCAAGAAGCCCTTGGCCATGAAAAGTACTGGGGGTCAGGCTTGACTTCCTGGACTGCCCTGGCTGCAGTCTCCTTGAGGAAGGGCAATAATGTTCAATGGATAGGACCCCAGATTCCAAGGCCAAGATACCTGGATTGGAATTCTGGACCTGCCCCTTGTGGGCTGTATGACCTTGGGCAAGTTACTTAACTTCCTATGCTTCAATTCTTTCATGTGTAAAATGGTCACAAGTATACTACTTCAAAGGTTGATTGTGGGGATTAAGTAAATGGTACCTGTACATAATCCCTCATCCAAAATTCTCAAACCAAACAGCTGAAAACCTAAAGAACTGACAAACTTATTTGGCAGCAAAACTTGATCTAAACTGAAATTAGGCTATGTATAATCCTTATTTATTCTACAGAGTGCTAATATTCCTTTTTCTGCTATAAAAATATGAAAATATTAGATTACAGAGAGCTACCTCAGACTCAGTTTGGGGTATAAAGTTATATTTGGTATACAGACCTTTCTAAAATAGAAAAATACAAAATTGAACCCAAGGATTACAGGTAAGGCTTATGGACATAGAATAGTAATTAGCACTTAGCAATCTATTTAAGTGTCAGTTTTGAAAAGTCTGTCCTGTGACTAGGTGTTCTGCAAATAAAAAAGGGAGAGCAGTGACTCTATCTACTGCACAGACTTAAACTTCAAACTATAGAATCATAGGATAATAGAGCTAGAAGCAGCCTGAGTGATGACTTATTCCAGTCACACATTTGTAGATCTCAAACACAGAAATTGCACTTCCAGCCACAAAGGAGTAACAGGGACCAGATTCACCCTCCCACCTGAAATAACCAAAAAATACATAAAACAATAGTTTTCACAGGACTTTAGTCAATGAAAAACAGTGATTCCCTCAGAGATGGGAAACAGACAAGAGAACCCCTATGATTGCCATAGCTTATTGCCTTGGGAGAGTTTCCAGGCTGTGGCGCAAGGAGGGGAAACCCAAGCAAAGCCCAGCAGAGTTCCTGAGTTGTGGATATGAAGCTGCGAGACCAGACAGACCAAGGCAGCTAAAGTCTGCAAACCAGAGTACCAGACAGAAGAGAGGTCCATAGAGTCTGAACTTTGGAGATCAACAGAGGGTACCCTGGAGAATTCAACTAGTACTATCCATACATGCATATGAAGAAACTGTCCAAGGCCTGGGAAAGGAACACCCAAAAAGAGTAAGAGGGAACAGTACTCAGCACTCACAAAGGACTGGAAACGGTGCCAGTTCCCATGAGCAAGAGTGGAAAAAAGAATCAAGATTTATGGGGCACCGGGTAGAGTATACAGCAGGGTCTTTTTTCAATACTGGGGAATAATTAATCCTAGACTAAGCATTGCTCTGGTCCTGTCTAAAATACCTTAAAAGCAAGACCCAAAAGGCTGAAGCTGTTTCCAAGCAGCTTAAATAAGTCCCAGAACAAAGTTCAAGAATATCAACTGGAATATGAAATATCCCCACGAACAAAATAAAAATCACAAAGTCTGGCATCCAATACAAAAGTATCAGGTATATAAAGAAATATGACCCATAATAATAAGAAAAAGAAATCAATCAAAAGTGACACATACTTTTCCCTATTCCTCCCACTATGTATAACTAAAACTCTGGACATTATGTATAAAACAAACATAAGAAGACTCTGAAAGGCAGAGAGAAGAAAGTAGATCAGCTAGGGAACTAAGAACCCAAGACACCATATGGTGGTGAGTTCCTTGGGTTTTCTTTTTGCCTCACACATCCCAGATTTGGTGAACAAGCGCACAAGCCAAATATATCAATATCTGCAGAAAGAAAAATCCTCAGCAAGACTCTTCTTTCTAGCCAAAGAACCATGAGAGGGGCAGCATAACAAGACAGAAAATTTGAGACAACAACCTCTCCACTCCAGCCAGACATTCAAAAATAAGAACCGCAGCCCCACACCATCCACAACAGCTAAGGGCCAGTGGGGAGCCCGAGTTTCCACCCTATGAGTCCCTAATGGGGCACCACAACACCCCTACTGGGGTCATGTCAGAGAAGACCAAGGAGGGAGCCAGGTCTTTCCATCCCCACTAACTAGTAACAAGTCTCCCCTCCCCATGATGTCACCAGAGACCAGGTGGGAAGATAAAACTCCTACCCCTACCCTAATGAAGCTGTGTTGCCCCTCACCCTGCCCTAGTGATGTGAAAGAAAGCTATATAAAATGGAAAGTTTAAGTAAGATCCAGAGTCTAATAACATAATACAAAAACATCCAGGTTTCAATTGAAAATCACTCATCACACGGAGACCCAGGAAAATCCAAACACAATGAAAAATGTCAGTCAACAGATGCCAACATTGAGGTAACAGAGATGTTAAAATTTTCTGGCAGAAATTTTAAACCAGCCCTGATAAAATGCTTTGTCTAAGAGCAATTAAGAACATGCTTAAAACAAAGGAAAAAAACAGAAAGCTTCAGGAAAAAAGAAAAAAATAGAAAATTCCAGCAAGCAGAAGATATAAAGAAGAACCAAATAGAAATTTAGAGCTGAAACATACAATAATGTAAATAAAAGCTCAGTAAATGGGCTCAACAGCAAAATGGAGTGGACTTAGAAAAGAACCTTGTGAACTGGAAGACAGAACAACTGAAATGATCCACTCTGAGCCACAGAGAGAAAATAGATTGAAAAGTAAAAATGAAGGGAGCCTCAGTGGCTTGTGTCACTGAGTCCCAGAAGGAGAGGAGAAAGAGGGCAAGACTGAAAAAGTGCTCAAAAAAAAAATAAAAATAAAAAATAATGGCTGAAAACTTATGAAATCTGGCAAAACACATGAACACACAGATTTAAGAAGCAGAGTGAACTCCAAACAAGATAAAACCAAACATCATAATTAAACTTCTGAAAAACAGAGACAAAAATTCTTGAAAGAAACCAGAGAAAAATAACATCTATAAGGGACAACTATTCGATGACAGCAGGTTTCTCATCATAAACCACTGAAGCCAGAAGGAAGTGGCACAGTATTTTTCAAGTGCTGAAAGAAAATACCTGTCAACCTAGAATCCTATACCCGGTAAAATATTCCACAAGAAAGAAAATAAAATAAAAGCATTCAGGTGAAGAAAAACTAGGATAATTTGTCACCAACAGACGTGCCCTAAAAGAATGACTTAAAGAAATTCACTAAACAAAAAGAAACAATAAAAGACAGAAGCTTGGAACATCAGAAAGGAAGAAAGAACACAGTAAGCAAAAATATGGATAAATACAAGAGATTTTGCTTCTCCTCCTGAGTTTTCTAAAGTGTGTTTCATGGCTAAAGCAAAAATCATAACATTGTTTGATGTGGTTCTAAATATAGAGAGAGGAACTATTTAAAACAATTATATTCTAAATGGGGGAAAGTAGAGTGGCATAAAGGGAGGTAAGATTTCTATACTTCACCCCAAATGATAAAATATCAGTACTGGTAGACTGCAATAAGATACAGATAGATAGATAAAGATATAGATATAGATATAGATGGATATCTATGTATGAGACCACCAAAATAGCCAAAGAGATGAACTCAAAAACATAAATAACTCCAAAACAAAATTCTTAGAAATGTTCCTATAACCCACAAAAAGGCAGGAAAAGGAAAGAAGAGAAATGAAACATAGAGAACAAATAAAAACAAAATATAAATGGCAGACTGAAGCCCTAACATATCAATAATTACATTAAATTTAAATACGTTAATTAAAAGAGACTGGCAGAGTAGATTGTTTTTAAAAATCAACCAACTATATGCTGTCTATAAGAAAATCACTACAAATGTAGTGACACAGGCTGTAAGTAAAAAGACAGAAAAAAATATAACATTAGTAAAAACAAAGCAAGAATGGATATATTAAGATTAAATAAAGTACACTTCAGAGCAAAAAACAACAAAAATCACCAGCCCCAATTAGAACATTATATAATGATGAAAGGGGTCAACAGACCAAGATGACATAGCAATCTTAAATGTGTATGCACCAAGCAACAGAGTTACAAAATATATAAGCAAAACTGGTAAAACCGAGGGGGGAAATAGACAAATCCACATTGACTATTTCAACATTACTCTCCCAACAATTGACAGAGCAGCTACACAGAAAACCAGCAAGAATACAAATTCAACACCACCAACCAAAAGGATCAAATCAACAACTTTATAGAGCAGTACACCTCACAAAAGCAGATTACATATGCTTTCCAAATATCCATGGAATGTATATACCAAGATAGACCATATCCTGGTCCACAAATATAAAAGAACTGAAATTGTGAAGTGAGTATTCTCCAACCGCCAAAGAATAAAACTTGAAATCAATAACACAAAAATAATTTTTAAATCTTCAAACATTTAGAAACTAAACAACACACTTCTAAATAATTCATGGGTCAAATAGGAAAACTAAAGGGAAATTTTAAAAACCTGAAAATGGGTAAATTATACTTTTTTCTTATCATTTAAATCTTTGTAGCAGATAATTGTTTAAACAAAAATGAAAATAATGTAGTGGGGTTTATAACATATGTAAAAGTAAATTAGACATAAACCACAGCAAGACCTTTTTTGATCCATCTCCTAGAGTAGTGAAAATAAAAACAAAAATAAACAAATTAAAATTAAAAGCTTTTTCATAGCAAAGAAAACACTACACAAAACAAAAAGACAACCCTCCGAATGGGAGAAAATACTTGTAAACAAAGCAACCAAGGGATTAATATACAAAATATACAAACAGCTCATGCAGCTCAATATCAAAAAAACAACCCAATCAAAAAATGGGCAGACCTAAATTGACATTTCTCCAAAGAAGAGAAATACATACAGATGGCCAAAAAGTACATGAAAAGATGGCCAAAAAGCACATGAAAAAATGCTCAACATCACTAATCATTAGAGAAATGCAAATCAAAACTACAGTGAGGTATCACCTCACACCAGCCAGAATGGACACCATCAAAAAGTCTACAAACAATAAATGCTGGAGACGGTGTGGAGAAAAGGGAACCCTCATGCACTGTTGGTGGGAATGTAAATTGGTAGAGCCACTATGGAGAACAGTATGGAGGTTCCTTAAAAAACTAAAAATAGAACTACCATATGACGCAGCAATCCCACTACTGGGCATATACCCAGATAAAACCGTAATTCAAAGAGATACATGCACCCCAATGTTCACTGCAACACTATATACAATAGCCAGGACATGGAAGCAACCTAAATGGCCATCAACAGAGGAGTGGATAAAGAAAATGTGGTACATGTATACAATGGAGTATTACTCAGCCATAAAAAAGAACAAAATAATGACACTTGCAGCAACATGGATAGACCTAGAGATTGTCATACTAAGTGAGGTAAGTCAGACACCGAAAGACAAATATCATATGACATCACTTATATGTGGAATCTCAAAAAAAAAATGGTACTAATGAACTTATTTACAAAACAGAAGTAGAGTCACAGATGTAGAAAACAAACTTACGGTTACCAGGGGATGGGGAGGGAAGGAATAAATTGGGATACTGGGACTGACATATACACTCTACTATATGTGAAATAGATAACTAATAAGAACCTGCTGTATACCACAGGGAACTCTACTCAATGAGGAAAAAAACCTGAAAATGAGTCTATGTATATATATATATGTATAACTGATTCACTTTGCTGTACAACTGAAAGTAACACAACGCTGTAAATCGACTACACTCCAATAAAAATTTTTTTAAAAACCTAATAAAAAATAAGGAACAAGGAATGTAAAAAAAAAAAAAAAGACATGTCCAAAATAGGCAAGTCTGTAGCGACAGAAAATAGATAGTAGATTAGTGGTTGCGTAGGGCCAGAGGGCACGGGGGGACTAGGAGGTAATAACTAAAGGTTACAGGGTTTCTTTTTAGCAGAATGGAAATGTTCCAAAATTGACCGTGGCAACAGTTGTACAACTTTGTGAATATACAAAAACCTGTTGGATTGTACACTTAAAGTGGTTGAATCTAATGTTATGTGAACTATATCTCACTAAAGCTGTTTCAAACCAACCACCCAAAAAAAAAAAAAGTAAACTATATGACAAAAATAGCACAAAGGTTGGGACAAGAGCAATCAAAGTGTGCTATTGCGTACAAGTGATATATACACCAATACGGATGAATCTCAAAATAACTGTGCTGAATAAAGTCAGACCAAAAAAAGAGTCCATATTATATGAGTCCATTTATATAAATATTATATGAGTCCATTTATATAAAACTTTAGAAAATATAAACTAAAGTGTAGAGTCAGATTAGTGGCTGCTTGAGGACGAAGAGAGGACAAGGAGGACGCGGGGGAGATTACAAAAGGGCACAAAGAAACTTATGGAAATGATGGATATGCTTATTACTTTAATTGTGGCAGTAGTGTCACAGGTGTACACATATGTCAAAACTTACAAACTTAAATACTTTAAATTTGTGCAGTTTTTGTATGTCAATTCTGCAATACAAAATGTTTTAAGACTATAAAAATGAAATACAGAAATCATCAGAGGTCACATAATTTTATACTTTTATATGTATTTGCTTACTCGCTGTTTTTTTGAGCAATTGCAGCTTTTGTTGACTTTAAAATATTTCTGTATTTGCTTGCAGAGATATTTGTTTTTATACTTCCCTATAATTAGATTATAATCTCTGTGGCTCCTCTAAGTATGTGCAAAGGCTGTAGACATGGAAAATGGGCAAAGCCAAGACAGAGCGTAAACAAACTAAATGCCGCCAGGGATCAACTTCAGCTGCACATTCTTTGGCTGTTATTTTTAGTAAGTGAAATTAATGTGAATATTGAAGTGTCTCTGTCTGTGAATGAGGATCTCCAATGTGGATGTGAAACTTTCATCCAGTGCCAAATACCAAAGTGGGAACTGGCTTCCCAAAGTTGTTTTTACTTGTAAGATTTCAAGTAGATATATTTCTATGGTTGTTAAATATCAGCTTCTGGGCATCCTGCCATAATTTTAAGACAGCTGAGAAAAGTGATTCTTAAAGTGTGTGGTCCACAGTCTATTGGAAATTTTCAAAGGGCTTCCAGTTGATTCATAAATGCATCGAAAGGACAAATCATAGGACACTGTCGGCACTTAAGTGTTTTTTCTCAACTGCAGGTTTAGATCTATGTTACAAGTGACAAAAGTCAACAGTCTCTTCTCCTATAGCATTCATTTAACAAAAACTCAAACTGGATATTAAGAGGCTGATTAATTATGAGTAGGCACTTCTGCAGTTTTTCCTCAAAGTGTTCTGCAAACCAACTGTACCAGAACCATCTGGGAAAGTTGTAAAAAATTCAAGTGCAGACTCTCGCCTCCCACCCAAATCTACTGGACTGGATACATTAGAGATGAGAGCAGGAATCTTCATGCTTGACAAACATCCTAATGCTTCTTATGTATACCGAGATTTGAATGCTACAGTTTTCCCCATTTGGATCCAGCCCCACTTGAGTAGCAAAATATATTTCATGACATTTAGAACACACTACCACCTTGTTTTACTGCAGACTGCTTTGTTGTCAACAACTTATCTTATTCTTCTGTTTATCTCTGTGTCGAACTGAGCTACAAGCAGAACTATAAGGTCAAATTCAAAGATGACCGAGAAAACCCAGCGACTTCCAAGAAGTGGTATGAAGGATAAATGAGGAAGCTTCTGGGTGTGTGTGTTGTCTGTTTTGAGGAACAAAAATATTACTTTTAGATGGCGATAACAAAATTCACTTCTAGTGAACAAAACAATTATTGAAGGCATCACAGTGGAAAAAAATGTAGTGATCATAAGCCTGAACCCCCCTAATTTGTCACTGGAAATAACTGTCCTTATAATGGAATGTTTGTTTATGTGAGAAATTTAATAACACAGTTCTAACAGAACAAATTTTCTGTCAGAAAAGTTGCACAGAAAAGTTTTCAAAGATTACTGAGCTTGTATGGACCTAAAACTGTGAGGACTAAAGGGCCAGGGAGGTGGAAATAACCAAGATCAAGGAATGTGGCTGCACCTGGCCAACCTTCTAGAAATAATTTCAATTTTCATACTCAGAGTTTCTCATTCATAAGAAATTAAATTAGCACTGTAATAACCTAATAGGCATTTACAGCTGTAGGTTAATAACTGCAGGTTAAATACAAATGTTGGGCTCCCTGGTCTACTAAACCAAGAGACGGTGTAGACGCTACAAATAGACAAAGGCCATGTTTTAAAAACAGCTGAATCAAAATACACTGTTGTAATGGAGCACATCTTCAGCACAAGGAGAAAGTGGATAAGGTCACAGTGTGTCCTTTCAGTGTCAGAGTGGATTACACCTCCAACACCCCTTTATCTGCTGACTCACTAACATACCACAGCCGGTTAGGGGAGAAGAGCTGGTGAGTCTGAAGGGAATAATCCTGGTTTGGGGAGCTTAGACTGTATCCAGCTTGGGTCTCAATCTGTGAGCCTCCAATACTATTTACTTCTATGGTGTTAACAAGTAAGCCACAAGTGGCCCCTGCCTTATTGAGTTATGTCTGCCAGGAAAGACAAGACAAGACAAGCCTTGGTAGGAGAGTAAAGCCTAGGCTGTGAGTTAATAATGGCAGGCTGTTTCTCTGTGATATTGACTAAGCGCTTCACATCCATGTTGTAAATCAGAAGAGGAAGCTTAGAGGCACTGGGAAGCCAAGTAAAACAAAATGTATTTACTGTGATTTAAAGAAGTCATAGAAAGAAGCCACACAGTAGATATGGGAAGGTCACACAAACAGAAATTGCTGGTATATGAGCCTCTTACAATAGTCCAGACTCTTCTTATTCTGTACACTACGTGTCCCCTCCTCATCTCTAGAAGATTTGGGGAGTTCACATGAAAAGATGTCACATTCATGGGAAGTCTTCACCACCATCCCTTTCCATGTCAAAATTTATGCCTACCCCAAATTCAGCGACTTTCCTGAAGCCATACTTCCTCCACACAATCAGCAGAATTACTCTCTGCCTCTGCTTTATTCGTAATAGACTTCTGACCTCTTTTATAGCACATACACATTTCATGGTTAAGGTTTTGCCTGTCTGTCCCCTTTGATTAAGCCCCTAAAGATAAGGTTCATATCTGATGATCGTTCTACCATCCACAGCACAAAGCACATGATCTTGCACAGAACTGCCATTTTATAACGTCTAGTCAATTGAGTTTAAAAGAGTTATAAAAATGATCTCAGAATTTCCAGAGCAAATACACTTAGCCAGATAAAATAATGCATATTTTGTCTGATTTTTAAAATTCATAGAAACATCCACAGAGTAGATATTAGATTTACCCAATTTCAGCATGGATCTACCTGGATTGGAAGTTCAGCTAATGCCGACTACACAGTGCTGTTGCTATATTTAAATGTATCTGAAATTCATGATTCAAGAGCATCATCCTCTTCACCCTGAGTGTTGGGAATATACTATATATTACTTTATAACTATATACAGAGACCATAATGTCTTTTTACAATCACTGTCTTCTTTTTGCAATTCTTCCATTTTGACTCATAGCTAGGAAGTGTTTGATGGAATAATTTGAGTGTAGATAAACAGTCTTAATTGATGCTTAATCTCCAAATGATCAGAGATCTATTCAAAGGCCTACCGTTCTACCACATTGTAGTGATAGGAATGCATAATTAAACATCTGTCCCTAAATAGATACATTAAGAAAATAGAAATAGACACAAATATTTTGAAAACTTGATAAAAATCAATTTATATAGGGAAACACATAATACCATTATTGTAATCAGCTTTAAGATAGTGAAATCTTTTGATCCCTTCCTTCAAAATCAGCTAAATACATAAACTTAGTTAAATTCAAATTGGTTTTCATTCTACAGCAACCTATGTCTTAAATATATACATAAGTGTATAAAGTATGCCTGTCCTGTAAATAATTTACCTCCGGGGAAGTTCTACTTATTATTTTCCTCTAATGTAAAGATCAGCTAGACAATTTAGAGGTCAATAGTGAGCATTTGGTAATTCAGGAATGATTAAGAGTATCTTCAGCTATAATTTCAAAAACTGGAAACTGCTAGGATCTAGGGAGCAATTTCATCAGCCATTAAAATGTTCTTAAGCGGTAGAATAACATACAATGCCTTTACTGATGAGCAGAGCTATTAGTGGTCAGCTTAATTTTAAACAAATTTAAATATATTAATTTTCCTAATAAATATTTAATTGTGTATGCTGACGACAGTAAAGTAATTCTGCAGATTGGCGTTATCTTAAGGTAATCAAAGCCTCAGGAGGACTGAGGAATTGTGACTGTGGCTACTTCTTATAACCTGGGGTTGCAATTTATTTTTCGTAACACAAAAAGCCTGTTTTCCTCCTAAGCAAGGCACATGGTAAATTCAACAATTCCAGTTCAATTCCACAAGCATTTATTAAGCATGTTCTACAAGAGGAGTCAGTATCACACAAAGGTTAACAGTGTGACCTTGGGAGCTACCTGCCGGGTTGAATCCTCGCTTTACCACTTCACACCTGGGTGCCTGTTAAAGTTACTGAACAGCTCTGTGCCTCAGTTTCCGCATCTGCAAAATGGGGATGATAATAACAGTACCCACTCAAAGGATAAAATAAGTTTAAACAAAATGATGTGCATGAAGTTCTCTAAAAATTCCTGATGTAGGAAGTGCCTAATAAATTGTATGAGTCTGGACTCTCAAGAGAAAAAAAAACTATAGCTATAGATATCCATTTAGATATATATAGGGAGAGAGGGAGAGAGAGAGCAATGGACATTTATTATGAAGGCTCATGTGATTACGGAAGCTGAGAAGTTCCACGATCTGCCATCTGCAAGCTGGGAACCTAAGAAAGCCAGTGGTGTGATTCAGTACAAGGCTGAGGACTGATAACCAGGGGAGCCTATGGTATAAACCACAGTCCAAGGGCAGGATAATATGAGATACCTAGTTCAAGCAGTGAGGCAGGAAAAAAGGGGTAGATTCCTCCTTCCTCCACCTTTTGATCTATTCAGGCCCTCAATGGATTGGATGATACCCACACACTTTGGAAAGGGCCATCTACTTTACTAAATCCACCAATTCAAATGCTAATCTCATCCAGAAACACCTTCCCAGACACACCCAGAAATAACGTTTAATCTGGGCACCCCATGCCTTATTCAAGTTGACACACAAAATTAATCATCACATCAGTGTTAGCTGCTGAGGTGTACAAGGCACTATGTTTGGTGCTGGGATAAGGCATGAATACAACACAGTCTCTTCTCATAAAACAAGGCAGTTCTGCAAAGCTCCGGCTAACAGTCATCATTCTGGCCTTCTCCGTAATTCCAACTGGGAGCATTCTGAGGTGGAATACTAAGAGGAAACCATGAGAGACCTTCATTTCAAACTTCCAACATACCTCATTGGCATACTGATAGAGTTACTAAAAACTAAGGAGAGTCTGGTCTTGAGAAAAGAGCTAATTTGAATGAAAGCCCAAGGAGAAATAACCTTCCTTCTGTTGATGTTCACCAGCCCTCCAGAGAAAGATGTTCCCTGGGAATTGCTTTGTCTGACCTGTTGCTGTTTTAATTGGTTTTCACGTATTGTTGGTCTCTCTTACCAGAAAACATTAATTCTTTTCTGGTCCCTTTCCACTTGAGATAAAATTTAAATTTATAAGGTCAAATTAAAAGATCAATACACATTTCCAGACCAGCATATCCTCTTATTTTAAAAAGCCTCTTTTTAAGAATTGAGTGGCTTGGTTGAGTGGACCCCTACTGTTTTTAAGAGTCTATTTGGATTTGAAATGACCCTGGGGGGCCACAGCAGGTAGATGGGGAACATCCAGCATTACTTGGGAATTTTTGGAAATTCTGCTTTTTCCCTCTGTATCTCAATAACCTTTGTTCTCTTGGTGAGAGAAATCCAAATGTAGTTGGCTTGCACAAACAAAAGAAATTTCTTGGCTCCCATTAAAGCCAAGAACAAAAACATCCTGAGGTAAATTGAATTCAGGGGCAGCTGGACCAGAATTCAGTAAGTATCATTAGAGTTCCATCTTGGCATGTGTGATGTCTCCTATCAGCCCAAGAGGCCCAACCTGCTGGCTGTGTAACTGCTGCAGGAAGACAGCATGTGCACCTCTCTGTCTGCACCATCTCCCTTCTCTTGGGCTGTACGCCCAGCCCTGAACTAGTCTCTGTGTCCAGGGGGCTGGAGTACAAGTCATCTGCCCACCCTGAGAGCTGCACTAGAGTGTAGTAGATAAAAGCCAAAGTCTGGCAACACATTACCCAGGTTTGGATCTCAGTTCCACCACTTAACAGGTGAGTGACATTAGACAAATTGTTTAGTCAACCTGTGCCTCGGTTTCCTCGTCCAGAGAATGGAGCCGATTAAGTGTCCCTATCATCATTTTGTTGCGCAAATAGCTAAATGAATACATGTAACAAATGCGTAAGAATAGAAGGCATTTAGAACAGTGCCTGATGTCTAGTAACCACTCAGCAAGCATCAGCAGTGCTGCCAAGTGGCAGGAAGAGGAGGAGGAAGAGAAGAAGAAGCAGGAATCAGCTACTGATGTCGCCAGCAGAAGCATATGGAGTAGAGGAAGAACAGTCTTAAAAGGATAGGGAGGGTGGGAGGGAGACGCAAGAGGGAGGAGATATGGGGATATATGTATATGTATAGCTGATTCACTTTGTTATAAAGCAGAAACTAACACACCATTGTAAAGCAATTACACTCTAATAAAACATGTTAAAAAAAAAAAAAGGAACTGGTTCAAGGCAAAACAAACAAATAATCCCCCCAGACTGGAAGGTATTTGTCTCTAGTCCCTCCATCAAGCTGTTAGCCTCTGCTCTGTTCCCCAATAGACTCCCACATAGTTTGGGTGCTGTAAGACACCGTCTAGACTTCAGCGAGTAAATCCTCGTGCATGTCCTGCCTTGGTGTTATAAATACAAACATGTTGCCGCTGTGCTTTTTAAAAACACAGAACTTTTACATGGTAAAGGTATGGTTTAAGGCTCCTCCAAGCAATTTTCAATTTGTAAATTTCATCGCTATAAATACCACTCCAGAAATGATGCTAACCATGATTGTGTGGCAGGGTGGGAAAAATAACTACGTTAGATACATCTTTTAAAAAATCATGTTACTCACTAAAAACCTTTCACCGACAGAAAATGGACTGCATGTTAGTTGTGCATGCAGAGAGAAAGGACGTGGAAGACACAAGGAAGCAAGAAAGGAAAGAGAGAACCAAAATAAACCCTCTCCTGTGTGGAGCGTTGAAAATGTGGCACTAACAAAGACTTCCCATTTCACATAGAATAAGCGCTGGCAGAGGCAGCATGCAGGGCTGTGGGTGTACTCAGCTGTGCAGTGCTGATTATAGAAGATGAAAGGGCTTGGCAATTTATTTCATCTCACACTGAAGCACTGCTGACAACTGAAAGTGAGGACAGAAGGATTCATTTGTTCAACTTCTGTTTTAAAAAGCAGACTTCAAATGATACCACAGAGAAAAAAAAGGAAATGCTGTGGTGTAATAAAATGTCTTCTTTTTAAAAATACACTAACTGCAGCATTTGTATTTTGTAGATGGGTTTGGAAGGAAAAGGGGTTGGCTTTTTGTGTGTGTGTGTGGTTCTTATCAATTCCAGGGAACAAAATGTACATACATAGAATCAACTACTAATCAGATAGGGCAAGTTAACCTAATTAGACCAAAACACTCATGTCTATTCATCCCTGAATCCAAAGATGGGTCAGAATAAAAAAAAAAAAAAAAACCCTGTAGCATTTAGAAAATTGAAAATGAAATGATTTTATGCAGGATCTTTATGCTAAAGTTGAATAAATATATACGACATGATAGAGAATATACCTTAAATTTCATAATGTTGGTCTTTTAAAATTGTTTGCAGATCCAGATTTTCTTCATTTACCTATATTATTTTGTTTGCTTGAAACTTTGGAAGAAAAGGTTTAACTTCCTTTTAAATAAAATGTGGTATTACTTTTCATCAACATATTAGTGTTTGACAAGGAGAAATATTTTTCAGTTCAAAGACTCATATAAATTATCATGAAACCTAATCCACCTAGCAAAGTGGTCTTATCCCAAAAGATTTATAAAGATGGGTAATATCCCATACTGGTAGCACATTAGTTATTTATGATTAATACACAAGAACAGATCCAAATGTTAATGGCAAAAATAAAGAAATACATTCTGACTGTAATCATTAATATTAAACTAAAACATCAGTAACAAGAGCACATCATTCTTAAGCAATTTAGTTAAATGATTGATTTTTTTCTTTGTAACTTATATTAGAAATTTCCACTGTGTTTTCAATGTAGGGCTGTGTTCTAATTCCAAGGAATGAGCAAAGCAATAGAAATGGAAAGGATTATGGCTAAAATAAAATTCACTAGCTTCCTTAGCCTCTTAAAACAATTATATTAAAGAGTTATTTTTTTCAAAAAATATTTTTGGAGCACTCACTGTATGCCAGGCACCGTTTTGGGGACTAGGAATAATAGTGTTTACCAAAAGCTCTATCTGTTATGGAGGGCAAATGTGTGAGGCTATGCAGGCTTACAATGCCCTTCTCCAGAGGCACCATTCACAGAGACCACAATGCAACAAGGCCACCTGAACTGTGCAACGCACAGCCTGCTTCTACTCTAATGCATAGAGGGAGACAGAAAATGTACAAGTAAGCTAACACATAATTTAGATCAGAACTACGAGTTAGATAAGAAAAACACAGACTGATTGTGTGTAGGAAGAAGAGCCATATATGGGGATTTCAGGGAAGGTCTCACCAAAACCAGACAAAGACATTACAAAGAAAGAAAATTTCAGGCCAGTATCTCTGGTGAATATAGATGCAAAAATCCTCAACAAGATATTAGCAAACCAAATTCAATAATACATAAAAAGGATCACACACCATGATCAAGTTGGATTTCTATTCCAGGGATGCAAGGATGGTTCAATATTCACCAATCTATCCATGTGATACACCACATTAACAAAATGAAGGACTAAAATCACATGATCATCTCAACAGACACAGAGGTCATTTGACAAAATTCAACTTCCATTCATGATAAAAACTCTCAACAAAGTTGGTATGAACAGAACATATCTCAACACAATAAAGGCTATTTATGAAAAAGCAATAGCTAACATCATATTCAATGGTGAAAAGCTAAAAGCTTTTTCTCTAAGATCAGGAACAAAGCAAGAATGCCCATTCTCACCATTTCTATTTAACATAGTACTAGAAGTCCTAGCTGTGACAGTCAGACAAGAAAAAAAACAAAAGGCATCTAAATTGGAAGAGAAGAAGTAAAACTGTCACTATTTGCAGATGACATGATACTATATGTGGAAAACCCTAAACATGCCACAAAAAAACTGTTCATACTAATAAAGTAATAGTACTTTATTGAATAAATAAATTTATTATTAAATATAAATTTATAAATTTATTATTAAATAATTTAAAATTTTTATATTTAATTTTAATTTATTAAATTTTATAAACTTATTATCAAATAAATTAATAAGTTAAATAAAGTACTAGTACTGGATTCAGTTAAGTTGAAAGATAAAAGATTAATATACAGAAATATGATGCATTTCCATACACTAATAATGAACTATCAGAAAGAGAAATCACAGAAAAGATCTCATTTATAATCACACCAAAAAGGAATAAATTTAGCCAAAGAAGTGAAATACACATACTCTGACAACTCTAAGACACTGATGAAGGAAACTGAAGACATTACAAATATATGGAAAAATATCCTATGTTCACAGATTGGAAGAATTAATATTGTTAAAATGTTCATAGTGCCCAAAGCAATCTACAGATTTAATGCAATTTCTATCAAAATAGCCATGACATTTTTCACAGAACTAGAACAAATGATCCTAAAATTTGTATGGAACCACAAAAACCCTAAATAGCCAAAGAAATTCTGAGACAAAAAGAACAAAGCCAGAGGTATTATGCTTTCCAACTTCAGATTATACTATGAAGCTATAGTAAGCAAAATAGTATGGTCCTGGCACAAAAACAGACACATCAATCAATGGAACAGAATAGAGAGCCCAGAAATAAACCCATGTACATACAGTAAATAATCTATGACAAAGGAAGCAAGAAAATACAATGGGGAAAATACAATCTCTTTATTAAGTGGTATTGGGAAAACTGGACAGTTATGTGTAAAAGAATGAACGTAGAAATTTTCTCGCACCATATACAAAAAACAAATTCAAAATGGGTTAAAGACCTAAATGTAAGAGCTGAAACCATAAAAATCCTAGAAGAAAACATAGGCAGTACGCTCTTTGACAAAGGTCTTAGCAATATATTTTTGGATCTGTCCCCTCAGGCAAGGGAAACAAAAGCAAAAATAAATTTTGTTGCATACCTATTATGTTCTAGTTCATGGACCAAACTTTGCATTCCCAGGAAACCCTGTAATGACTAGCAGTAACTTTTCACCAAGATCTTGACTGCAGGCATCCCTTAGCCAAAATTCATATATATATACCCTGGCTCCTCCGCTACCTCTTCAGAGCAGTTCCTCAGAGCTATCTGAGAGGCTGTCTCCTGGGCCACAGTCCTCAGTAACACCCTGAAAAAACTCACCTCACAGCTCATATGTTGTGCATTTTTTTTTCAGTCAACATGAAGGACATCTAAGACAAGAAGGTAAACTGGTGGGAATGTAAACTGGTGCAGCCACTACAGAAAATGGTACGGATGTTCCTCAAAAAAACTAGAGTTGCCATGTGATCATCACTAATTATTAGAGAAATGCGAATCAAAACTACAATGAGGGGCTTCCCTGGTGGCACAGTGGTTGAGAGTCCGCCTGCCAAAGCAGGGGACACGGGTTCGTGCCCCGGTCCGGGAAGATCCCACGTGCCGCGGAGCGGCTGGGCCCGTGAGCCATGGCTACTGAGCCTGCGCGTCCGGAGCCTGTGCTCCGCAATGGGAGAGGCCACAACAGTGAGAGGCCTGCGTACCGCAAAAAAAAAAAAAAAGAGACTATAATGAGGTACCACCTCACACTGGTCAGAATGGCCATAATTAAAAAGTCTACAAATAACCAATGCTGGAGAGGGTATGAAAGAATTTGAAAAAGAATAGATACATGTATATGTATAACTGAATCATTTGCTGTACACCTGAAACTAACAACATTGTTAATCAACTATTCCGCAATATAAAATAAAAAAATTTTTTTAAATGCTGGAGAGGTGTGGAAAAAAGGGAATCATCCCATCTCTCCTTGCCCTGGGTACCCCTCTCATTTCTCCATATGACTTACCTCTATTAAATGATTGTTTCAACTCTTCACTTTACCTACATGTTCAGAGTTCTCTCAGACTCCAGTTTCAGTGCCCTAGCTGCCTAGGCTAGAAGCTCAGGAAGGGAAGCAGTGTGCCTATGGTCACGCAGTGAGTTAAGGGCAGAGCCAGGATTTGAACTCTGGTCTCTCATGCTCCATGCCTATATTCTTTCGCTGGCTTCAGTGGCCCCCTCCAGCTCCAAGGCACTACTATGTCATCCACTTTCCTTACATTTTATTCTAGGTCATTAAAGTCTACAAAGGCAGTCAGCTACAAGATGGACATATTTTGCTCCAGGATTGTCACTGACTTAGCCTAAATTAAGGAGATTGGAAGCACGGCTGAGCTGGTGGCTTGTGGCTCTGAGCTCCCTCCCGTGGAACATCCTTGAATCAGAAGTCATTGACATGGTCAGAATGGCCATCATTAAAAAGTCTACAAATAACAAATGCTGGAGAGGGTGTGGAGAAAAGGGAACCCTCCTACACTGTTGGTGGGAATGTAAGTCAGAGCAGCTGCTATGGAAAACAGCATGGAGGTTCCTCAAAAAACTAAAACTAGAGTTTCCATATGATCCAGCAATCACACTCCTGGGCATATACCCAGACAACACTATAATTAAAAAAGACACATGCACCCCAATGTTCATAGCAGCACTATTTACAATAGCCAGGACATGGAAACAAGCTAAATGTCCACTGACAGATGAATGGATAAAGATGTGGTACATATATACAATGGAATACTACACAGCCATAGAAAAGAATGAAACAATGCCATTTGCAGCAACATGGACAGGCCTAGGGATTATCATACTAAGTGAAGGAAGTCAGAAAGAGAAAGACAAATACCATATGATATCACTTATACGTGGAATCTAAAATATGACACAAACTTCTCTGCAAAACGGAAACAGACTCACAGACACAGAGAACAAACATGATTGCCAAGGGGGAGGAAAGTGGGAGAGGGTTGGATTGGGAGTTTGGGATTAGCAGATGCAAACTGGTATATATAGAATGGATAAACAACAAGGTCCTACTGTATAGCACAGGGAACTATATTTAATATCCTCTGATAAACCGCAATGGAAAAGAATGTATGTATATGTATAACTGAATCACTTTGCTGTACAGCAGAAATTAACACAACATTGTAAATCAACTATACTTCAGTAAAGGTTTTAAAAAAGTAATCACTGAGTTTCTCTTACACACCAGGATGATAATGGTGAAAACACATCCAGGTTCCTGCTTCTATTCCCAACTCCCAGAAGCCTTCCCTTTTTTGTCAGAGTCTCTTCTCTAACCTGCAAGGAGAAGCAACCAGGTAATTCCTCACTGCTTTCCCCTAGGTCTTTGGCTCTGTAAGGCAGGAACTCAGGAGATGGTGCTGGCTGAGTTTCCATGATCTCTGTACTTAGTTTGGGCTCCATGTTGGTCATCATCAAGGCACTATTCTCTTTCAATCTGGACCCCATAGTGGTAAAGCAAGTGTTTCTAGACAAGACTCTGAACATCCATCCTACTGACTGGGTGCCACTGACTACATGGTGGACGTGCATGTTACAAGCATGACATGGGGTGAAGACAAGGTTCATGGCCAAAAAAGATCGGTCTACAAAGAAGGATGGGGCTTCTGGGTAGCAGTGTAATGGACAAAGGCTTTGGAGGGAAAAAAAGGGTGCTTTCTGAAAGCCCATGTTGATGACCCATGGTAGTGTATTATCCAACAGAAGGCAGGAAGAGAAAATGCAGTTTCGGTGCCCTAGCTGCCTAGGCTAGAAGCTCAGAAAGGGAAGCAGTGTGCCTGTGGTCATGCAGTGAGCAGTAATTTCATTCGTAGGAGTGGTTAATTTTACCTGGCAATTTTTTCCAGCCCAAAACGTGAAGGAATCTGGGTTTACGTCTTAGGCCCCTAGTTATGAGTCATCCATTGATTGATTCATTCATTCATTCAATACTTCATGAAAGTAAATAGGCACTAATGATATACTGTGATAATTGCTACATAAGAGAATTTCAAGAGCCTGTGGGAACCCCACGGAGGGGTACACAGCCCTGGTTTGGAAAGTTTTCTGGAGGAAATGAAGAAGAAACTGAGCTCTGAAGAACAGGACTTTAACTAGAGGAAGAGATGGGGAGTTGTGCTGCATGTGTCTCTAATGGAAAAGATAGAGAAAGCAAGGCCTATTTGGGGAAGCTGTAAGAAGTCTGGTGTGGCTGGAGCATACACTTTGACATGGGAGAGGTGACAGCTGTGGCTAAAGATGTGAGCAGGGACTTTCTCGGGCACTGAAATGGTTTGTGGAGGAACACGACACACTCAGAGTACTGCTTTAGAAAGCTCATCCTTTGGGGGCTGCGTGGAGAAGGGATGGGGAGGTCAGAGCCTGCACTTGACAACTATGCCCCAGAAAGGTGCAGTCTCCTCCTCACATCCTAGTGAACTCTCTTAATGCTTGGTGGAGAGCTGCACAGACAGACATGAAAGAATTCAAGGTGTACAGGCAGATGGAGGGTCTTCTGTAGCCCACTTAAAAAACCCAGCCCAGGCCACATTGCCAGGGGTAAGTAGACGGGCTGAAATGACTGGTTAAAATCTTCCCCTGACAGGGATTTTGATACTTTTGTACTCTAGAAGTAGAGACATCAGACAAAGGAATAAGCAGTCCCAGCCCCCCTGCACATCCAGCTGAAATTCGCTGTTGCCAACTTACTCTATTCCCAGGACACAGCCCAACCAAGCACCACCAAACACCAGCGGAACAAGGGAAGTATTGAGGATTCAGTAAGAATGGAGTTCTGTGTTCACTCTCTTCCCACGTAGTGACTGACCTATGGACACTGGGTAGTCAGAGAGTGACTTTTTGTAACAATTCATGAAGACAGGTTCTTATTCCCATTTTACAAAATAAAAGGTACAGAGAGGTTCAGTACCTAGCCCAGGGCCACACAGCTAAGCCATACCCTGGAACAGGGTATCCTCTGCTATACATACCTAGGCTAGTGCTCGGTGAAACAAGAAAAAGTATCAATAGATGAGGAAGTGTGCTCAGTGGCTAAAAATTCTTTGATGCCCCTGGACTAGGGATTCTCACCAAGGAAACAACCTGTCTTTCAACTCAACTAGCCCTTCTGAAACAGCAATATCAAGAGTCATTTTTCTTACTGTCAAGTTTTAGCATTCAGATAAGTTCCAGTGCAGGGTCTAATCACTCTGGAGACTTCCGTTGTCTGTTAAGTAAAGTGTCCATATGCCACAGTCTCTCAGTTCCTAGCTATTATGGAAGAGAGCCCTATGAATATACAGCTGTTGCCTAAAAACCAGCTTGTTCCTAACAGTGAGCACAACTGGCTTAGATACTGAAGAGAGCCTGCGTGAACCTCAGCAGACACGGAGATGCCTGGTGCTGGGAGCCACGGAATACAGTGTAGCGTTCATATCCAAAGACATCGGCTACTGAAGGTAGGATCCGTGGGAGATGGGGAGTTACAACCAGCTGACTCAGAGCCCAGCAGTCTAACCGTGCTGTCCAACAATGTAGCCACTAACCACACAAGGCAATTTAAATATCATACATACCTACTGGGATATGATTCACATACCGTACAATGTACTTTTGACGTGTGTAATTCAGTGGCATATTCATAGAGTGGTACCACTATCCCACTATGTACTGGTGGAACACTTCCATGACCCCAAAAAGGAATCTCGTACCCATGAGCAGTCACTCCTCATTCTTCCCTCACCCCCAGTCCCTAGCAATCAATAATGACTGTGAATCTCTGTGAATCTGCCTATGCTGGATATTTTCGTATAAATGCAATCATACACTACGTGGTCTTCGGGGACTGACTTCTGTCACTTAGCACAATGTTTTCAAGATTCATCCACGTGGTAGCATGTATCAGTACTTCATTCCTTTTTATGACTGAATAATGTTCCATTGTACAGCTATCCCACTTTTTGTTTATCTGCCCATCCACTGATAGACACTGGGTTGTCTCCCCTTTTTAGCTGTTATTAATAATGCTGTTATGATCATGACTGTACAAGTTTTTATGTAAACTTATGTTTTCAATTCTCTTCAGCATATACGTAAGAGTATTGTAGGGTCATAGAGTAACTCCATGTTTAAGTTTTGCAGAACTACTGAGCTGTTTTCCATACGTGCTCCATCACTTTACCTCCCCACCAGCAATGTATGAAGGTTGGAATTCTCCACAGCTTCCCCCTCTAGCAAGGTCCAGGCAGGCCCATGATGCCTCTTGGCCTGGCTACTTGAGCACTGCCTTCACAGAGCTCCACCCAGGAGATTGCTGAGGAGCTGGTCAATGGGTTTACCTTCTCCATTTCACTGGCAGGGGGCAGATGCATCAGGCCACCAACAATGATCAGGGCAGGTCTGAGGTCAGACTCAGCACAGAGGGGTCCCAACACCCAAGAGCCCAAAAAGACCAGGTATCGCAGAATCTCATCTCAGAACCCCTCTCCCCCCAGGGCCCTCCCAGAGTCTTCCCACTAGAGTGGCCCACAGTCCCACTCCCAAAGGAAATCTGGACCTCCACTCACCCCACTAGCTGCATCAGAGAGGAGAGTCACTCTTCACATAGCCACAGGATATTACAGAAAAAATGTGTCTCCACTATACACTAGGCAATTAAAGAGACAAGTTGTTCCCACTTTACACTAGTCAATGAGTATCTTTGTATTTTGTCCTTTTGCTAAATCTGGGATCTCCAAAATGAGGTTCCCAAAATTCCGTTTAATGCAAAAAGAAAGAGAAAAGAAAGAAAGAAAACTCAGTGTCTTCTTTTTGAAGTAAGCAGGGCTCTCATAGTCTGTCTGCCCTGCACACTGTTTCCAGACTTGGGAGGAATAAGTTTTCCCCAGACCCATTCCCTCTGGGTGAGGGGCAGATCAAGCCACTGTAGCTTAGATAAAATTTCATGCAGCCCTAGACTTGGAAGGTTCTGGGTTCTGACCTGCATGACCTTGAGCAGCCATCTGACATGCCCAAGCCTCTGTGTTTTCATCCCTATAATGGGGATCCTTGTTGAGAACTCACTGGGATAATGCTCTTAATAAAGACTATTAATACAGGGAGGTCAGGTGTTCCACAGCTAAGAACATGCCCAGATAGTAACAAGTGTCAAAGCATGCACCCCCTTCCCCACCACCAAACTCAAATTGTACTTTTAAAGGCCAGAACTTTCTTCAGCGAGGGCACTCCTGTCCCTCCTATTGCACATGGCCCTGAGGGGCTGGGATTTCCTGGGTGAGCTCCAGACCCCAATCCTCCCTAGGAGTTCAAGGTGATGCTACTGACTGTATGTCCCTCCTTGCCCCATCCAGTATGAAGATGAGTTCACTTTGAACCTAAAGAATGCCTACAGGATGTAAGCACCCCCCAGGAAGGTGCAATGGAGAAGCTGCTGGGGTCCATGGTACCAGCCTTTCCAGGTAGAAGTACCTCCATCACCACCTTCCTTTTCACATAGCCGGCCTTCACCACAGCCCAACAGGTCCTAGACCAGCTGCTCACGAGGTGAGCGTCCCCAGCCTCTTTGGCACAGTAGTGGTTCTGCCCACTGTCGACTGTATGTTTTGGGAATGTCACCATATGTATCGGAGCCTTAGTTTGCTCCTCTAAAAAGCGGATGGTAAAGGATAAACTTCAAAGGGTTCTTGTGGGGATTAATGGATCACCCATGGCAGGTGCTTACCTGGTACCTAGCTCTCAGAAAGGGCTTCCAGTCACGCTACGGTTATTCGTCTTTTTTCCCCCAGTTTTATTGAGATGTAATTGCCATACAGGACTGTTTAAATTTCAGGTCCACACCATAATGATCTGACTTAATACATCATGAAAAGATTACCGAAGTTTAGTGAACATCTATCACCTGATACAGATACAAACTATACAGATCCTCGTCCTTATTTATCTTATAACTAAAAGTTCCTACTTTTTGATTGCCTCCATCCAGTTTCCCCTCCCCAACCCTCACCTCTGGTAACCACAAACCTGGTCTCTTCTTCTATAAGTCTGTTCATTTGTTTTTGAAGTATAAATGATCTACAATACTATGTTAGCTCCTGTTACACAATGTAGTGATTTGGTATTTTTACACATTTCAAAATTATCACCACAAGTCTATTAAGATCTTTCACCATATAAAGATAGTACATAGTTATTGACTTTATTCCCCATACTGTACATTTCATACCCGTGACTCACTTATTTTGCAACTGGAAGTCTGTACCTCTTAATTGCCCTCACCTATTTCTCCCTCCACTTTTCTCCCCTCTGGCAACCACATATTTGTTCTCTGTATCTGTGACTCTGTTTCTGTTTTGTATGTTTTCTTATTTGTTTTGTTTTTTAGACTCCACATATAAGTGAAACCCCCTAGGTCCATCCATGTTTATGGTTGTCCATCTTTATTTTTTCTCCCTCCCCCATTAAAACACATCCACCTCACCCCTCAATAACCTCTGGTCTTTCTCAGTGTGGAAAAACACGTGGAAAGCAACCCGTTTTTCCATTTGTCAAGGAGACTGAGATTTCTTCTAGCTGATCTGATCCTTGTCCTTGGTGTTGCCAGATGAGGGATCTCCGGAAGCAGCAGAGGGGCCCCAGGACCACCCAGATATCTGGGATGCTTGTGCTTGCAGATCATTCATTCAAAAATGCAGATCAAGCACCTACTGCATGCAGCCAGTTTTTGAGATACTTAACATAACCCAGTGAATGAAGCAGACACAATCCCCGGGCCTCAATGCTAGACAGAGAGTTGGACATGCACACTAGATACCATACACAGCTCCTGTCCACGTACATCACATGTGATGCCATCATAGGCTTCTACACATCTGGAGGCATCTTCCTATTTTCTGATGAGGATGATGAACCACAGGACTTACTGAAACAGTGAGTGGCCTCTGGGTGTGGAAGGAGGGGGCCTCTTGCCTCTACAGAACAGGGTGGGACAGTACAGGAGGGTTGGGACCGGCAAAACACTGGATCTCACACATCTTTTGATTCCCATGGAAAAGCGAGGCCTTGTGGCTTCCACTCCAGGAGGAAAGTAGTGAAAAAGAACTGTGGGTAAGGTCCCAGGACCTTGGGGACAAGAGCAGAGGCTGGGCTGTACCATCCCCTGGAAACTTATCTCCATTGTAGGTCCGCCTCAATCTGTGGATGTGTGGACCTACTTCTCCCTACCTTCTCCAGCCCTCATCCTGGTGCCAGAGAACCTGAACTGACTTCTCTGGAAGTGACCAGAAGGAGGGTCTGGAAGAGCTAGGTACAGGATGGTTTCGGGGTGGGCAGGAGTCAGGAACCATGTAGCCTGGAATGTGCCAAAAGCCAGCCCTGAGAGGTGACTAGAAGTTTGGTGTTCTGGCAGGGGATGGGAGGGAGATTTGGAGGAGGCTACTAAGGGTCCCAGCTGCTCCATGTGGGAGCCTAGGTTGGGCCAGGAGATTGAGGGTGAGGGCTATCAGTGGAGGGTCCATTGCAGCACCTGAGAGTGGGCGCTCATTACCAACCCCACCCTGATGGCAGAGGACTGCATCCCCTTCCTCAACACATTCCTGTTACCTGCTGCAGCTGAACACTGTGATGAAGGATTATCTGGAGGTGAGTGAGCCTGGGCATGGGGTGGAGGGGATCCTGTGGTTAGAAAGGAGGGAGTCCGTTCCTGCCTAAGGTCTGAGTCTCCCCGTTTGTCATCAGAGAATGTTGAGTTAGAAGGTCTCTGGCCTCAGTTCCCCTGTTCCCCCATCTCTGGAGCCCAGAGCCAAGCCCAGGTCCACCTCCTGCTTCTGGGCATGTGTGTCCCCTGCTGGGCCCTGGCAGTAGTGCAGTATGAGAAGGGGTATGGATGGGGGCTAGTTATGGGCTCAGAGGTCTGTTTCTGACAGACTTTGGCTGTCTGCCTTCCAAAGCAAGGTGATCAACTTTCTGAAAAGGAGAGAGGTGAGCAGCTGTGGTCTCACTGTAGGGAGGTGTAGAAATCAGGGACCCCAATGGGCAGGACCCTCTCTGGCTCTAACCCTTGGATCTTACACTTGTTGGGAGAGTTTGATACACATAACAGGAAAGAGCCATCCCATTAATGGGTGGGGGTAGGGGATGACATCAAGGACAGCTTCCTGGAGGAGGAGCTATTTAAACCCAGTTGGGACGTGAGGCAGGGCCTGGATGGAAGTGGAGGCAAGGAGGGTCTCCATGTGAGCAAAGACAGAGGACCAGCCCCCTGTCCCACTCCTCACCCCCAGGAGGTCCCCACAGTTCCCCCACCCAGGCCTTATCTGTGAGTCCTCAGATGGTAGTTTTGACTGAAGACGCACTGCGTGCAGGAAAGGCAAATCTACATCTAGAGTAAGTGCCTCTCCCAGAAAGAGAAACATTGCTCCTTCAATGGCCAAATGTATCCAATGTAATCACCTGCCACCCAGGGCTGATCATCCCAGGGAGTGGTGATATCTCAACCCTTGCTGAGAACCATCTGAAGACCACCAGAACAGCTCTTCCACAGCTAAGGCTATAAAGAAAGAGCCACAGGGAGTCTGGTAGGAGGGGCAGAGAAGCAATTTAGTCAAGACTCACAGCCACTGCCAGCACATGTGCCTGTGCACACTTAGCAAGGAGGTGAACCAGCTTGGCCGGAGCCTGCCATGGGTCAGGGCAGAGACTGCCACTGCCAGCATGTGCCCACTTATGAGCACTTGGCAAGGAGAAGAGCAAGTTCAGTAGTGTGGGTCAAATGCCTGCAGCCCCAACCCAGCCTCTGACCAAGGCAAGTAAACCAGGAAAAAACTGGAACCAGCTCACAAGTGCAGCCCCAAACCCTTGGGCACCGGACATGCCCCCAAACAAGGTAGAGGCTGCCATCACCTCCCTCAGAGCTCCTGTTCCAGCAGCTTGGGCACTGGCCTCAACCCCAATAGGGCAGTGACTACCATTCAGCCTAGGAGTCTCAGCTTTCAAATGGCTTCTGCTGTAGCACCTCCAACTCAACCCCTACCAAATTCCCACCAAGGCAGCGGCTGCCATCGCACCCCAGGGAAGTCGTGGTCCAGGATGACTTCAGATCCAGCTGTCTCACCAAAGCCACTAGGCACATGCAGAACACACAGGGACACTCTCACAAAAGGACATACTGTCAAGACCGCGATAAGTAACTGTTTCACCTAATTTCTTAGAAACAAAGAGGGAAAGTTAAACAAAATAAGAAAACAGAACATGTTACAAATGAAAGATAAAACCCCTGAAAAAATTCCTAATGAAACAGAGATAATTCACCTGATAAAGAATTCAAAGCAATAGTAATAAAAATGCTAACCTAACTTGGGAAAAGAATAGATGAACACAATCAGCACTTCAACAAAGAACTAGAAAATATAAAAAAGAACCAGTCAGAGATGAAGAATTCAATAACTGAAATGAAAAATACACTCAAAGGAATCAACAATAGATTAGGCAATACAGAAGAATGCATAAGCGATTGGGAGATAGAAAAGTGGAAATCACCTAATCAAAACAGCAAAAAGAAAAACAAATCGTTAAAAATGAGGATAGGTTAAGGAATCTTTGGGACAACATCAAGCATACTAACATTCTCATTACAGGGGTCCCAGAAGAAAAAGAGAGAGAGAAGGGGACCAAAAATGTATTTGATGAAATTACGGCTGAAAACTTCACTAACCTGAAGGAGGAAACAAATATCTAGGTTCAGGAAGCACAGACAGACCCAAACAAGATGAACCCAGAGACTCACACGAAGACACGTCATAATTAAAATAGCAAAAGTTAGAAATGAAGAACTTTAAAGGCAGCAAGAGAAAAATAATCACATACACGGGCATGCCCATAAGGCTATCACCTGATTTTTTTAGCAGAAACTTTGCAGCCCAAAAGGGAGTGGCATGATATATTTAAATTACTGAAAGGAAAAAACCTACAACCTAGGATACTCTTCCCAGCAAGGTAATCATTCAGAATTGAAGGACAGATAAAGAGTTCCCCAGACAAGCAAAAACTGAATTAATGACTACTAACCCAACCTTACAAGAAATGTTCAAAGTTCTCCTTTAAGAGAAAAAGAAAAGGCTACAACAAGAAATAAGAAAATGGAGGTAGGGAAAAAGTCATTGGTAAAGGCAAATATATAGAAAAGCAGTGCATCAACAATTTAAATAAGCTAGTACAAAGGTTAAAAGAGAGAACTCTTTAAGTCAACTATAACTACAATAGACAGTAAAGAGATAGGCATGAATATATAAAATATGACATCAAAACATAAAACGTGGGGGAGGAGTAAAAATGCAGATCTTTTAGAATGGATTTGAACTCAAATAATTATCAGTTTAAAACAAGTAGTACAATTATAGGTCAATACACATGAACTCCGCGGTAGCCGCAAATCAAAAACCTACAACAGATGCACAAAAATTAGAGAGAAAGGGATACAAACATTAACACTAAAGAAAATCATCAAACCACAAGGGAAGAGACTAAAAGAAGAAAAAAAATAGAACTACAAAATAAATAAAAAACAAGTAACAAAATGGTAACCATTACATACCAATCAATAATCACTTTAAATGTCAATGAACTAGATGCCCCAACCAAAACATGTAAGGTAGCTAACTAGATAAAAAGGCAAGACCTATCTATATACTGCCTACAAGAGACCAACTTCAGAGCTAAAGACACACACAAACTGAAACTAAGAGGATGGAAAAAGATATCCATGCAAATGGAAGTGAGAAGAAACCCAGGGGAGCAACACTCATATAACACAAAGTAGACTTTTAAAAAAAGTCTATATGAAAAAATGAGGAAGGGCATTATATAATGATAAATGGGTCAATACAAGAAGAGAATATAACATGTTAAATACACATGCACCTAATATAAGAGCACCTAAATATATAGAGCAAATATTAAAAACATAAAGAGAGAAACTGACAGGAATACAGTAATAGTAGGAGATGTAACACTCCACTTACATCAATGGATAGACCATCCAGACAGAAAATCAATAGGAGACAGAGACCTTATATGACACTTTAGACCAGATGAACTTAATAGATATTTATAGGACATTCCATCCAAAAAGAACAGAATACACATTCTTTTTCAGTGCACACAGAACGTTCTCCAGGATAGATGACATGCTAGGCCACAAAACATTACTCAGTAAATTTAAGAGGACATAATTTATATCAAGCATCTTTTCTGACCACAACAGTATGAAGTTAGAAATCAATTACAGGAAGAAAAAACACAAATGCATGGAGACTAAACAACACGCTATTTTTAAAAAATGTATCAACAGATAAACCAAAGAGGAAATCAGAAAATCCCTAAGACAAATGAAAGTAAAAACACAACTTTCCAAAATCTATGGAACATTGCAAAAGCAATTCTAAGGGGGAAGTGTATAGCAATATAGATCTACCTAAAGAAACAAGAAAAATATCAAATAAACAACCATCAAAAGGAATTAGAAAAAGAAAAACAAACAAAGCCCAAAGTCAGCAGAAGAAAGAAAATAATAAAGATCAGAGTGAAATAAATGGAAACCAAAAAAATAAAAACAAAAAACCCTAGAAATATCAATGAAAACAAGAGCTACTTTTTGAAAAGATAAACTAAATTGATAAGTCTTTATCCTGGTGCATTAAGAAAAAAAGAGAGAGGACCCAAATAAACAAAATTAGAAATGAAAGAGGAAAAGTTAAAACTGGTATCACAGAATGCAAACAATCATAACAGAATACTACAGTTATATGCCAACATATTGGACAACCTAGAAGAAATTGAAACATACAAGCTTCCAAGATTGAATCAGCAAGAAATAGATAACCTGAACAGACTGATTACTAGTACTGAAATTGAATCAGTAATCAAAAAACTCCCAAAAAACAGAAGTTCAGGACCACATGTCTTCAAAGGGGAATTCTACCACATATAAAGAAGAATTAATACCTATCCTTCACAAACTATTTCAAAAATCTGAAGAGAAGGCAACACTCCTAAAATCATTCTATGAGGCCAATATTACCCTGATGCCAAACCCAGACAATGACACTGCAAAAAAGAAAATCCCAGGCCAACATCTCTGATGAATATAGATAAAATACTCAACAAAATATTAGCAAGCCAAATTCAATACATAAAAAGCATCATACACCATAATCAAATAGGACATATCCCAGGATGCAAAGATGGTTCAATACCTGCAAATCAATCAATGTGATGATACAGCACATTAACAAAACAAAGACTAAAAATCACATGATCGTCTCAAAAGATTCAGAAAAAGCATTTGACAAAATTCAACATTCATTCATGATAAAAAAAAACTCTCAACAAAGTTGGTACAGACAGAACAGATCTCAACATAATAAAGGCCATTTACGACATACCCATAGCTAACATCACACTGAACCATGAAAAGCTGAAAGATCCGGAACAAGACAAGGATATCCACTCTCACCATTTATATTTAACATTGAATTGGATGTCCTAGCCACAGCAATCAGACAAGAAAAAGAAATAAAAGGCATCCCAATTGGAAGGGCAGAGCAAAACTGTCACTATTTGCAGATGACATGATACTATTATACATACAGAAAACTCTAAAGTCTCCATTAAAAGACTATTAGAAGTAAAAAATGAATCAGTAAAGTTGTAGAATACAAGATTAGTATACAGATATCTGCTGTTTTTCTATATGCTAATAATAAAGTATTAGAAAGAAAAAGTAAGAGAACAATCCCATTTATAATTGAATCAAAAGAATGAGCTACCTTGGGACTTCCCTGGTGGTACAGTGGTAAAGAATCCACCTTCCAATGCAGCAGATGCGGGTTTGATCCCTGGTCAAGGAACTAAGATCCCACATGCTGCGGGGCAACTAAGCCCATGTGCCACAACTACACTGAGCTTGCATGCCTCAACGAGACAGCCCACATGCCACAAAACTACAGAGCCCAAATGCACTGGAGCCCACGTGCCACAACTAGAGAGAGAAAACCCGCATGCCACAACTAGAGAGAAGCCCAAGCACTGCAACTAGAGGGAAGCCCAAGCACTGCAACAAAGAGACTGTGTACTGTAACGAAAGATCCTGCATGCCTCAACGAATATCCCATGTGCCACAACTAAGACCCAATGCAGTCAAAATAAATAAATAAATAAGATACCTAAGAGTAAATTTAACCAAGGCGGTGAAAGACACATACTCTTAAAACCGTAACACACTGATGAAGAAAACTGAAGATGATTCACATAAATGTAAAGATATCCCATGTTCATCAACTGGAAGTATTAATATTGTTAAAATGTCCACACTACCCAAAGCAATCTACAGATTTAATGCAATCTCTATCAAAATACTCATGACATTTTCCACAGAACTAGAACAAATAATCCTAAAATTTGTAAGGAACCACAAAAACCCCAAATGGCCAAAGCAATCTTGAGTAAAAAGAACAAAGCTTGAGGTATTATGCTCCCTGACTTCAGACTATACTACAAAGTTACAGCAATCAAAAGAGCATGGTACTGGCACAAAAAAAGACATATAGACCAATGGAAAAACGTAAAGAGACCAGAAATAAACCCATGCACATATGGTCAATTAATCTACGATGAAGGAGGCAAGAATATACAATGGGGAAAAGACAGGCTCTTTAATAAGTGGTGTTCAGAAAACTGGACAACTACATGTAAAATAATAAAATTAAAACATTTTTTCAAACCATATACAAAAGTAAACTCAAAATGGACTAAAGACCTAAATGTATAAAACTCCTAGAAGAAAGCATAGGCAGCACACTCTTTGGCATAGGTCTTAGCTATATACTTTTGGATCTATCTCCTCAGGCAAGGAAAGCAAAAGCAAAAAATAAATAAATGGGACTTAATTAAACTTAAAAGCTTTTGCACAGTGAAGAAAACCATCAACAAAAGGAAAATACAACCTACTGAATGGGAGAAAATATTTGTAAATGATATATGTAATAAGAGACTAATAATCAAAATAGAGAAAGAACTCATACAACCCAATATCAAAAAAAAATCAAATTAAAAATGGGCAGGAGACCTGAACAGACATTGTTCCAAAGAAGACATACAGATAATATATAAAAATATCAAATCACTATGCTGTACACCTGAAGCTAAAATAATAAGTCAACTATACTTTGATTTAAAGACAAAAAGAAAAGGAAAGAAAGAACCAGGCTTGTGAAGATCTGAGGAAGAATGTTCTAAGTACCCAAGCACAGGAATGAGTTTGTCAGTCACTGCGGTCAGAGGGAAGGCCTGAGCAACTGGAGTGATGAGCAAAGGGGGAGAGAGGCAGAAGCAAGGTCAGGGAACCAAAAGAGGCCACTCTTCAGAAGGCCTGATAAGCCAAGTAGTTTGAATCTTTTTTAGGGCCAAACAGAAACCTCTGGAGAGCTCCTTCCATTCAGGAGAGTAATGTTAGAGCTCTCATAGCACAAGAATAGCTCAGCACTGAGGCTCCTGGTCCCATTTTGGCTGCCATCAGAGCATCAGATGATGGGATATTGAGGTAAGAAGAGTAAGTACTGAGATAAATTATAATTAAATGGTAATTATAGTACTGAGGTTCTAATTGGAAAGTCATAATAATCCAAACCCTATAGAAGCAAAACTCAAGCTGGGGCACTATAGATTTATCTGGATGAGCAATTATTTTTCAAAGACACTTGGACACTACAGTATACATTTTTGCTCTGCCATAATGAATGACATTTAAACAAAACTGAAGATGGAACAGAAAAGACTGTTTACAAGAGGTGGTCCAGGCACCAGGAGGCTCTGATAAACAGAACACCCTTTACTTAGGTTACATATAGCTTAATATAGAGTATAATATTGAGTGCAATACTGGGTAAACTCAATAATACTCTAATACTGAATATAGCTTAATTATATACAGTTTAATATTGAGCTATATATACCAGACCGTATAAAAAATGTGATCACTTTTCTATAGAAGCTACTATTTAATACTGAGAAGACCAAAGATATCCTACGGTAGGTAAAGCACATAAAACTGTACATCTACTCTTACAGTAAGTAGCTAACAAATGTTTAAATGAATAAATGAATGCTTAGATTTCAATCACTTGTCATTCAGTAAAAATATGCTATTTAATTGAGATTATCTGATTTACAAGTTAGTTTGAATAACATCTCAATTTTTTTAAATTTATTTATGTTTACTTTTGACTGTGTTGGGTCTTTGTTGCTGCGTGTGGGGGCTACTCTTTGTCGCAGCGTGCAGGCTTCTCACTGCGGTGGCTTCTCGTGGAGCACGGGCTCTAGGTGCGTGGGCTTCAGTAGTTATGGCATGCAGGCTTCAGCAGTTGTGGCTCAGGGGCTCTAGAGCACACACTCAGTAGTTGTGGCACATGGGCTTAGTTGCTCCATGGCATGTGGGATCTTCCCGGAACAGGGCTTGAAACTGTGGCCCCTGCACTGGCAGGCAGATTCTTAACCACTGCACCACCAGGGAAGCCCCTACATCTCAATTTTTATGACAGAATTTAAGTCTATCTGATATAAGGGATGCTTGGTATTTTATTATACTTAATTGATAAAGAAAAAATTATAAAAATGAGGCTTTAACATTAGCAATTCCATTCTAATATATTGGGAATTATCATAGGTATAGTCAATTTGGGGCATAAATTTTATTTCCATAAAGCCAACTTGGGGGGAGTAAAAGTATTTTGATAAAAGCTATGATAAAGTACACTTTTCTTAAATTAGCATTCACAGAAGAGTTAAATCACAGGAAAATGCTTTAAAAACCTATCTAAAGATAGTCCTTGTGGATAACCAAAAACATTAAAAATAGATAACTGACCTAAGCACATGATAATATCAATCAACTATTACGGCAATCAGGCAGTATACCTGGTTATTTTTCATACACTGCTTTCTCTTTTCTTTTCATGAGGTATAAATTACAATCAGTGAAATGCACATATCTTAAGAATATAGTCCAATGGGGTTTAAAATATGTGTACACCCTATAAACAGCACCCATACTACAGAAACTTCCCTCTAGGCCTTTCCCAATCAATCTCTTCACCTTCTGCTTGAGGCAATCGTCACCATAGCTTAGTATTACCAGTTTTAAAAATTCACTGATAATCAAACACCTACAGTCCTCCGCTCTACCAGCTGAGCTACAAAAATAAACTCCAAATGGATTAAAGACCTAAATGTTAAGGCCAGACACTATCAAACTCTTAGAGGAAAACATAGGCAGAACACTCTATGACATAAATCACAGCAAGATCCTTTTTGACCCACCTCCTAGAGAAATGGAAATAAAAACAAAACCAAATGGGACCTAATGAAACTTAAAAGCGTTTGCACAGCAAAGGAAACCATAAACAAGACCAAAAGACAACCCTCAGAATGGGAGAAAATATTTGCAAATGAAGCAACTGACAAAGGATTAATCTCCAAAATTTACAAGCAGTTCATGCAGCTCAATAACAAAAAACAAACAACCCAATCCAAAAATGGGCAGAAGACCTAAATAGACATTTCTCCAAAGAAGATATACAGATTGCCAACAAACACATGAAAGAATGCTCAACATCATTAATCATTAGAGAAATGCAAATCAAAAGTACAATGTGATATCATCTCACAACGGTCAGAATGGCCATCATCAAAAAATCTAGAAACAATATATGCTGGAGAGGGTGTGGAGAAAAGGGAACCCTCTTGCACTGTTGGTGGGAATGTAAATTGATACAGCCACTATGGAGAACAGTGTGGAGGTTCCTTAAAAAACTACAAATAGAACTACCATACAACCCAGCAATCCCACTACTGGGCATATACCCTGAGAAAACCATAATTCAAAAAGAGGCATGTACCAAAATGTTCATTGCAGCACTATTTACAACAGCCAGGACATAGAAGCAACCTAAGTGTCCATCAACAGATGAATGGCTAAAGAAGATGTGGCATATATATAAAATGGAATATTACTCAGCCATAAAGAGGAACAAAATTGAGTTCTTTGTAGTGAAGTGGATGGACCTAGAGTCTGTCATACAGAGTGAAGTAAGTCAGAAAGAGAAAAACAAATACTGTATGCTAACACATATATATGGAATCTAAGAAAAAAAAAAAGGTCATGGAGATCCTAGGGGTAAGACGGGAATAAAGACACAGACCTACTGGAGCATGGACTTGAGGATATGGGGAGGGGGAAGGGTAAGCTGTGACAAAGTGAGAGAGTGGCATGGACATATATACACTACCAAACGTAAAATAGATAGCTAGTGGGAAGCAGCCGCATAGCACAGGGAGATCAGGTCGGTGCTTTGTGACCACCTAGAGGGGTGGGATAGGGAGGGTGGGAGGGAGGGAGATGCAAGAGGGAAGAGATACAGGAACATATGTATATGTATATCTGATTCACTATTATATAGCAGAAACTAACACACCACTGTAAAGCAATTATACTCCAATGAAGATGTTAAAAAAAAAAAGAAATGAAGAGTGGGAAAGACTTCTGATGCAATGGAGACTTAATAAAGATTTGATTTTGAATCAATAAAAAAATTCATTGAATAGAATTATATTACTACTTAGCAATAAAAAAGAATGAACTAATTATAGATACAACATGGATGAACCTCCAAATCACTAAGCTGGGTGAAGGAAAAACCATACACAAAAGTAGTATATAATGCGTCATTCCATTTATATAAAATTCCAGAAAAATCCAACTAACCCTTGCTGACAGAACTCAGAGCACTGGTTGTCTGGGGACCAGGGAGAGGATAAGCAAGAGGAATTACAAATGAGCATAAGTAAATGTGGGAGGTATATTCATATGTCAAAACTTACCAAATTGTACACGTTAAATATGTGTAGTTGATTTTTTTTCAACTCTATCTCAGTAAAGCTTAAAATCATAACTCCAATGGCATATCAGTTTGCTGGATAAGAAAAATTTACTTCACAAGTCACACAGAGCTTACATATTCAATAAGCAATTAAGCTTTCATAATGTGTTTTAACTTAGAAAAGGTTTCACCATTTTTCCTCCAAATATTTTCCTCTAATGCAATTTTTCTTCCATTCCATGAATCCAATTCCATGTGTGTTCAATACCAATGTTGTCCTACAATAAAGAGGTCAATACTGCTCTTTTTATTTTTTTTCACTCTGGGCTTTTGTTTGGTTTATTTCTATTGATTTGCAAGTTCACTGATCTTTTCTCACTGTCCAGTCTGTTGTTAATGACCTCATTTCATCTCACTTCTCAAATTTCCATTTGACCCCTTTTTAGTTTCCATTTTTCTACTATGAACCTCTATCTGTTCATCCATTATATCCATCTTTACCTTAAAGCTTTGAAAATATTTATAATACTGTCTTAAATTCTTTTTGAATAGAAGGCTCTAGTTAAATCTTCTTTCGGTTCAAATTATAAAACAATTGTATGTGTCATTTAAATAAGGGAGTAGACTTCCTTATTTAATGTTTTATTTACTTTCAATGTACAGCTCAAAGCACAAACACTGTACACTTTAAACCCAAACCCTTTCCTTCCCCTGTTTATTCAATATTTTGGACACATATTATGACATATGCACTGGACCTAAATTCAAGAGTTCTGTGAAAACCATATCATTGGAAGAAGGAATTCATTGATCTACTGTATTTTTCAAGGGCTTCAGCCTCATATTTGGTTATATGTTACTAACTGATCCACTAAAATAAGATGGCAAAAAACCCAGCTCTATTTTTGGAAACACAATTTTCCTTATTATTTTTTTACAAGTTGTATGCACCTATTGTCTTCTGTTATTAAGAAACGAACAAAATAATGTCTTAGTCCAGATTTGTTTTTAAGTGATGCTTCACTTTATACTTTTTGTTGAGGTATAAATCACAAAAAATAAAATGCATATGTCTTAATAGTACAGTTCAATGATTTTGACAATGACTGGGTAACAACCACTGAAATTAATATACAGAACATTTCCATCACCCCAAAATTTCCCTCATTCCCCCTTTCCAGTTAGTCTGCTTTCCCCAGAGGTAACCAGTTTCTCATTCCTACTAACATGGTATAGAACTGCCTGTTCTTGGAACTTATATAAAATGAAGTCATATATAAGTACTCTTTGGCGTCTAGATTCATTCACTCAGATACTATTTTTAAGATTTATCCATGTCGTTTCATCAATCAAAAGTTCATTCTTTTTAACTGTTAAGTATTCCATTGTATAAATATACTACAATTTCTTTACCCATTTTCGTATTGATGGGCCTCTTGGATTGTTTTCAAACTTTGGCTATTACTTTGTATAAACCTGCTATGAATATTCTCTTATACACATTTTCATAGACCTATGTTTTCATTTCTTTTGGCTGAATACCTAGAAATGGAATTTCTGTGTCATAGATGTACTCACTTTATATATCTTTTTCCACTCCTCAAACTGAATTTGTGTTTTTAGATATTATAAAATATATCCTGTAAACAACATGTAGATAGGTCTTGATTTTTATCCAGTCTTGTAATTTCCTTCTCTCTAATGGAGCATTTAGTCCACTTACATTTAATGGAATTACGGTTTTGTTCAGATCAGTTTAATTCTACTACCTTGGTATTTGTTTTCTATCTGTCCCATCTGTTATGTGTTCTATTGTTCATTTATTTCTATTGTCTTCTGTGCTTACAGAATAATTTTTATCCAATTTTATCTATTTAATTGATTTTTTTAGCAATACTCCTTTGTGTGCGTCCACTGTTATGTGTTGTAATGGTTACCCTATAGATAGTAATACACACACTTAACTTACCACAGTCTCAATTCATAAGATATTAAAGAACAATACAATAACTATACAATGGTATGATTTCACTTAATCCCCACTCAATTCCTTGTATATTAGCCATACGTTTTAACTCAACATATTCTATAAACCCCATACCCATTATTACTGTTTTGTGCTTTAAACAGTCAAGAGTCTTTTAAAGAACTTCAGCAATGTCATGAGCCTAAAACGACTAAAATTAGACTTCAAGGGCATCACGACAGCCAGAACCTAAAAGGCCAAGATTACAGAGAGAAGAGTTCAAAGAACCGAGCCCAAAAGTCTAAGCCGTTTTTCCTCTTGAGGCACTGGCCAGTTTGTAAGTAGTATAGGCTGAGAAGCACAGAAGCGGCGCAGAAACTAGCTGCTATGAGTTCGAGAAACTATGCAGGATTTTTCTCAGTTTCATGGCTCTGGGAAGATTTTAAAAATGGGATTAAAGAACCACCAAAAGGATGGGGTTCTGATAAAAACCCCAAATATTCAATTGGACACCACAAGGGCTACAGTCTATGCTGAGGTTAAGCCAGAAATAGACCAGCCTTACAGACTTGAACCCAGCTGTGAATCAGCTCAGCCTGTTTGAATTAAAGTAATCCATGCCGACTCTAATTGACTGCCAGAAGCTAAAGAAATCCCCTTTAGAGAAAGATAACATTTCAAGAATCCCTGTAATTTTTACACATAATTCTAGTAATTCAATAAAAACTTTACCAGGTATACAAAATAAAAAATAAGGGGGTGGGGGGTGGGGGAGGCAATAGAAACTGATGCACAGGTGATCCACATACTGGTTTTCAGAAAAAGACTTTAAATGACTGTAAAATGGACGACAAGATAGAGAAATCAACTAGAAAACTAGAATTTATATCAAAAGAATAAAATGGAACTCCTAAAACAAAAAATAATATCAGAAATCAAGGATGCAATGGAGACCATCTCACATCCGACAGAATAGGTAAAATTAAAGCAACGTACTTACCACAGGCCGTGGCGACGGCGGTTCCTGCAGTCGCTGTGAGCTGCGGGTGGCTCCGAGGGCAGCAAGAGCAGCTCTGGTCGCGCGGCTCGCGCGGTTGCGACCCTTTGGATACTGCCCAGCTACGCAGCGGCCTAGACCTCGGCGCGGCTGAGGGCTCTGCGCAGCGAAAACGCAGCAGCTCGAGCTTGGAGGCGTTTCCGCCCAGCCCGCACATGCGCACCTTTCTGGATGCGCAGAAAGCCAGCCTCCCAGGCTTCCACACGCAGGGCTAGGAGTTTGAATGCACCGAGATCGCCTTCCCCAGCCAGACACAGACGCGCCTCCCAAGGTGGCAGCACTAGAGGCCGGGTCCGTGTAGAAGCTGCAGCCGGACCGGTGGACTCGCACGTGGGCTGACCCGTGCGCATCCTGCAGAACCAGGCGAGAATGAGAACGTGGGCAAGAGAAGCCAGCTGGCCAAGTTTAACTTCAAAGAAGATGAAGACGATACTTGTTAGAGGAAGGATGTCTCATACATGCCTGCAGCTACTGGGGAATACCCGATCCCGACTGCATGGTTTACTGTGATACCAGCAAGAGTGGTTCAGTAGATCACGGAAATGCTTCTGGCAGCCACATTCTAAGTCACCTCTGAGGGCAAAATGCAAAGAGATGACTCTGCACAAGGATGGGCCCCGGGGGAGACGGTTCTGGAGCGGTATGACTATGTCAGCAGCAAGGCCTTCCTCCTTGGCTTCATTCTTACCAAAGCCACCTGGGTCATGGGGCAACTGTGCAGCCAGCCCTAAGCCACTCAGAGCAGCCTCAAGAAAATCAGATGAGAGAGTTCACAGTGGAAACCCCGGATCCAGGACCACTACTTCCTATCCTGGCTGATCACAATCCCTTCTGAGCAGGAACAGCTGTGGGCTCACAGATCACCAGGGAGTAGATGAGCCAGCTGGAGTAGCTCTGCAAGGAAAATCCTTCCACCACCTTGGAGGACCTGGAGAAGCCAGGGGTGGAGGCAGGGCCCCAGCATATCATCCCCAGGTAGGAGGACTCTTACCAGTACCAGAACATATTTGGCATTCTGGTCAAGCTGGAGACCAACTACTCTAAGAAACTGAAAGAGTCCCAGAGTCAAGGTAACATCACTGTCAGGTGGCACCTGGGCCTTAACAAGAAGAGAATTGCCTACTTCACTTTGCCCAAGACTGACTTTGGTAATCAGGCTTTAGTAATCATTTGGTTAGGAGACATGCAGCTCATGCAGGGGAACAAGATTTGTCTGTGGTACAAAGGGGACCTGGTGCCCCTGTGGAAAGGGATTGGCCACGTCATCAAGGCTCCTGATAATTATGGCAATGAGATCACCATTGAGCTGCAGAGTAGTTGTGGGCGTACCTTGGAGGTAACGCATAACTTCCAGGTGGATTTCATGTGGAGGTCAGCCTCATTAGACAGAACGCAGAGTGTTGAAAACATCTGCTGTGGAGGAGAGCTCCGTGTTGGGCTGCATCTACCGTAAACTGCTAGGCGTGATCAGAGAGTGCCAGCTGCCCAAGTACTTCACAGCACAAGAGTTCCAAGACCTCCACCACTCTCAGGTTGACTTTCCGAGGATGGTGCTGCAGAGACCACTGAGCTGGATCCAGGGACCACTAGGCATAGGGAAGATGTGACCTCAGCCACCATCATCTACCATCTGGCTCAGTGGGCCTGTGCTAGTCTGTGCCCCAACTAACATAGCCAAGGATCAGCTGACCAAGAAGATCCACTGACCAGGCTGAAAGTCATGCAGCTCTGCGCCAGGGTCCTCGGCTCCCCATTGTGCATCCTGGCCCTGCACAAGCAGGTCAGGAACACAGGTAGCACGCCAGAGCTCCAGAAGCTGCAGTTGCTGAAGGACAAGACCTGGGAGCTGTCTTCTGCAGACCAGAAGTGGTACTTGGCCCTGAAGCAGACTCCTGAGAGGGAACTGCTTGTGAACACAGATGTCATCTGCTGTACATGCGGGTGACCAAAGCTTGCCAAGAGGCAGTTTCACAGGGAGCCAGGCCACTGAGCCCTGGAGTACATGGTCCCTGTGTCCTCAGAGCCAAGCAGCTGATCCTTGTGGATGACCACTGCCAGCTGGGCCTCATGGTGATATGCAAGAAGGCAGCCAAGGCTGGGCTGTCCCAGTCACTCCTTGAGTACCTGGTGGTGCTGGGCACCTTTCCTATCTGCATCATCCGCCTCCAGGTCCAGGATCAGAGGTACCCTGCACTCAGCGCCTTCCTGTCCAACATCTTCTGCAAGGACCCTTGTCAGACAGCAGCAGGTCATGTGAAGATGCTCTGTGTGACCCAGGGCCAGGAGGAGATCATCAGGTCAGGTACCTCCTACCTAACAGGCCAGAAGCTGCAAACATAGAAAAGATCACCACAAAGCTAATGAAGACGGCTGCCAAGCTGGACCAGATTGCCATCATCATGTCCGTCATCATGTCCTATGAGGGCCAATGCTCCTACCAGCGCAGTACATGCAGCTCAGTAACTCCCTGCACACCAAGCCCTACCAAGAGGTGGAGAATGGCAGCGTGGATGTATTTCAGGAGCTCAAGAACAATTTTATCATCTTCTGCATGTGGGCAGGTAAGCACCAAAGCATTGGATTTTTAAACAACCCCAGGCACTTAATGTGGCCCTGACCAAAGCACATTATGGGCAACCCAGGGGCCCTGTCCAAGCAGCTGCTCTGGAACCACCTGCTGAACTACAACCACCTGCTGGGGGCGGGGGCACTGAATGATCTGCAGGAGAGCCTCATGCAGTTCAGCAAGCCCAGGAAGCTAGTCACCACCATCAACCTTGGAGCCCACTTCATGACAACATCCGTGTATGACCCCGGAAAGTCATTATCCCAGGATCAGTCTATGATCAGAGCAGCCAGGGCCAGCCTTTGAACATGTGCTTCCAGACCCATGACCAGATCAGCATGATCAGTGCCTACCCCAGCCTCATGACCTCCATGAACAGTCCCCATGGCCTCCAACCTGGTCATGCCACCCATGCTGCCACCGGGGTATTTTGGACAAGCTAACAGGCCATCCACAGGTGGGGCACCCCAAAAGGCAAGACTGGTCATGGGGGATTCTAGAAGAACAGCTTTGGGCCTCCTGGGCCAGCCAGAGGGATCTCCTCAACAGCCAGGCCAGCCGGGCATGTGCCGTCAAAGCTGTCTCACAGGGTGCCCTGAGGACAGGCTGCATCTCCATCAGCCAGCCCTCCCAGGTGAGTCAGGCCCACCTCTCCCAGCCCAAGCTGTCTCAGGACAGTTGTCTTGGCAGCATGGCGCTGTCACAAGACTCCATATACTCCATGTACCAGGGGCAGCAAGCATACCCGCCCAGCAGAGTGATGGGGCTGCACCAGTACTAGAAGGTGGCCTCCTCCACTAGCATCTTATTCTGGGTTAAAAAAGTAAAAATAGGGCTTCCCTGGTGGCGTGGTGGTTGAGAGTCCGCCTGCTGATGCAGGGGACACGGGTTCGTGCCCCGGTCCGGGAAGATCCCACATGCCTCGGAGCAGCTAGGCCCGTGAGCCATGGCCGCTGAGCCTGCGCGTCCGGAGCCTGTGCTCCGCAACGGGAGAGGCCACAACAGTGAGAGGCCCGCAAACCGCAAAAAAAAAAAAAAAAAAGTAAAAATAAATGGATGCCTGTTTTCCACTGCTAAAACTGAAGCATCATTTTGAGCAGCACGAGAGGGAGAGGAACACCCAAGGGAGAGAGGAGCTTAAGTCAGAGCAAGTGCCCAATGCCGGTGCTTGGTGAGGAGGAGGAGGAGGGGGAGTGAGAGGTGGGCTCCACCACGGAAGACCATCCACCATCAAGCCTCACCATCCCTGCTGCCAACAAGGCCCAGCGCCCACAATGTCCACACCTGGGTCTGCCACCAGGGCAGAGCAAGGAAAACCCTCGTCTCAGAGGAGCCCTTTTCCCTGTTCTGTTCTTCTTCTCTTTTAGTTAAAGGGGAACTACGTTTTAGCAGGAAAAAAACTTCACACTCTGTGCCCAGTCAGGGCTCCGGGCAGTTGACAGCTGTGCTAGGCTGAGCCCCTTCGAGATGTGCTGTCCACACCAGCTCTGAAACTGTGGAGGGCATGCTGGCTGTGTTCTAAGAGGGTTTTCCTGTAAAGAAATACATGTTTGGAAGGTTTCTGGTTACTTTTTAAAGATTCTTTCAAAGAAGTACTGAAATAAACACTTTCCTGAGTTTGTCTGCCAAATCTGAGTGGGGGACCTGGGTGATGTGAGTAGGTTCCAGAAACAAAGTTTAAACAAACCAATACAACTAGAGACTAGGAGCAACACCTGTGATGCAGTTGCAAGAAGGGTTTTTGTTTGAAGTTTTAGCTTCCAGCAGCTTCTCCCTGCAGGTGAGGGAGCAGCATTCAGCAACAGGAGGCTCCTTTCTCCACTAGACTCTGAGAAGTAAAGCATTTCCCTCTAGGGCTGGATTTGCCCCTCACTCCCTGTGAAAATTTGGACACAGAGACAGACACATAGAGGGAAGATGATATGAAGATACACAGAAAAACAACAGCCATGTGACTGTAGTGATGAAGCTACAAGCCAAGGAATGCCAAAGGTGGCTGGCAAACATCAAAAGCCAGAAGCAAAGACGGATTCTCCCCCAGAGCCATCAGAGAAAGCATGGCTCTGCCAGTGCCTTGATTTCAGACTTCTAGTCTCCAGAACTGTGACACAATTGCTGTTGTCTTAAGCCACTCAACTTTTGATACATTTTTACAGTCACCCTAGGAAATCAATACAACTACCAGTATAGTTAACAACATGGATGAATTCTCAAAAGCATTATATTATGTAAAAAAATCTTACATAAAAGATACTAAATGTATGATTCACTTTATATGAAGTTCTAGAACAGGCAAAACTAACCTATGGTGGGAAAAAAATCAGAACAGTGATTGCTTATGGGTGAGGAAGTTGGGACTGGCTGGGAAGAGGCATGAAGAAACTTTCTAGGGGGATGACTATGTTCTATATCTTGGTAGAGGATTGGGTACACCAGTGTTTGCATTTATCAAAACTCAGCAAATGGGGGCTTCCCTGGCGGCTCAGTGGTTGAGAGTCTGCCTGCCGATGCAGGGGACGTGGGTTCGTGCCCCGGTCCGGGAAGATCCCACATGCCGTGGGGCGGCTAGGCCCGTGAGCCATGGCCACTGAGCCTGCGCGTCCGGAGCCTGTGCTCCACAACGGGAGAGGCCACAGCAGTGAGAGGCCCGTGTACCGAAAAAAAAAAAAAAAAAAAAAAACTCAGCAAATGAATACCTAAGATTTGTGTAGTTCATTGTATATAAATTCTACCTCAAAATAAAAACTACTATAAACAAATACTGAACTCTAGCTAATGGTATGCATGCTGAGGTGTTTAGAAGGAAGTGTAGTAAAGTCTGCATTTTAATTTGAAATGCATTAAAGAGTAAGATGGATTGATGACTGTATAGTTAGATGGTTAGGTAGATATGTGATAATGCAAGTATAATATAATATTAATGGCAGAATCTAGTTGGTGGACATATGGCTGTTCAATGTAAAATTCTTTCAACTTTTCTGTGTGCTTGAATATTTTTATAATAAAATGTTACAGAAAAAAGAATGTAATAAAGGAGTTAACCAGAAAATTAGACATAGAAGTTTAATCGGGCTGCAGCACAGAATTTTAAAAAGAATGGAAAATACAGAAAGGAGCATAAGTGATACCAGTCTCAGGGATAAAGACTAACATAGGTATAATTGGAGTTGTAGAAGCAAAGAAGAAAAAGAATTGGCTAGATGCTGTTTTTTAAAAGATCATTTTTGAGAATTTTTTGAAGTAGATGAAAGACTTCAAGCCACATATTCGGTTAATAAAATGAATTGCAAGCATTTCTTTTGAATACAAAGGAAAACAAAATGAGGTGTATCTAGTTAAACTGTTGAAAAACAAAGACAAAAACCCCTTAAAAGCATTCAGAGGTGCAACAACGAGACAGAACTGACTTCTCAATGGAATGGCATCTTTAAAGTGAGGCCTGTGAATAGAGCTGGCATTTATTAGGCTTCTATTATATGTCAGACTCTGGGCTAAACCCTTCACAAACATTGTAGCATTTAATCCTCACACCCTCCCAATGAGGTAGAATTAAGAATCCCATTTTAGGGCTTCCCTGGTGGCGCAGTGGTTGAGAGTCCGCCTGCCGATGCAGGGGACACGGGTTCATGCCCAGGTCCAGGAAGATCCCACATGCCGCAGAGCGGCTAGGCCCGTGAGCCATGGCCGCTGAGCCTGTGCGTCCGGAGCCTGTGCTCCGCAACAGGAGAGGCCACAACAGTGAGAGGCCTGCGTACCGCAAAAAAAAAAAAAAAAAAAAGAATCCCATTTTAATAAAAAGAAATTGAGGGTTGGAAAAGTTCATTATTTGTGTAAAGTCAGATGGCTAACCAGTGGTAAAGATTACAATTTAATTGTGACAGACTGTAAACACATTCATCTTAAGCTTTGTGCTTCCTCCCGTATTATAAGTGTTCTGCTTTTTTCCTCCACTTCTGTGCATCTGCCAAGGCTCTTGATCTCAGCATTCCCTGATTTGGTAATCCCCCTGCCAAGTCTTGTAATGGTTATGAAAATATGCTTGGGGTTAATATTGAAAATGGAGAGAGAGAGAGAGAGAGAGAGAAACTGAATGTGGTGGAACACTAGTATCTAGTATCGGATAACAAGGATACAGATCACATTATTGTATGATACTGGAGCACTGACTGTAGACAGAATACATTTAATTGGCACCTTTTCTTTGAATGCAGTATATCTAGTCTCCATTTTGACACTCTAGTAGATGACTGAAATGCTACCTTGTGTCTTGTTAGCACCGTATTGTAAAGTGTATATTATTATAGAAAATTGACAAGGTGATGAGCTGTCACTTTAGCTAAGAGAATATCCTATTTTTAATGAATATTATTTCATAAGGAAATGTGCTGATGACAGCTTATTTCAGTGGAAGCTGTTGATGCGTAACCTTTTTGCTAGACAACATTATATCAGTAGTGACTATACCTAAAAAATTATGCTAGATGCTAGAAATGTGTTTGCAAGAATAAGTTTTAAGAAATGAGTACATAAGAGTAAGCAAAAGTATTTTTGAAATATTGTGTTAGCATATATTTATTATAGGAGATTTTATGGGGGTATATTTCTTATGACAAAATAGTAATTTATATCCCAATAATATTTTTTTAATATATTTTTTCTTTACATCTGTGCTAAGATGTAAGAACACGTCTTCAGAATAAATTTACATGTGTAGATGAATGCACAAATGTATGTATGTATATACTGATATGCATATAGATGAAATATTCCAAAGTTTGTATTATATGTCATATAAATTACATCCAATCTGGCAAGGAAGCACAGATCTTCCACTGATTACTAGAATTAGGAGAGCTAAATTCAAGTCCTGGTTCTATCACTTTTATTTTGTAATCTTGGGAAAGTCCTTTAATCTCTTATTTTAAGACGAGTTTACTTCTCAGTTAAAAATGGAGAAAATAATATTTGACCTACATACTTCACAGGGTGGTCAGGAGGCTTTTAAAAGAGATAATGTGTATGAAAGAAACATGATATTGCAAAAAGATATTATATTTAATAATATGTATAATTATATATTATAACATATTAAATATAAACGTGTATATAAATACAAGTATCATTATATGGCCTGAATTATTCTAGGAGTTACCAACTTATGGCTTCAAATAAGGTCATGTTAACAATAATAACTAAATTTCTCTACTCCATGGCTCACAACCTAATGAAGCCACCTCAAAATATGACCCAGCTTGTTCTAGGAGAGCGAAGGGGAGTGAAGTTTTAGGAGCTCATACTGCATCTGCTCAGGTTCCACGCTCTCTCACTCACTAACACTTTCAAGAAACCAGCAGAAGTGCTCTTGCTGACGCTTCACAGCCCACCCGCTCACGGCAAGAACATCTGCATCTGGGCACCATCCTCTAGGACCCACAAAGTGGTCAGTGTCCAAAGAGCCAGAGTGGGGCTGTGTTCCTGCTCTGCATACAAAGAGAATGCCTGTCACACTGGCACAATTTCCAAGTCCCTCTTTGTTACCCGGGCAGCAAACTGTATTTCTAAGTGCCCTGTGTCTCTTCCTGCAGGACCCTGTCAGGAGTCCAGGCTTACAGCCCAAAGTCTGAAGCAGGCAATGCTGTTTATCCCATTCTTTCCAGCCTGTCCCTTTGCTCTCCCCCTATACATGCAAACACTTGTCTCATTTTCCTCTAACCAAAAAGTATTTTTAAAATGGCATCCTGTCTGGCATATTTCACGTTTCCCACACTTGCCTAGAAATGTCTGAAATCCAGTTGGGAGCACTTAATGCTCTAGCTACTCATTGCTGTGTAACACACTGCTCCAAAATTTAGTGACCTAGAACAATATCGATGTTTTGATTTTCACTGTTCTATAGGTCGTCTGGGTGGAAGTTTTGCTGGTCTTCTGGAACTACTCAGCTGAAGTCAGCTGAGCTGACTGGGGACTAGACTCAGCAGTGGCACTGGGATGACTGGGCCCCTCTTCCCTCATAGTCTCTTGTCATTAGGCTAGAATTCCTTTAATAGCAGCAAGAGTATACCAAATGAACAAAGACAGAAGCTGCCAGGCCTCTTAAAATCCAGCTTCTCAAATATACCACACCATTTCCATAGCATTCTGTTGATCAAAGTATGTCACCAGGCCAGCCCAGATTCAAAATGGTCTGCACTTCTTCAATGGAAGAGGCATGCAAATAGTGAGATGATAAGAATTTTTGGAGAGTCATCTTTGAAGACAAACAACTACCATTCAGTCTCTGGCTACAACACTGCAGATCCCTTGCACATGCAAAATACACCATCCCCCTCCCAATACCCCAAAAGTCTTATTCAATTACACTATTAGCTCTAAGTCCAGGATTTCATCATTAAACATGGTCCAGGTGGGGACAAGTTTCCACAGGTTCAGAGACTCAGATGCAGTTGCTCAAGTGTGGCTCTTCTTGATTTGAGAACTAAAATGACAAGTTATCTGCCCTCCCCTCCTCACCTTCACACATACATGCAAAATGCAATAGTGAAAGAGGGATACAATAACTATAATAGACACTCCTGTTCAAGAAAGAGGAAATAGAAGGTGTGTAGAGCCACTGATCCATAGCAATTCTGAAATCTGGTCAGGTACATATTTTCAGGGCTGCTACTCTGGAAACAGAATGCTCTTTGATTAGGGACCAGCTCTGCCCCCTGGGAATAATTTCCTGATTCACTCTTCTCTTAGCTCTTGTCTTACACACTGGAGTCTTGGCTCTGCCCTCTGAGTCATTACTTGCTCGCAACACAAATACAGAAATAGCCACCATTTCACAATTAGTGTACCATTTTTTCCCTAACAATGCACTCTTTGTGCCAACAGCTGACCAGGACTTATTAAAAGTTCAAAATGAAATGTGTGACCTTTCCATTTGTGTAAATATGTTCAACCATGTATGTGGAAATGCTTAAGTCATTTGTATAAATTCATCAGTATAATTATATAATGAATACATGAATAATCTATACAGTTTTTGTACTAAATTAAGCTGTCTTCCAATGTAATAAGCTGTGAAGGAATATTTCTTGTGACTAAGAAATGCTATATTATTTTATGTCTCTTAAATGTGTTCTTTTACTTAATTCTAGAAAGGGAGGGAGTATATGGCTTTATCCAGAGGCAAAAGAGGAGCTAGGTAGTGTCACTGACTTCCAGAATGGTGTTGAAAGAATGAAAGAGAGGAAGGAAGGAAGGAAGGAAGGAAGGAAGGAAGGAAGGAAGGAAGGAAGGAAGAAAGAAAAAGAAAGAAAGAAAGAAAGAAAAAGGGAGAAAGAAAGACTTGCCCAAATTCTCTCTCTCTTGGATATTTGCAATAGGGAGGAGTGAAATGTCCCAACTGGACATGGCCTTAGACTCTTTAGGAATAATACAGTACTAACAATACTTCAGTTCCTGGGCTCTCTACCTAATACTTCTTGGAGGCTCTCCCATGAAAGTTTTCAGTGGGAAATCCAGAATCTGAGAAATTCTCAGAGTTTAGATACCTAAGATATTGCTATGTATCCTTGTACTGGACCTGCATTAACTGCTTGTTAATGCTAAATACGGTTCCAGTATTTTCCTTCCAGTTATTTTTTAGATATTTTTTTCTTAAGTAAATTGAGGTCATTATCAGATGTAACACTTTAATATAAGTATGACAAAGATTGAGTTATTTTATTATAGGTCTTCTTTTATATTTTTGAAACCCCTCCCCACCCCCCCAGTTTCCTCAGGAATTCCAGTTGTGCATTTATTGGCTTTTCTTTACCTGTCTTCTGTGTATTATTTTTCTAATTATCAATCTTTATTCTTTGACATTTTATTTTGCTATGCTTTTCGATCCCTTCCTATATGTCTATGATTGTGTTTGTAATATATCCATTTCACATTTTGTTACTTCCCTGTTATTGTTTTTTCCCTGTGATTGTGTTATATGTTCCTTTTATTGTTTTCCAGGTCCCCTTCCATCTCTTCCTTCTGAATAGGATACTCTGAATCTATTTTTTAACGATTGTTTCAAAAAGTTTATCTTTTAATGCCTGATATAACAATAAAGAAATGTTTGACTTTCTGCCATAATTTTTCTTCTGATGTGCAGTTTCATTTGTCATGTTTTATTGTATTTCTTGCCTCCTCTTTTTCTGGTAATATTGCTGACTGTTTCCTTTTTATTATTACTCACCTTTTAATGGAGGCCTTTTCCTCTGGGTGAGCCACTTGTTGTGGAACAGAACAGTAAGGTGCTGGGAAAGTGTATGTGGAATGCCAATTTAGATATGTTGCCCCAATGTTGCTGCTCAGCAAGTCTGTCTCACACTCTATCATGAGGGTACACTTCACCAGGGCTCTGGTTATCCTGGTTTCTCCCTGTGGGCTGACAGGCAAAGCCTCAGTTGTGACATATGCAAGTGTTTTGTGTGATCATTTGGTATTTATTTCTTTCTCTTTAGCCATTATTATCAGCAGCTGCAAAGCTGATGTACACACACTACTCCACCCTTCCTGAAAAGAGAAATGGGTGAGAGAATGAACAACTTCTCATCCAAGCCATATACCCCCACTCCATACTGCTGGGTCAAATGTGACTGGGAATGTTCCTGCTAACAGACTTGGTCCACAGCTGCAATCCCAAATAAGGGATCGTTGCTTGAGTGTCTCAGGGCCATGCCACCTACTTCTGGATTATTCTATATACTGCCCCAAATCTGTAATGCTATGAGATCTCCCTTAATATCCTCTCTTGATTTGATAGAAATAGCACATTCAGCAGCTGTCCTGCATAGTTTGAGGTAGGAATTGAGGCAATATTTTAATTTTTGTTTAAGTTAAATTACAGAGTTTCCTCTGTGCTTTTCATCCTTCTTTTTTATTTAAATTGTTTTCATGCAGGAAAATGAAGCTGAAAATTTTTTACATTATTTTTTCTTTGAATTTCCACTCTGTATGCCATAGAGTTGACCCTTGAACAACATGGGGGTTAGGGTGCCAACCCCATGTGGTCAAGAATCCGTGTATAACTTTACACTTGGCCCTTCTAGCCATGGTTCTGCATCCACAAATCCACCAACCACGGATCTTGTAGTACTGTAGTACTAGAAATCCACATGTAAGTGGACCATGTAGTTCAAACCCATGTAGTTCAAGGGTCAGCTGTAGTTTAGAAATAATGTGATTTGCAGCAAGGTCTTTTTTCACCCACCTCCTAGAGTAATGGAAATAAAAACAAAAATAAACAAATGGGACCTAATGAAACTTCAAAGCTTTTGCACAGCAAAGGAAACCATAAACAAGGCAAAAAGACAACCCTCAGAATGGGAGAAAATATTTGCAAACGAATCAACGGACAAAGGATTAATCTCCAAAATATATAAACAGCTCATGCAGCTCAATATTAAAAAAACAAACAACCCAATCCAAAAGTGGGCAGAAGACCTAAATAGACATTTCTCCAAAGATGACATACAGATGGCCAAGAGGCACATGAAAAACTACTCAACATCACTAATTATTAGAGAAATGCAAATCAAAACTGCAGTGAGGTATCACCTCACACCAGTTAGAATGGACATCATCAGAAAATCTACAAACAACAGATGCTGGAGAGGGTGTGGAGAAAAGGGAACCCTTTTACACTGTTGGTGGGAATGTAAACTGATACAGCCACTATGGAGAACAGTATGGAGGTTCCTTAAAAAACTAAAAATAGAATTACCATATGACCCAGCAATCCTACTACTGGGCATATACCTAGAGAAAACCATAATTCAAAAAGACACAGGCACCCCAACATTCACTGCAGCACTATTTACAATAGCCAGGTCATGGAAGCAACCTAAATGCCCATCAACAAATGAATGGATAAAGAAGTTGTGGTACATATATACAATGGAATATTACTCAGCCATAAAAAGGAATGAAAATGGGTCATTTGTAGAGACATGGATGGACCTGGAGACTGTCATACAGAGTGAAGTAAGTCAGAAACAGAAAAACAAATATCGTATATTAACGCATATATGTGGAATCTAGAAAAATGGTACAGATGAACCAGTCTGCAAGGCAGAAATAGAGACACAGATGTAGAGAACAAACATATGGACACCAAGGGGGGAAAGCGGGGGTGGGGGGGATGAATTGGGAGATTGAGATTGACATATATACATCAATATGTATAAAATAGATAACTAATAAGAACCTGCTGTATAAAAAAATAAAATAAAATTCAAAAGAAAAAAAGAATGTGATTTGTGAAGACCAACAAAATTACAAAGTCTCACTCAGATCATATATTTAAAAATAAAAGAGATGGCTTGCCCTTCATTCATGGTAACTGATACCCTTCAAGTTGGAATAAACTTTAAAAACACTACACAAGGGCTTCCCTGGTGGTGCAGTGGTTGAGAGTCCGCCTGCCGATGCAGGGGACATGGGCTTGTGCCCTGGTCCGGGAAGATCCCACATGCCGTGGAGCGGCTGGGCCCGTGAGCCATGGCCGCTGAGCCTGCGCGTCCGGAGCCTGTGCTCTGCCAACGGGAGAGGCCACAACAGTGAGAGGCCTGCCTACAGAAAAAAAAAAAAAAATGTGAAACTTCTTTAAAAGTTACTGCAGGCAACTATAATTTTTCTTCCACCACTCTCCCTCTCTCTTTTTTCACTCTTTTCTTCCTTTCTTCTTCCTTTTTTCTTCCAAGGTATTGATTTGATTTAATTCAATGATTCATACCAGCCTCCTAAAAAATTACTCAAACCTCTGCTTGAGCTTTCTACCCTCCCCACCTTGGTTCAAACTCTTACTCTCTTTGCAGATGTCTATTTCTTCTTCTGTGGTCTGCCAAACTTTCCACATCTTTCAAAAGCATTTTAAGGGACTTCCCTGGCAGTCCAGTGGTTAAGACTTCATCTTCCAATGCAGGGAGTGCGGATTCGATCCCTGGTCGGGGAGCTAAGATCCCGTGTGCTTTTTGGCCAAAATACCAACACATAAAACAGAAACAATACTGTAACAAATTCAATAAAGACTTTAAAAATGGTCCACATCCAAAAAAAAATAAAATATCTTTAAAAAAAAAAAAAGCAGTTTAAGTTCTACTGTTTAGTGAAACTTTTCTGAATCATGCTGGGTTCTCATGTGAAAGTATAAAAAGTATAAAAAGTTTCTTACAACTCCTATGCCAGTCAATAGATTGTCTTGTGACCTCAACTCTGTGTGGTTATTTGCTCCTATATGGTTATTTAACCCCACACCTAGATTTTTTTTTTTTTTTTTTTTTTTTTGCGGTACGCGGGCCTCTCACTGTTGTGGCCTCTCCCGTTGCGGAGCACAGGCTCCGGACGCGCAGGCTCAGTGGCCATGGCTCACGGGCCCAGCCACACTGCGCCACCAGGGAAGCCCCACACCTAGATTTTTAAGCTCCTTGAGGTCAGGGACCAGGAATACTTTTCAATTGGCTGGACTCTGGTCCAGTGATTTACACAAATATGCTTAACAAATTTTGGCTGATTGTGTGTAATAGGAACCAAAAGGAGATATGCAGAAGGTGAAAAGCTTTTCACACTTTATATAAAAATGATGGAAAAAATGTGATTTGCTTATATTAAACATGAAAAATATGGACTCAAAGGAAAATTTGAGAACCTTTAAATATATGTCAGCCCTGACATGTTTTAATCACAGTAGACACAAAATTTCTCCGGCACACAGTTATCCATTATGAAGTTATTGGATGAAAGTGAAAAACCAGAAGATTTTCTGAAACATGTAAAAAAACCAACAAACAAAAAAAACTGGTGTCTCTGAGGACACCAGTTTCACTAGCCAAAATTTCTCTATTCAGTTTCTCCAAAACAGGAGTAACTTTATTTTCTTCCTAATTAAAGCAGAAGTAAATCTAATTTAAGTTTTTGCTTTCAATCATCACCAATAAAAAGACATAATTAGCTTTTCGCTATCTTGGCCTTGACTGAGAGATGAAAACTAACTGGAAAAGAATTATCTCAGAAAGAGTAATATAGAAATTATTTATTTCAGGGTGGGGGCAAGGGGAGGTACATAACTATAACGCGTGGAAATGTATGAAAGATAAAATAACAGTTCAATGTTTCTACCTTCTGAGACAAATATATAAATAAAAGTATATCTTCCATTCAAAAGAGAGAGAGATCTGAAAATAATGAATAGGTATATCTACACTTATAATACATTATGCATCTGTTATAGAAATGTATTTGTTAACATGGAAAAATATTCATCATATATTGCTAATGTTTTTAAAAGCAATTAAAATAATGCATACTATGTAATTTTACTATGTAGGTAAAATAATACATATTCGTTTAAGTCTAGAAGGAGAGGGTAGTGGATGCTGTAGGTGCCTCTTCTATATCTGTCACTTTTACTGGGTCAGTGCATCCACACCGAGCTGCTATGAGCATAGCCTGCTGACAGCTCACCACTGCCTCCTTCCTCTGAAGAGGTGTCCTTCACCAAATAGGAACTGCCTTGCTTGAGCCTCTGGGGGCATCCCACTATCAATGACTGAATTATACAGAATACAACTTCCCGGGCCCGTTGTCTCAAGTGGTAACCAACAGTGGGGTGCAGTCCATGCTCTGAGTTCCACCTGAGATTGCAACCTGAGGCTTGAGCTGACTCCGCAGACTTCCTCGGCTCCTCCCCCCACCTTATCCCACTCCTTCCCTTGCCCTGCGAGCCCTCTCTCTATTAAACCTGTGCACATGACTCCCTTGTGCACATGATTGCAGGCTTGGCTTCTAGGGAAACTCAGAAGGACATGAAATGTTAAAAATAATTCTACAGGTGCTGAGATTAAATATCATTTTTAGTTTATTTGTCCTGCTTTTCTCTAATTAAAATATATTGTTTGTATATATAGTTTAAAAAAGTATAGAGAGTTTCAAAATACTAAGGTTTCTAAATTGTTATTTATATGCTCTTGTTTGGTAGAACCAGGGAAGTTAATTTTTTAAATATAGACAAAAGAAAATTTAAAGGAAACATTTAACATATTTTGTTTTAATAAAATGTGTTTATTTAAATAACACTAAAGTTATTTTGAATCCTTCAGGAAAAGAATTTTGAATACTTGTGAATTTCTAAATTATTAATAATAAATTATTTTCTGACACTAATTTAGGTCTTTTATTAGAACCAACCTTAGGATTTTATACTAGATGAAATATAAATATTAACTAGATTATTATTGACCCTTTTCACCTTCCTTTCTATAATTGCTTAAATAAGTATATATTAACGTCTAGATAGACTTGAAAGGCATACTATAACATAAAGCAGGAAGGACTTCATTTTCTTTGGCATTTTTCTGTTTAGTCATATCTAAATCACACAAGTTTCAGTAAAGATAGGTTTGAAAATTTGTGGAAGGTTTTGGCATTATCTATGTCCTACTTGAAATCATTCATATTTAACATGATACGTTTTCAATTATATGTCTATCTCTGTATAGATCTAGACGTAGATCTTAGTTGTATAGTATTTATCCCAGACACTGTGCTAGGCATGTTACACTAGTTTTTCACTTAATCGTTGTAGTACCCCTTCAGCATTACTATTATTATTCATAATTGAGCTCAGAGATATTAACTACCTTATGGAAGGTCTCATACTACAGAGTTCTAACTTTGTACCATCCCTTTCTTACTTTATAGTGTTTAGGAATCCGATTTGCTACTTTCTCCTACAGTATATTTTATACCTTTCTCCACTATGGCTAATAACTGACCACAAAGTTTTCCCTAAATAAAATGGCAAGTTATTATCTAAAATAACCAAAATTCAAATAATTTGTAGGGGAAAGCTTAATAAAGGATAACTTATTATTTTAAGGACATCCCTCAGAGCTATAATGATAAATGAAATTATATTACATTTCTCAATAAAGAGGAAACTATGTTCTCCAAAGCACATAAAATTAGTTCCAAAATTAAAAATTCAGAAGTTAGACTTAAATGAATGCTATCAATTAATTTTTATGAAAGAACTAGAACCATTTTGAAAAAGTTCAATTGTCTTCTAAATGAAAATTAGATAAATAACTTCATTTTATTGAGAAAAATTATTATGATCTGAGAGATAGAACTAGCAGGCTTTTTCACCTTCAATTAAAAATATCAATCCTCCAGTGGAGTCCCCCGAATCATTCATCTACAGATGAGCAGAACTCAAAGAGGATTTCATCTAGAGAGCAAAGGAGCAGTAGTTGACAGAAATGCTTCTTTTTATTTGTGATTCCATTGTCTTCAGTGAAAATGAGATTTTTTTAAAAATGACATTTTTTAAAAATACCCTAACAATGTTTGAATAAATATATAAGTTGTTAAAAGTTCCAGGTACTGTCTTGTACCCTACAAGCTGAGGGGACCCTAAAACAATGAACATATTCTCCATGTACTTTAGGTTTTCCTAATTTCAGTGCAATCTTACAGCTGCTTGAAAAGTCACTGCCTGCTCAGTTCTTCATAAAGCAAATAAAGAATAAAAAGAAATCTCCCTTTATTATTGTGTTGTTGGAAAGAAATCTATAAAGATACAGTGCACGTTCTTAATTACTCAGTATGTGAGAATCTGACCAGTAATATAGAAAGACACAAAATGGTGACCAATTTACAGTGTTCCACATTTTTTTTTTTAACATCTTCATTGGAGCATAATTGCTTTACAGTGGTGGGTTAGTTTTTGCTTTATAACTGTTCCACATTTTTATTGTTACTATTTTTCTTTGAAGCAACTGTAAGGAAGGAAACAATATGGTATTTCTGTGTCCCTGGTCATCCTTTTCATTGACCCTGTTTTTTCACTACTAGAGAAGTATTTGTCCTTGTGTGTTGAACTAATTTAAGGAACTAGAAACATCTATGAATTCTATAGAAAATTTTATGATAGAGCAAAAAGTGACTAACCCATTTGTTACCATCTTCTCAATGGCACAAATGGCCCAAATCATAAATATCGTAATCTAACTGAGACAAGATGAAATGGACCATTTTCTGTGCAGTATCACTTTTCCTTTTTTTTTTTTTTTAAGCATGGAAGCCTTTGCTGAAATGTGATATCTGTAATGACAAGCCACAGGGGAAAAAAAAGCAAAACATCCTTGCACAGTGATGGTAGACTATTACATTTAGCCTACCCACACAAATTGGTCCCAGCAGTTTTCTCTTTAATTCAGGATTTATGGAAACATCTGAGATTATAAAATTAACCAAACAAAAACAGATGCTATAATTGTGAGGGGCCCAATTCTTGGATGAATACCAGATCTAAACATTAGTATATGGAGTGGAAACATTTTAACTTAAATTCTCATATATCCGTTTACAAGCCGATGTGAATATTCCACGTGAAATAACATTTTAAACAGCTTGGAGAAATGAAATTATGTTCACATAAGTGGCCCATTTTTCTCCCTTTCAAAAGGAAGACAAGAGCTATTAAAATGATCATTTCCTCAAGTTTCTTAATTAATAATATAAAGTCTCCCACCTATTAACAATTCCTAGGAAAGATAGCGGGAGAGGTATATCTTAGATATAGCTCCCAAATTGTGCTTTTATAGTACCCTGGGGTGATACATAATAACGCCACTGTCGTTTAGTTTGCATATTTATTGTGGAAGATCAATTTGGAGCAGTACTTAGCATTTTGGTCAGTGGTAGCATCAGCTAAAAAGAAAAAAGAACACCTTTATATTTAAATAAGAGTAACTATTTAAAGGTAGTAGAAAATACTCTTCTAGTCTAGGCTGCACTTAGATATTGTAAAGGACGTGGAAATTACTCTTTGGAAAAGAGATATAAAAAATGATGTTTGATAGTCTTATTTCCACTAAGGGCTGGGTGTAGTTGTAGCAACTGACTCCTTGTGGCTATGCCTTTGCTGAGACTGGTTTGAAGGTAAAAATACAAAGGAAATTAGAGACTTGAAATCAATCAAAAATGTGTTCTTTTTAGGAATGAAGGAACTTTAAGTGATCTAAGATGTTTTTTTCTGTAAAGTAGTAGGTTTCTCTGAATCAAAGAACACATGGCAGAGGCTATGGTTCTAAGACTGGGTAAAAAAAGCTTTGTAAACACACTCAGATAAATGTCAGGATAATACCTCCAAGGGACCCTGGCCAAGATTTGTTTATTGAATTTACACAATTGAACCAATCATGATTAGACTGCCTCAGGGCCAAAGTTCAAAGGGATAACAATCAGAATGCATAAAAAGTAGAGCAACGACTGGCATATATTAAAATAAATAAGATGTCAATGTAAAGAGATGTGTCTTTCAGTTCTTTACAGTTCTGCTTGTAGAAGGTTATTAGACAAGGATTGGACCAAACCATGATGAACAAAGAATCCCAGACACAAGGTCCTTCCACAGAAATCTAATTTCTTCTTGAGTTCTTTATGGATGAAATGTGATGACTGTTAGCTGGAGCTCTCCAGCTGATTCATATTTCTATGAAGTTGAGTAAGCAGTGTTTTCCACAGTGCATTCCAGAGAACACAAAACCCATGGGATGTTACTAAACATTAGCCAACCGCTCTCCTTTCCTACCAAGGTGAATCATTGAGTAAACATGGATTTAAATCTGGTTTAACAAATTGTCTGTTTTTCTAGAATCCATGTTTCCCAAACTTATTTCCCTTCATAGTCCCTTTTTCTGAGGCAAGTCTTGCAGGAACAGTATACTTTTGGAATACACTTTGGGGAACCCAAATCTAAGTTAATTAATGTACAAGATCTGTGCATAGTCTTAGGCCCAAAGGTGAAGAAAATTGGTTGCTTGGTCCATACTAACTTCTTAATTCCAGTCAGTCCCATTTTTCTTCCATAACAGACAGTCTTCCTTCCCACTTAAGAGCTTAGTCCCTTCACGCTCCTCTCTATCAAATGTTAATCTGACTCTCCTTAAAATAAGGTAAAAATGCTTGATAATTGCTGGAGTGTGTTTTCTTACAAACATATTTGCATGCAACAGAACAGACCTTTGATGCGAAAGAATGTAATTCTTACTCAGATATTTTAGGCAAGCAAGTAAGAACAATATTTGAAGGAATAATAAAGCTATTTATAGGCATCTTGTGCCCATATGCCATAAATTGATAGTCATACCTGAAAGTAACCCAGACCAAGATACTGAGGGCTCAGGAACTCAAAATTAGCACTTTGAACTGGACCTGGAGGTCTCTGAAGCACTTGTTTCTCAATTTCCCTGCATCTGAGCGATTCCATGAGTCATCTGATAACAGAGTCACCATGAGGTAATGGCATCAATGTCATTTAACTGCTAACCCTGGACTAGTTGTTCCCTACTAGAAAGGCACCCAGAACAAGAGCTGCTCAGTTAGCCGAGGCTAAGCTGACTTGTCTTGGCATTTATGGGTACTAAACTCTCCAGGCAATGTTCACACAAGCTGTTAGCACCACAAGTCCATGAAGTCCAGTTCCCCAAGGTACCCAGAAAGTCAAAACTCAAAAGTCCAGGCAGAAGGACAGGGAGCATCTTGACTATTTTCCTATTACATGGTTTATTCAGTCACTAAACAGTTCCTGAGCCATGTTGTTCTAGGAACTGGTGACAGGAGAAAAAGCAAGACAAATAAGGCCCAAAGATTCATGATACTTACATGTTAGTTGGGGGGAAGACAGGCAAGAAACAAATAAACAAGGAATTGTCAAGAAATGCATGAGTACAAGAAAGAAACTATAAACAAGTGACATAAAATATAGTGATGGGGCTCTGAAGCCAATGTACAAAGAGAGGACTCCAGCATCCAGATATAAGAATGACAAATGCTAGGCCAGGTCCTAGAAGGAAGCTAAGACATCTGGTAAGAGATTGGGACAAAGATAAGAATATGGATAGGATCTTAGATATATGACACCAAGTGGGTGAGTAACTCAGGAAGCCAGGTACAAGAAGAACGTTTAACAGAATGAGGGTGAGGAGGGGTACAACATGGCTGCTACTCTTTGATCACCACTGAGCATGTTATGAGTCTAATTGCAGTTGAAAAATATAAAAGGCAACACTGGGGCAGCAAATGCTACTTAGAGAGCAGGCAAAGTAAGCCAACAAAAGTTCCTACTCCAAAGAGTTGCCATTTGATTTTCTGCTCCAGTTAACATAGATCTGGGATCTGGGGTAAACACATCTCTACCACTTAAGGAGATGAGTAAAGAGCAGGAGCCTGGCATTTTACAACTATTGGATCAAGAGATTATATCCTGAGGATTCAGATATGAAAGAGGCATGCCTCATTTGCTTATGGTGATGGCAGCTAGCACTCGGCTGGAACTTCTAACTGCAAGTTCAACCCTAGCTCCATACATTTGATTCATTTCTTGGGCTGGTGTGGTCGCTAATTTTGTGTGTCAACTCAACTGAGCTAAGGGAGCTCAGATAGCTTATAAAACAATATTTCTGGGTGTGTTTGTGAGGGTGTTTCTGAAAGATTAACATTTGAATAAGTAGACTGAGCAAAGATCCCCTCTCACCAACTTGGGTTGGCATCATCCAATCTATTTAGGGCCCAAATAGAACAAAAAGGTGGAGGGAGGGTGAAGTTGCTCTCTCTGCTTAAGCTGGGACTGCCACTTTCTACCCTCAGATATCATCACTCCTGGTTTCCAGGCCTTTGAACTCAGACTGGGACTTACACCATTGGCTCCCCTGGTTCTCAGACTTTTGGCCTTGAACTAGAACCACACCACCCACCAGCTTTCCTGGGCCTCCAGCCTGCAGATGGCAGATTGTGGGACTTCTCCACCCCCATAGTCATGTGAGCCAATCCCTCATTATAAGTCTCTTTTTATGTATCTCTATATGTCTTACTGGTTCTCTTTCTCTGGAGAATCTTAATATAGCTGGTGTAATAAGTGGCAATTCCCTGCATCAGCAGCAGAGAGACTACCATGTATGACAAATAGACTGGGCAGGTATTTGATAGGATATGCATTTTCTTTTCATGTAAAAACCCATATCTTCTAACCTGGTTAAGTCAGCGGTTGTTCGTAATATTTGTATATAGGCTCTAGACTTTATATCTCCTATGCAAACAGATGGTCAAAGATTAATTTTCTACATATAAAGCTTTCAGAAAATTGTAAATTTCCTAACTGGTGAGAGTTCATCTCTGCAGACATTAATATATTAATGAGTAGTTAAATGAAAATATATAATATTAAATATTGACTTGAGGGTATTATTGGAATCCCAAAACTCAGACTAGAGATTGAGGCAGGAAGACAAATTAACTTTGGAGGGATTCAACATTACAACTGCTTGGGCTCATCTGTAAAGCGCTCAAGAAAACAATAGCAAAATTAAATGAAACAAATGATTAAACATGATTTAAAATATGTTTATATGTCTCTACCTATCTTTAATTTGGCATGAATTACAATGGAAAAAAAATTTTACAATCCATTTGTTTCTTTTTCTGTCCGTGTAATCAAATATGGTCCTAAACATTTAGGGAGTTATGCTTAATTGTTTTAGGGGTCAGTTTTTATCAAAGTGCTAAAATGAAAGAGAGGAGGGGAGAAGCTATTTTGGCTTAAATTACAGGATAAAATAGAAAACAGATCTAAAATTCACTTGACCAAAAACTTAATTGAACTTAATGCCTTACACTCAGCATTAATATTTCAGAACATCAGTGCTTTCAGTATTTGCTCAAAATTTATTTTCTATTTTCAACAAACACTTCCTGAAATAAAAGATATTACATACATTCTGTTACATGCTCTGAAGGCTAAAAAGATAAAACTCCTCCTAATTCTGAAAAGGCCCTTTATATATGTTTTATAGGTACAAACCCTAGAGTATAAAAACATAATTGGTTTTGTCAAAGGGCGCCATGGGGAAGCTTTAACCTCTACATAATCTCTACCAATCCCAAAACCTGTCCTGAAAACTCACAATGTCACTAAGAGAAAAATGCTTGCCATGCCAATACAGTTTTAATACATTCCCTTGCCCTCTCTTCCAGTTTCCTAAGTTTAAGCCCCTCCCTGTAGAAAGGCTAGACCCTCCAGTGGATCCTTTGCTGTGTAACAGAGGAAGGAAGGTCAGTCCAATTTTAGAAGAAAGGGCGTGGATAGGATGTGAGAAAACCTCAGAGAGGAGACATGACTTGAGTGAAACTTCGTGGCTCCATTAGATTTTCACGAGCAGGAATGAGGGCAGGCTGAAGAGCCTGCAAGAGCAAAGATCTAGACGAACTTTGACAAGTACCAAGAATAATCAAGAAGGATTAGGAAAACCAGCCTGACTCCAAGTTTAGCGTAACCCCAGGGGCACCACTCACATCCCACCTGGTATGGAGCTATGCTCCAGGGGACCCCCCTGAAGGTTAGGGCACCTGCTTGGATAATAATATTGACTGCTCACTCTTTGGTTTACACTTGAGAAAAATAAAAAGCTTTCTGGGTAGAAAGTACTCCGTAAAGGCTAAATAATGATAATGTCCTCTCCAGTGTGTATAGATTGGTGAATACGTTTTGACTTTGCTATCTTTCTTGGGGGACTGTGCACAGAGACTTGGATATATGTGTCCTTTTCTGTTGCTTCATTTGTCTTTCTCTTTCTACTGTAATAGCCCTGTCTCCAGTTCTCACTTTCCACTGAGATCAGAAAATTGTCTCCCTGTCACTGGGGCTGCGGCTTCCTTTCGGCAGATCTTTCCATCTCCGTTAGTCCATCTTATCGAATTTCATGCTCTCCACAGACCTTCCCTTATTCTGTCATAGATCTTACTTTGAAAAATCTATTGTGCTTTTTAGGTTCTCTCCGCAGCCCTGACTTGTCCACCTCTCTGACATCTCATTTTCTTTCACGGCTCTCCCATGTACCTCACTAGGCCTTTATTGAACACTCCAGAAAGGGTAAAATGGGAAAGGGTGAGCTTGTAAGTTATAGAGAGAACCAATCTCTTGACTACTAAAATGGTGTTCTACTGATGTAATTTGTCAATATGTTGTTTAGTACCTCACAAAATCAGACACGCACGGTTGGTAGTAAAAATTGACCAAATCGGGAGACGTAAATTCCCTCTGATTGCAGGTCCGAGAAGCGGAAATCCATACGCAGGAGTAGAGAAATATTGATGGAGCTGCATTGGCTTAAGGGCTTAAAATCACATTCCTGACCCTCCATGAAAGTGTTGGGTCCTAACACCCAAGGTACGTTTTGGAGGACCTAGCAGTGTGACTGGAAGAAGAAATGAAACCTTTAAATACACCTCCATATGTGCTTGGCCTCCTGAGTGTCTCCTCTCTATTAGGTGAGTGTGGGAGAGGCACACAGATATTCACAAGGACAATATAACCCGAATTTATCACAATTTAACATGTTACAGCACTTCCTACTGAAAATGAGTATTTCTCAAAAAGACAGGTGTTTACCACAAGAGTTACTGAGAATCGCATTGCTATGGGTATGCTGGGTTTCCCTTATTTATGCCACGTTCTCCTCAAGATGCAAATATGGGTCACTCACAAGGAACATATTTTAGCTAGCTTTTTGAGGCAGTGAAAGCCTTTACCATAAAAAAGGTATCAAGGAGGAGTTCTGAAATGTTATGATCACGAAAATTACCACAGCTGTAACTTTAAAATAGCTTGAATGCTCTATTTTTAGGCTTTGATCCCTCACATAAAACAGTTTCTCCTTTTAAATGACTTTGTCAGCTACAGATTATTCCAAATATACACAATGACAACAAGTAAACTATTTTACAATGGCTTCTGAGTACAGATCTAACCTGTATCTTTTTTCCAGTGTTTACTTTTCTCCTTATGGCTTCTTTCTTCTTTCCTTTCCTCTTTCCACTATCTTACACCGGGTTTCTTGATAAACTTTAACTACATTGTCTCAATGTATTTGTGATCTAACTTTATAATTCTTAAAAACCTTTCCTGGAAGATATTTCAGGGAATTGTGTAAAACAACTGCTTGTTTCTCCTATAAAACATGTCAATAGTGTCTTCTAACTCTGTATTTATACTAGTTTCCCTTCCATCCATTACAACTAATCAATGACTTAGATGCAGCATGCTTGTAGCATGAGCTTGCCTATTTCCACTAAATACTAAAATACGCTCTTTAGAATGATGTCATTTGGTCAGTCTGGAGACAATCAAATTGCTGAAAACCAGAGAAGAACTCACTGTTTAAAAAAAAAAAAAACATAGATAAGGAAAATAAAGGAGCACTTCTTAGGAAAATGAAGAGAGGCAAAAATATCATATAATACATTATTCTTCCAAGTGCTCGTCTTATTTTGCGTAACTTCCCTGAGCTTCTAGGTTCTTGAAGACTGAGAATTTAATAGAAGAAAAAAACAGACTGCGGTAAAGAAAAGATTAAGTGAGGATACTGTATATAATAAAAGCATTTTCTGGGCAAAATGAGGACCATTATCAGATAGAGATGCACATGTACAGATATGGGAGATATATATATATATATATATATATATATATATTTCTCACGGGGTGATTTTTAGGCACCATGACTTTTCTATTACTTGATTAAAAGACTAGACATTTCCCCTTGAGATTTGTCCCTCTGCCTAATGTGCTGTAATTGCAACAGAGTGCTTGGTACAGCAGCAATGAGCAATCTTCTGTAATAAATTTGGGTCACTGCAAGAGTTCATCGTGCAGTCCTCGGCAACGGGAGATAAAGTACTGGTTACTTCATCTCTAGCTTTCAGCTGCAGTGTCACTGGTTCTCCTGCCTAATGATATTAATAGAGCTAAATGTACGCAAATTATCCATGTCCTGGCTCTTTCCCCTCCCCGTTTCTACGTATATTTCATCTCTAGAAAACATTTCTCACAACGGAAATGTGAATCAGAAATGCGGAAGTGTCAGGTGCCGACAAAAAGACGACTCCCCTTTCCTTTGGCTCATTCTTTTTCTTATCCTATATTTCTTCAGATCAACATTTTAAAAATCTTTTAGTTCGTATAAATTCTCTCATCTATTTCTCTGGTGGAAAAACAAACAGAGCTTGGTGTAGGGCTCTCCAAAGTGCTGACTGCAACGGCTAAGCGGTCGAATGAGCTTAGTGAGTGCTTTTCTTTAGAGAAATGATTTTTCACTTGCTTCATTACCCTTACTCTTCAGAGTTTCTTATTTACAGATTGTCGGTCACAGGAATTCATTTCTGCCACCTGTAAACACATTTTACAGGGCTACCGGCGAGATTTAACCCTCTACTTCAAAGTCTGGACAACTTTCCAGCCATCCCTTTCCAGATTCTTCTATGACCGCACCCACATCACACACTCTCCTTCTGCCCCACCCCTTGCCGTGCACCGAAAAATCCAGCAGCCGTTCATTCTCAAATTGTGCTCTGTAAAACTTTTAAAACTCTTTTTTAACAGAACTGGGGGGATTCAATAAAAGGAATTAAAACAATAGAGCAGAAATCAGAACTAGAAAAATTAGAGAGAGCGAATGGTTTCCTTTTAACTCCAACACACATATTTAAATCAGTGAACTCTGTGCAGCCGGCTTCAGGCAGAGGGCTGAGACATGCGTTTTGCTTTTGAAGATCTTTGCCTGAAAATGCTTTTGAAGCATTTAATAAGTGAGTTAGGACTGTGTAAATCTTGTTAAAGCAAGTGAACATGAAGTGCATCGCCGAAAAGGCAGCCTGTTAACGCTTGGAGGGAAATCACTGTCCTTATTCTGCTCTTACATCAATATCAGGGGTGAAGCTAGAATGTGCACTTGACCTCGCTTCATATTGATGAAAATTCTCAACCTTTTAAAAAGAGAAAAGATTTCATCATAAATAGACACCCCTGCTTGCTATTTATTTTTTATTTTTATAAGAACTTTTTTTCTTCTTCTAGGGCATTACAAGACTTCTTCTGTCCTACATAAATGTAGAGTACTAGAACCTGCCTCAGTCGTGTCAGCTACTCAGACTCCTCCCATAACAGTAAACCCCTCAAAATGAAGGGAGAGGCTCAAAACAGCAAAGGCCCACCCCCAGTGCTTTGTCACCAGGAGTAAGCACAGGAATATCCCAACAATGTGGCTGGCCCAGGAAACTAAGGGCTAAATGCCTGAGGCAAACGGAAGTCTTTCATGGTACCAGAGAACCAAGTTCCCCAAATCACATGTCATATATGTCATACGTGTCATATGTGTCACATATGTGTCTCCAGATCTAAAATAGTCACTGGGTCTTAATTCCAGTTGGCACCAAGTATTCTGAAAGGAGCACAAATAAGTAAAATTTTCTATAAGCATACAACCACAACTTTTGCTAACTAACCACAGGTTTTTGCATACAACAACCTTCTTACTTTCTCGTGACCTTGAAAAGGTCATTAAACCTCTGGATCACACTTTCTTCCTCTGGATTATGAGACAATATTTATTCTTGCATGTTGCTAAGAGAATTGAATGAGCTGATATAACCACAGCACACGGTACCCACTTAAAAAATTTCAAGTCCCTGCTATCCGCACTCTGAAATGCAACAACCGTGTCTCATGATACAGGGAAAATGTATTTTAATAATATCAGCGATGGACTTAGAATTTTATCAAAACATAGTCCACATTCAACCCATTGTAGACTCTTAGAGAGCTTACTGCAAGTGAGTGTTTTCTTTCTTTTTTTCTACCAAAAAGAATGCTGGAGTCATTTATTTCCTTGCAAGAACACTGTGGAGGTCTTTGTAAGTCTGATAGCATTATCTGACAAATAATCAATGTTTGGCTGTAACCTGAGGGCCTCCAAAGCTGGAGGACATTACTCAGCATGGTATCATGGGGAAGGAGGCAAAGCCAGCATCAATTGTTTTCTACATAGAAATTATCATGTGATTTTTGCCCAGGACTCTCCATCATAACACTTCCTATAGGATTAGATTTGAAGCTCAGAATTATTTTGATTATTCATCATGTCATCCTTTGTATCGAGACAGATTTTCTTTCACAAACTACCAAGAGCACAAGCCCAGCTGCATGTTTACTGACGTGTATCGGTAAAGTGACAGAAAAGCTATACATCTTTAGGCTCTTCATTTCTCAGAGAGGTTAAAGTGACCTTTTAACAGACCCACAATAAAATTGGAATCTGAAAAGAGTGTAGGGCCCAGGTATAAAACACTTTCCAACCTAGCTGACATAAATACTAATAGGATGGAATAATCTGAGTGGACACAGGAAAAATAAATCAAATTCACTCACACTTAAAGATATAAAACTATTGTAGAGACACAGACCATGACTAAAGGTGTGATTTATTTCTGACAAAGCGCAGTAAAATTGTAATACCTAATACCATATTCCAAACCACCTTCAGAAAAGCACACGTTTATAAATTTTTTCTTGCTTCCAAAATATGTTCTTTCTCTGTTACCTGCTAATGGGGAAGCATAAAGCCTGTGGACTGATATGAAAAATTCCCTAGTATATTCTTTTCAACTATAAAAACAGTGAGCATATAATTTACATATAATATAAGGTCTTATATTATAAATACATGATCCTCTCTTGTCTTAACTACCTGACTCTACCTAATATACTGCAAATAGAGATCTGGAGTTAGGCAGAAAAGTCTAAACTTGAGTGGGAAGCGGGTATCAAGAAACACTGCATTATGAATTTTTTTTTTACCTTATATACATAAACAGATAATTGTGGAAACCTGGGCTATTTTGGTGACTGCAGCTAGTTTTGTTATTATTTTGAGGTATCTGTAAAATCAGAGCCATTGTCGACGTAGAATTGAAAAATGCAATAGGATATCCTTGCTGAGATACAATAATTAGGGAACAGCAGAAGAGTCGGGAAAGAAAAGTTCAGGGCAGTACTAAGGTAACTAGAGACCCCTGAGAGATCGGTAATCATTAAGAATAACCACAACAGGGGCTTTCCTGGTGGTGCAGTGGTTAAGAATCCACCTGCCAATGCAGGGGACACGGGTTCGAGCCCTGGTCTGGGAAGATCCCACATGCTGCGGAGCAACTAAGCCTGTGCGCCACAACTACTGAGCCTGTGCTCTAGAGTCTGTGAGCCACAACTACTGAGACCACGTGCCACAACTACTAAAGTCGGTGTGCCTAGAGCCCGTGCTCCGCAACAAGAGAAGCCACTGCAAAGAGAAGCCCACGCACTGCAACGAAGAGTAACCCCCGCTCACCGCAACTAGAGAAAGCCCGTGTGCAGCAACAAAAGACCCAATGCAGCCTAAATAAATAAATAATAAAATAAATAAATCTATTTAAAAAAAAAAAGAATAACCACATCAGGAATGATGTTTGCACTTACAAGGGTCTCTTAGACAACAGGCTTAAGGATTTAAGACCTTGACCTACGAGACAGAGGTCTTTAAAGTGAGCTACTCTTGGAATGTTAACTTGATAAATTCGGTTCTGAATTCCTACTCTCCTTGGACTAAGTCCAAAGGACCCTGGATGCAAACTCCAAACTACAGACTCTCACGATGAGGCCTACATTCACAACTCGAAACAGAGAGTGTTCTCAGCACAGTCAGCTTTCAGCAAATAATCTTGGCATTTTTTCCATGATGTTGAAAATGTTTCATACCATTAAAACTCTTTTACAGTTTGAACCTAAACGAGCGTTCTTAAGAGTATGGCAAGGATGAACCCAGGCTGTGCAGCAAATTCAAGGTACTAAAAGAGGTTCTTTGAAATGCCTTAAATTCAAAAATTCCAACATGGGGTATCTGGAAGAAACTGCAGAAGGGGAAAACTTTAATTTTTCATTTCCATTTTGAAAATGATGAATGTGAAGTTTGTAAAAGAAGTTTTATAATCTCTCTTAACTTTGGGAGCAAATTTAAAAAGGTCATTATTTAACAAAGATGTAACTGTAGATGACTTACCTCAAGGAGCCCATCTACCATGATTCAAGCAAAAAGCATTTATTAAGCACCTACTATAAACGTTTATTGAGCATCTAACATTACACCTGAAACAAAGTTGTATAACATTGCTCTTTTGAGAAACGGCTCAATCACAAATCAATGACTGCATTAAAGAGTTTCTCCCACCTGGCTTTTGATTTCAGGCTCATCTGTGAATTCAGTTTCGACCTTCTCTGTCCACAGCATCTTAATACATATTCCGTGTCCTACCTAAGGCAGTCACACAGGTCTCTCATTATGCACCTTGGTTCAGCCCCTCTGAAAATGTGCTGATCTATTTGAGGTGCTCCCAGAGGCTCCCAAAATTGTGCCCAGCCACATAGCCACCACATAGCCTCTACTTTCATCAACCATCCCAAATATAGCTTTTAAATTCAGTAAAAATCCACGCCATGGCCCCAAGTGTTACCTAATATGCAGCAAAGAGACAGAAGATATTTTACTATATGGATATCTCCCATAAGGGTGATCATATTTGACATCTATTCAATACAATGTTTTTCATCCAAATGCAGAACAAAGAAAGGTCAGGAATGCTATAAAATTGATTCCTGCATCAGTTGACCAGTTGGAAGAGTGTGTAGGTTATCAATCCAAATATTATTAGCATTACCTGGGCGAGGTTACAGTGTATGCTATGATTGCCACAAACTGAATCAGCTCTGAGGAAATATGATTCTGATTTGAACTTTTCGAACACTTTAGGTTCTTATGGAAAAGACTGAGGGCTCTGGAAGCTTCTCTGAGCTGAACATCCTCTTTATTTAGTTGTTAGCTGCAGCCTGGGCCACGTGTCTTCTGTATCATATAACACATATGCTCAGAGCAAATGAGTCCATCTTTCTGCGACAAAACTGAGGTCCAGAAGCATTTGTTCCCCACCAGCACACATCAACTTGATGGCAAGGTTGGCAACGGACCACTGACATCCCGTCTACATGCACCATGACCCAGGGCCAACCTCTCCACTAAGCACAGGGGGCACAGTTCTGGGCCCACAGAAGTTTTAGGACCCATGGAAATGTTTTCATTTCTTTCAAAATAAGAAAAGAAAAAGAAATTTTAGGTCAAAGAAAATGCTAATAATTCATCTTTATAGCAATGCAGTTGTGAAATATGATTTTTATGAGGGAAGGGACCCATACAGGCAAAAGAGTCTAGGACCTGTGAAGTCACAGGTGGACTTGGTTATCCTGGACTGTGGGTGGCCAGCTATATAATTCCCAGGGCCCTTAAGAAAATGAAAAATGCAGGGTCTCTTGTACAAAATATTATGGATTTCAAGGTGGTACCATCAGAACATTAAACCAAGCATAGGGCCCTCAGAGCATGGGGTCCCATGCCATGACCCTCGTTAGCTGATGGAGGGCACTGTTAGGAACTAGTATTGCATAAGTGAAGACTGGGGTCTTCATCTCGGTTTTTACCTTGTCTAATCCTTTTTCTTCCTCCATGCAACTCCTTCAACCAGAGCTAGCCAATGAGAGGACAAGAGCACTAAAGAAGGATGTGGCTCTTCGGGGCATCTGGTTGAGAAATTTCATTCCCTTCATGACTATCATTACTTTGACAACGCTTTAAGTTCCACCCTGTCATTGGGCAGAGGATCTTTTATTTCCTGTTCACCGCCCACAAATACAATGTTAAGTGACCTTGAAATGTGAGCACTGAAAACACATACCTTATCTTAGCACATGTCACTGTCACCAGGTAAGGCCCCCAACCCCCCTTACTATTGCTTTGAAACATACTACGGCTGGTACAGAAACTTCTGCTGTTAAACCTACCTCAACACAAAGTCGGTGTTATTTATTTATGATGTTACATGAATCATCTGTACTTTCCCTGATAAGCCCTGGGCTGTGTGTCTTTCACTGCAGCTACATCTTGCTGCCATTTGCCAAGCTAAGTAACTACTGTGCAATCACTCCAAGCTGATTCATGGTCATTGTTTTGCACAAAATGGATTTTTAAGTCCATTGAAAGGCTTTCTGAAGAATATAATTTGACAAAGTAAATTTTTGCCCATGTAACAGAAATCAGCCAGGGCTGCACCAAATGTACTTTTTAAGATAGCTGAAAGGATTTCTGCAGAGAGTTTGACAAAGTATTTTACTTTTGTGCACAAAGCAAAAATTGATTAGTTTTGAACAAAAAGGATTTCTCAGGGTGCTGAAAGGCTTTTCTCTGGAATTATATTCTTCAGCTCGTGGGATAAGATATTTGAAAGGAGTGTCTTTGAGAAGACAAATAGTTGTCGGTGACATTTTTTTTTTTTTTTCCCAGGAACAAGTTAGAAGAATCTACTTACATGACATTTTCAACCACCTAAACCTGGTTTGGTTCCAGATGTCTTACTACTCACAGAAAGATGACCCATTTTCCAGTGAATGAGACTTACTGCATGAATCAGTCACTTGTTTGATCCTGCTTCTAAATTGATAGAATCACTGAGTAGACATTTCACTGAACACTTTTCCCCTTCAGTTTAACTACAGAAGACAGGAAATCTGAACAAATTGGGAGGCACAGAGTTTTAGCTTAAATTGTTTAGCTTCGGGGAAATTTTGCCGACAATTTTCCTGGTATCCACAATGCTTCTATTTGAGGAGGGGAGGTGATATGGAAACATGCAACTTATACAAAAAACTGCTTCAGTTTTTTCCAAAAGCGTCAGTCTGCTGCCTGGAAAGTTTTGAAGTTGGAAGATAAATGCTATGACCTACTTATTCAATGTGCTGTGAGAGCTTTGTGCTCAGGTGTGTGTGTGCGTGTGTGTGTGTGTGTGCTAGTGCAGGTGGCATGTAAGCAAGTATGTGTGGCTATAACACCAATCAAATTTTTGGGTAGTGATCATTTCTTAAATACAAAGAATGTGTTTTAGAGTACATATAAGAGTAATCATTTACAACATCCATATTTTTCTGTATATATCTTCGGGGCGTTTGTGCTTTTATAATTCACCAGTATAAATTTGGAATTTCTTTTCCCAGCTCAGTTTGTATTCTCTGCATAAAATCATGACAGGACAGAGAAAAACCATCCCTGTCCCTCATTCTTTGGTTATACCATTAAATTAAATACAAACTCGAATCTAAATTTTCTTCATAAGTTGCTGAAGCTTTAGAAGTTAGGTATATTTTTACCTATTGTATATCTAGAAATTAAGCGTAGCTAGTTTTTAACAGTTCATTATTTAACAAGGCTGTATTCATACTTATGAAACAAATCTTTGATTTGTTTACGTTAACTGTCACAGAAGATTGTAATATGTAATCTTATTTCTGTCCTCTCTTCTTGTCTGAAATCAAATAAAATCCTCTTCTCTACAAGATGTTCCTTATCACTCTTGTTTTTTAAGCAAAAATATTTAAATAAAGGAAATGAGAATTAGTGGGTCAGCTTCTCTTCATCTTATCATTCACCAGCAGGAGGAACACACACACACCCGCATGTTCTCATACACATCATTACTATAGCACTACCTCCCTAAAGCTTGACAATGGACAGCAAAAACAGTTTATTGACCAAATTCTCTGGCTTTTATCAAAACAAAACAAGCAAAATAAGTATTACAGACCTACAGGACTTTGATTACTAACCTATTTTTAGGAAGGGACTAACACAACACACCATTTCACCTCATGTCTTGACTAAGACCATGCCAGCTCTTGACCATGTTGTAGCACAAGCAAGTTTAGAAGTTCATGGCTTACAAAGTAAGGCCATTCACTGTGGACGTCAAATCCAGGGGGACCATAGGCGGATGAATCACCCTGGAGGTTAACTCTTGGCATGTGGTTTCTTTGGACACTTTACCCTGGAGACGATAATAAAATGATGATGGTACATAGCAGGTATAACCGGTTCATATGAATATTTGATGCTGTACTAATTGCGAGAGTGAGTCAATAAGACCAACCCTTCAAATCGAAAAGGCAGAAAAATACACATATATCCTTAAATGCTTCAGAAACAGAACAACGTAATAGCAGCAGGAAAGCAAGATGAACTCCTAAGAACCCAGAAGGAGCCAAACACTGATAGAAAGATAGGAAGATGTAACTGCCCATTAGGGACTACTTCATGATGACAAATGATGACATTTTCTTGGGAAATGGGAGAATATAAAGCGTCTCAAGTTGCTGAGGAATAAATAGTCATGGAAATGCTAGATCATAACCATTGCTCACTCAAAAGCTACAAATGATGTCGAGAAAATCACAGTGTGGAAGTCAGGACTTTTTTCCTCAAATTCACAACTGTAAACTCCTTTACATGCTGCAGCTACTTTTAGAGGTGCTATAGTGAGTTGGTTTCTTTATACACTGGTTGTGTAATTTTTTCAGTGATGGTATACTCCATCTTTCTACAGGTGACATTAACTCTTGTTTGCTCAAACAGAATAGCCTTAATACTTCTATAAACCTGGGGCAAAAGAGAAGGAAATCCCACCCATGACCAGTAGTGAATTTTCTGCCCAGTCATCAAAATATGGGCTAGCAACAGATTTAGCTTGATTTTAGGGAAAAATAAATAATTGGATATTTCCTGCACCTGAGCATGGGATTTGCATATTTGTACCCATTATACTCCCATCATGATGTGCTGGGCACTTACCAGGCCCCGTGAAGAAAACACTGAGCCTCAGAGAAGGTAACTCAGCAGAGCCAGGTTCCAAACCCAGTCCTATCTGAAGACAAAGCCTCTGCTTCTAATTTCAACACTATAATATGACAGTCCCGTTGCTGGCACACGTGAGCCATGTGCCCTTAGATGAGTTGTTTATTCCTTCTCTATCATATGTACACCCCTATTTACTCATCTAGAAGGTGGTAATGGTATTGGCTGCTCCATGAGATTTTTATTCTGAGGATTAAATGAGAAAATACATGTAAAAGATGTCGCATGGTGCCTGGCACATCAGAACAGTGCTCACCTCCCATTTGCTTAATTATGGATTCATGCTGGGGCAGGGGGTCCTGACCTGAATTCATGGATGAGCTTCAGGGTGACATAAGAATCACAGAGGTTGAAAGGATTAAATAGCGGAGATGCACAAATACACATGTGTACAGCATGGTATAGATTAAATAGCTGGGGACATGGGGACTGAGAAAATAAGAATCCTCCGCCTGGGAAGTATATACCAAGATTTCATTCATTGAGGGGAGAAGGTATCTACCCTACAGGGGGCCCGCAACAGTTGAAGAGACACTTAGATCACTTTAAAACTCTTATAACACCAAGAACCATCTTAACAAAGCAACCATTAGTCAATCTTGCCAACTGAGAATCAGACTGCCTCTGTTAAAATTTGAAGAATAATTACCTTCAGAAATGCTTCTTCAAATTTCTGGATATGATATTAGGGCTCAACTAAAACAATTCTAATTTCCCATTAAGCTTCATTTTCTCACTCCTTTTCAAATGGTCATCTATAAAATTTCAATTTTGAAAAAGGGAAAAGATCTTTCAGGAAAAGTTGCCAATCAGGTTTGAAAACCTTCCCATGCTTTTTCAAAGTTCTAAGCACTACTAAATAAGATCAAGGGAAGTTATTGGCAGTTTACCACACTGGTTTTTATTTGGAAGTTGCAAAATAGCCGTCTATTTTTATTTTCCTTCCACATTGTGTTTTGAAAATCTGGAAATGGCACAGATAAATCCAGATTTTTATCTTCCCTTGAAACACTTGAACATTTGCCAACATGCCAATACTAGGCCCACATTCTCAAGTGGCAACAACCAGCTGGAGCTGCAGGGCAGCCACCCCTATTGGTGCATTTGCTCCCGAATATACCACAGTCCCCACCATTCCCTTATGTCTCATACCAGCCCACTTGTCTCATTTATGCTACCCGGCTTTGAATTTGTGATCCCCGATACAGAAACTGAGAAGGGTTACAAAAGCAGCCACGTTCTCCAAGTGTTAGACTTTGGTTCATCCGTCTACCTAATACCACCTTATGAACTGGACTGTCATCAACTGCGGTTTAGGTGGTGCTCTGTGGAGGTGTTTTAACATTGTCCCCTCCAAATCTTCCTAGACTGACAGCCCAGGAAATAAGGAGCAGTATCTCTACAGCAGTAGCAAGAGAGATCAGGAAGATATTGACAAGTGAATTGGTTTTTCCTAAAGTCCCTCACATGTTTGCCTAATGCCAGTGTGGATGATCATTAGATGAAACATTTCACCATTGACGGTAGAAGATGAATCTTGGACTAAGGTTTTATGTGCTTCCTTCCATAAAACCAGACTCTGATAGGAATGAACACTGAATGAGCATTTTCTTCCCAGTTCGTTTATTTACCGAGTACCCTTGGGTAACAGACATTGGAGAGAGAGTAGAATAGAAAGATAAGTAACACATGGTTTTTACCCTTGTGGAGCTTTCATATTAGTGGTGGAAACTGACATGAAAACAAATGTAATTTGGGGCAGATGGACATAATACGACTGACTTGAAGGAAAGATGATAAAGTAGAGAGATAGACTGGGAACTGGAGGTTGAAGGTAGGAAGTAGGGGCAAGTGGGGTAAACCTGTAAGAATACTCCAGAGAAGAAATGAAAAGAGGCTGAACTAGACTAGAACAAAGCATTAGGCAGGGAAGTCAACGTATTTAGCAGAAGGCACTTAAGAGCTCACTGTTCAAAAGAAAGTCCAGTTCACCCAAGTTCCCAGAGGGGAACTCTGGTCAAATTTAAATGGAGGGGGTGAAATGGTGGTCCTTTGGGTCCTTTAGACCTGATCGTATCCCTGGTCACTACACTTTCTCTCCAGTTCTCCACAGTCCCCACGATTCTCTAATATCCAACACCAAACCACTTCACTCACCACCAACATTTAAAATAACTATATTTATTTTCAAATACAGTTATTTAACCATTTTTTTAAAAAAATGTCTTTCATCAAGGCCCAGAACGAATCATTCTATTTCAGCCTGAAATGTCATCCTTTATGGGGCTTCCTGGGCATCCACATCCCCTCATCCCAATTTTCCACTCCTCTGTGTTCAAAAAGCAATTCACAGGCCTGTTTTCTAGCATTTACTATACTGTGTTACAGTTTCTTACCTGAGTACCTCTCATACCAGCTCATGTTCAAAGTATCTGGAATACAGGAGTGTAGTGGATCGATACTTCCCCCACCCCTGCTCCAAAAAAAAGGTATGTCCACCCAGAACCCATGAATGTGATCCTCCTTGGAGAAGGGGTCTTTGAAGAATTACTTAAGTTAAGGGTCTCTAGATGAGATCATCCTGGATTATTCGAGTGGGCCCTAAATCCAATGATGTGTCCCTCTAAGAGACAGAAGAAGAGAAGCACAGAGAGGAGAAGGTCGTGTGAAGACAAAGGCAGATATTGGAGTGCCCACGGCCACTAGAAGCTGGAAGAGGCAACGAAGGATTCTGCCGCACAGCCTTCAGAGGGACTGCGGCTCTGCCAGCATCTACTTTTCTGAACTCTGGCCTCCAGAGCTGTGAGAGAATAAATTTCTGTTGCTGTAAACCACCCAGTTTGTGGTCATTTGTTATGGCAGCCCTAGGAAAATAACATAAGCTGTATTATCAATGTATATCAGTTAAATAGTTATTCATTTGATTAGTTAACTAATTCAGTGCTAGGTTGCAAGCCTAGGGATTAGTCTAGTGATTGTAAGCCAAGAAGAAATTGTAAGCACCTCCAAGCAAGGGTGGTAAAATCTTATGGCATAGTCAGATAAATATGAGCCCTCTCTGTAGTAATGAAAGATTGAAGTATCCCTACCTTCTTCCAAGACCTTACAGAGGTAGGAAGCGGAGAACTGAGCATCAGTGAAGGAGAAATTCCTGAACTGGCTCTTCCAGTTCCTAAGGTCACAGTGCAATGGCTGGTACCCCAGGGTCGCTGTCCAAGCTGGCAGCTACTGCCAATCCCTACCAGGGCCAGGGAAGCCTCTCTCCATCTGCTTGGCCTAAGGAAAGCCACACCTGCAGAAACCTCAATTATATATTTTGTAGCATCTTTTTTTTCCTCTGGGAAGGACCCTCATTCTTCCACCCCCCCCCCACTCTGATAATATGAGTTTGCTATTGGACTTAACATCTGGTCTTCAAATGCATTTTTCAGAACATAGAAAAGTATGAACTACTTGTATATTGTAAGTGAAAGGGAAAAAAAATAAGCTAAAACTAGTGTATTCAATTCAGTACCACTTTAAAAACAAGTTTAAAATAAAGAATAGTTAGACAGTAGTGAGGATTGGAGGATAAAGGAAATAAAATAGTAACAGTAAATACTTCTGGGTAGTGAGATTGCTGGTTATATATTTTATGAACTGTTCTGTTTTTCATGTTTCTTAACTAACCGTATTTTCTCTATTAGATAAAATAACAACGAATATTCTAAAATCAGTAAAAATATAATGAAAACACAAAATAAAGGATGTAACACCTTGAATATTCAGAAGCTGGGATGAGCATTGACCCAAGAGGTTTAACAGTCACATACACGTTGCCCAGATTATGAATAAACAGATATATTATAGTATAGTATATAATACAGCATCGAGCCCATGACGGAACAGAGGAAAAAAAGCAAGGCTGTGGTTAGAAATTCAAGTTGTGGAATAAAGCAGACCTGAGTTGGAATCCCAGTCCTTTAATAGCCATGTAACCTTGAGCAAATTCCCTAAGCATTTAAATTAAATAAGATAGTATACAAAAGTCACTTGGCATAATAGCTGATAGACAATAAGATTCAAATAAATATCAATAATCTATCAATCATCACCACATAGGGTACCAATAATTTAGATTGTCGTAAGAGTTAATTTCCAATTGATATTCCTTCTTAGAATTATTAATTCATTTTACATTAAGTTAAGCAGAACAATATTGGGAATGTAAACAATTTTAAGTTAAATAATACCCTATCATTTTAGGGTAATCATACTGTGACTAATTTATATCCTTACTCTGGTCCGTGAGAGTAGATATTTTCCAGCTGACCACTAAATTACATACTATTATAATCAAATAATCAACTTTCTTATTTATGAGAAGAGGGTCTCTGGTTAGGCCTTTTATAATATTTGGCAAGAATTGGATTCTTTTAAGATGTGATAGCTACAGAATTGTTCAGTAGGGAGGAATTTTTGAGGCTTTTTAATGTAGCCCTTTACCTAATTTTACAAAGGAGGAAATGAGGCATGGTGTGGTTAACTGATGTCCCTACAGCCACCCAGCTAGAGTGGTAAGGATGTCAGGTCTTTCATTTCCTCAACCAGGAAAGGTCTTTCCACTGGGCTATTTTTGTTCATTTCTGGCATAGAGGCAAGCACTCCATCTATTCTGCTGCCATAATACTGATGGGGGTGGGGAGCAGTCAAAGCAGCCTCCAGGGGACATTTCATGCTCAGACAAGGAAGTTAGTTACATGAAGAAAACAGAGACTCAGATGATTAATTTGTGAGCAAGTGAATGGTGAATCCATGAGAGGATTAGTTGAGTTTTTGATGCTTGGTTTAGTATTACTTGAGAGAATTAAGAGAGATTATATTATTAAAAACTTTATGATACCGCTTGTTTTATTTTCATAGCATTGATAGATATCTCTTCCTTAATCACTCATGATGTCTCTCTTAAGCCTATTCAGGATATGTTTGCCTGTGGGATTTTAAAGATATGTGAAATATGAATTACCAGGCAGCAACGGTGGGAAGGACAGTAACACTATGACAATATACTCATCCTCCCTCCTCCTGTCAAAATTATTTTTCACACAATCAAGTACCAAATGTGGAAAAAAATGGGACTTCATCAAAAGAATCATGCCTTTCTAACTCTAAATATAGGTAAAAGGATATTGGGAGGAACTTCTCCTGTTGCCTCAGCATCAGTGACCTGAGACCAGAACTGAGGACAAAAAAAAAAGCATTCAGAACACCCCCCCAAAATTTCAGCAGGACAATTTGTCTGAGGCTTATATAGAAGGCAATAAAACTAGTGTTCGTCCTAACAGTTATTACCCCAATCTTTCACCTCACTCTTCCTCATAGGCTGAGGTATGGGATAAGAAGAGAATGACTGGAGTCTTCAGAGCCAGAGGCTGTTGTTAAGATCTTACTTGCCTCTTTCCTGACAACATGAAGGTGTGTGTGTGTTGGGGGTGGGGGTGGGGGAGCTTCAAGAAACTTACTCAAAGAGATCATGCATGCCAGTGAGAAAGGGAAACCAGCATCTTACTCCCCGGTGGACCCTTGAAAAAATAAAAAGCACGCAGATTCATCTATGCCCTGAGCAACATGTAGTGAAATGGCAATATCTAAAGACATAGAGACAGGTGCCTGCTTCTCACCTGAAATTTCCTCAAAGACAGGAGGCTTTCCAGAGCGGTCTGAGCCAGGCTTGAGCAGAGACCACACTACCATGTGCCTAGGAAGAAAATGATGGAAGATACCAACACTTTAGGGTCTCACAACTCTTACAGGGTTCCATAAATGACCTCAGAGATTCTGGAAAGCCCATGGATGTTCCAGGTAAAGTAAGCTGCCATAAAGTTGTCAGGTGGTTTTCAAGTGAAGAGAAAGTCCTGCTTGGAGAAGAGGATTGGGGTATTGACTACTTAGCAGGGCTAAAGCGATATAGGGCTGCCTCTCTCTTTGTGAGTCCTTGATAATGGAGGAGATTGGATATAAAGATGTCCCTCCAAAGTAAGCAAACACACCATGTATGCTAAGTCAATCTCAACAGCAGAGGACAGCTGCAGATTTGGCAGTGAACTGAACCAAAACACGACCAGTCAAACAGGATGCTACAGGGACTTCTGCTGCTGCCCTGGAATTGACTCCCTTCAGATTAGGCTAATGTGTTTTCCAAACAGGCACATTCTAAGGATAACACTTTCTCAAGACAGACACCTACATAGGACGTTAGATACTTCCCTTAATGCTTATTAATATGTGAACCTTGGGCCTGGCTCTCCCAGCCTCTACTCCAATTTCCCACCTGCACTCCCTCCCCAGTTCAAATAAAACTGAAGAGAAGAGAGAAGGGAAATCAGTCAAGAATCCTAGGCCATATGGGGAGTATTGTGTTCATTGTGATATGCCAGTTTTGCCACACTTCGAAGACAAGAAAGTAAGGGGGAGACTCCAAAAGAATTACTCATAGAGATTAGAGTGATGATAGGATTTGGGAAATGGCATTCTACTCTTGGTTGGACATCTGCTTTTAGTCAATGGACTTGCTAATCTAGCCCTGGGTTTGTGTGATCAGAGAAGATAAGCACTGGAAAGAAATGGCAAAGAATTGTCCTACGCACATGCCTTTTGCTAAAATGGCAAGATTCGTGTGTTTCTGGAGCTTAAACTGGACTCTGCAGAAGGTGCCTCCTAATTTGCCTTCCTGCCACTATCCCATATGAGACCTGCCCACTGAGCAAGGGGATCCCAACAGCAATAGACTCCAGGTGGAGCTGAGAGACTAAGGAAGAGGTTGCCTGAAGCTGGATTTCTAAGGTCAGGCAACAGTGCAATGGGAAGACGCTACAGGGCCCTCCGTAGAATTCATACTTTCTCCCTATGAGAGAGCCCACACTTGAAAGTCTAACATGATGAGAAGAAGACCTGGCAAGTGGAGAGCTGCAATGTCAGTTGTTGAGTGCAGAGACAACTGTCTCTTATCTCTCCCTTCTCTTTGCCCCAATCCAAGGAGGAACTAGGCCTTGAAGAGGCAGAAAGATGTCTCCAGGCAAGATCATCTCCCATCCCCACCCCATCCCACCTACTCAAACTGTCAGGGTTCCAGGCTCTACCTGTTCTAAAGGGAAGAGAGAAGAGATTTAAGTCAAGTTTCAGGCTGATCCAGACTTAATATGTTAATATATGGGTTTGACAAGGGAGATATGACAAAGTAGTTGAAAACAGGGAATGAAGAAAAATATTTTCATATCGTATGGCTCAGAGAGTTAGCCTCTTTAATAGGTCTTTTAAAAAATACATAATCTTTATTTTTTTAGAGTAGTTTTAGATTTACAGCACAACTGAGTGGACAGTACAGAGAGTTCCTATGTACCCCTCCCCTTACACAGGCACAACCTCCCTCCCCGTCAACATCCCATACCAGAGTGTTTGTTACAGTCGATGAACTTACACTGATACATCATTATCATCAAAGTTCATTATAATCCAAAGTTCATTATCAATCCTACTTTACATTAGGATTCAAACTTGTTGTTATATGTTTCATGGGTTTTAAGAAATGTATAATGACATGTACATACCCTTATAGTATCATACAGAATAGTTTCACTGCCCTTAAAACTCCCTGATCTCCACCTAGAATGTACCTTTTATATATATATTTCTTCTCTGGAATAGTAATGGGCTCATTCAAGTTCTTCCATACTCTAACCTCTCCACACTGGTAAATAATAACCCTCTGTAATAATATCTTGCCATTTGAGACTTGATGAATAAGTGGTGTTTTGCTATTATTTTCATGACTGTTTATTCCACTTTCTTGCTATAATGTTCCTCCTTCCAGGGTCTTTCAATCTGCATGAATGGAGTCTACCAGTATAACACATCCAATGAAATCCTTGCAGAACATTTGGTTGGTCCTGTCCAAAATGTTCATACGACATTTGGTCTATGCCAAAAGATTCTTGAAATTTAGTCCTGTCCAAACATCCACAAGCATATTTGGTCTGTGCCAAATGGTTTTGGACAGGACCAAATATCAAGGACCTTTTGGCATGGACCAAATGCCTTATGGACGTTTCGCATAGGACCAAATGTCTGCTAACTGATGAAATAAAACCAGAAGGCGTCTCTACACCTTTTTACTAAGGAATTTATTTAGAATTCTGATGTGCTCTATCCTTCGAAGAGGTTGATATTATCATCATTTTGCAAGTGAAATAAAGAAAATAAGCATGCCCTGAATGTTAAATGCCGTACTTTCAGCTGGTAGAAAACCAACATTAAGTAAATATAAGTGTCTCTTGCTTAACACAAGTCGGTTTAGAAAAACAAAAGACATTTTTCCTAAAAATACTGATCAGGAGCGTATTTTTTAAATGGAAAAAGAATTTTATTTTTAAATGGAAAAAAAGTTATAATCCATCATACCTTGATACAAAGCCCCCTACTAATGACCTAAAAGGTAATTAAAATACAGCAGGGCTTCCCTAGTGGCGCAGTGGTTGAGAGTCCGCCTGCCGATGCAGGGGACACGGGTTGGTGCCCCGGTCCCGGAGGATCCCACAAGCCGTGGAGCGGCTGGGCCCATGAGCCATGGCCGCTAAACCTGCGCGGCTGGAGCCTGTGCTCCGCAACGGGAGAGGCCACAACAGTGAGAGGGCCGTGTACAGGAAAAAAAAAAAAAAAAAATACAGCAAATTGCCTGTATACATAAGCAACAAATTATCATGTTAGGATATAGCATTCTAAAAAACTGCTTTCTGATCACCAAAAAGTTAATGTTGTCAACCAGAAGTTGTTGGTGTGCAGTAATTTAGCACACTTTCTAAATACTCTACACAAGATTGTGATGTCCTAACAATTGAATTTGGAATAGAATTTGAGACCATTCCAGCTCATCATTTAATTCAATATGTTTTGCTAAGTTTTAGGTTTATAAATATAACTTTTTTAAACAAACATGGGTAAAGAAGTATTTTATTAAGAAATACATAAGTTGGGCTTCCCTGGTGGCTCAGTGGTTGAGAGTCCACCTGCCGATGCAGGGGACACGGGTTCGTGCCCCGGTCCGGGAAGATCCCACATGCCGCAGAGCGGCTGGGCCTGTGAGCCATGGCTGCTGAGCCTGTGCTCCACAACGGGAGAGGCCACAACAGTGAGAGGCCCGTGTACCACAAAAAAAAAGAAAAAGAAATACATAAGTTTTGTGAAGTTTGGGTATTGAAAACAATGAGGCATTGTACCAGGCAACAAGCCAGAGACATTCTGCAAAGTATGCCTGAATAGTCATATAATATATTGAATATATGAATATTCAATAAGTCAAACCCAAAACAACTATGGGAAAGTTTAGCAAACTAAAAGACGAACTATTAGGAGCCATTACTAACGGAAGTGCAATATAAAAATCACATTCATGCTAGATTTCTAAGTAAAATGGAATTCCAAGGGAACATATCATTCTGTGTGCATACAATTTTTTAGTAACACATCTACCAAGTATAGAATAAAGATTTATTTTGAAAGCCTTAAGGGAAGTAAAATTATCAGCTTCCCTGTCTCCAGGTACTGTTACCAAAGAGAAATAAAGGATTAGAAACTGTTGAAACTGTTGTTTCTGAACTGGGATGAGGAGTTTCAGGGACTTCCTTGGGTCTGGGACTTTTTTCTTAAAAGTACTTGAATAATTAATTACTAGTAAATTTTGTCATATTGCTTCTCACAAAGTTTGTACTTTAATTAATAACAATTACCAACAAAGAATGGGAGTTCACTTTTTCCATTCTTTTTTCATCTTTGCAATGGAAAGGTATAAAATGTAAACATTTTTGACTTTGCATTCCTTAATTATCAGGGAAGCTGATCATTTTTTCATAAACCAGCTAAGTATCTTTTCTAGAAATCTGCCTTAAAATTTTTTTTAGCCCATTTTTCCTTTAGGGCATTCATCTTTTTCTTATTAACTTGTAGAAACTTGTTATATGTTAAGAACATCAACACTTTTTCTATGATATATGTTGCAAATATTCTCCCAAGTTTTTTTTTTTTTAATGAGTTGATAGTTTTCAGTACTTCTGAAGACAAAATTTTTAAATTCATACTTGGTTAACTCCAATAGCATTTTCCCTTTGTGGCTTTTGTCCTTGGGTTCAGATTAAACAGCCCTTTCCTCTCAAGATTACATAAATATTTACCGGTATTTTTCTATAATTCTTTTTTCTTCACATTTAAAATTTTAATGTAATAGGAAATTATTTTGGTGTAAGTTATGAAATAAAGATATTGATTGATTGATTTCCAAATGATGACAATTATCCAGCAAACTTCATTGAATAATCCTCTTTTCCCTCAACTTATTTGAGCTACCTCCTTGCCCCCCCCCCCACTTATTATTTAATTTTATATTTTGGTCTATTCCTGATTTATAAAATTTTTTCCATTGATCTATCTTATTATTTCCTATGCTACTGCCATTCTCTTCTAATTACTGTGTCCTCATAATTTATCTGTTCAGGTTTTCAACTTCCCTTAGTCAATTTTGGTCGTTCATATTTTCTCAGGAAATCATTTAATTCAAGAATTTTAAGCTTATCAAAGCACAATCATGATGCTTCCACTATGTCTACGGCTTTCTTATATCACATATTTCTCTCTTCCTCTCCTTTTAATTAGCCTGGACAACAGTTTGGTTCCATTATTAGGCTTTTCAAAGTTCTTAGATTTACTCTTCAAATCTGTATTTTTCTGCTTTTCTAATTAATTATTTTAATCTTTTTAAAAATATATCTGTTTACTATTCACTATCACCCTTTCCTTTATTTCTCTCTCTTATTGCTCTTGGCTTCAACTTGGTGGTGTTGTTTTTCTTATTTCTTGAATCAATGCCTAGTTTATTTATTTTCATCTTGTTTAATAAAAAAAGCCCTAATGCTATGAGTTTTTGCTGAGTAGAGATTTGGTTATACCCCAGAATTTTAGAAGTAGTGTTTCATATTTGTTTGTCTGGAAATAGTCTTCAGTTTCAATTCCGATCAGCTCTTTCACCCAAAAGTTGCTTAAGAAAGTAATTGAATTATCATGAAGGAGGAAGGTTAACCTCTTGGAGAATATAATGGGAGTTTCCTTGTGGCCAACTGTATGGTCAGTTTTTATAACTATCAATACTTCATGGGGACTGGAAGAAAAAAATTATATTCCTTATTTTTTGGACATAAAGTTTTAAGTATTGCTGAAAAATCAATAATGTCATTACTGACACCATTTAAACCCTCTGTATCTTTATTCTTTTGTGATCTCTCAAAGACTAAGAGTAGTACCCTGAAGTTTCCTCATACTATTATGCTTCTGTCACTTTAATAAGAGGGACTAAAGATCTAGAAGTAAAAATAACAACAGAGGGAAATATAAAGTACTGAAAACATTACTGGAAGATATTTTTATAATTTTGGTGAAGGAAATATTTTATAATCAAGACACAAAGTCCAGAGACCATTAAAAAGAGATTTAAATACAGAATTTAAAAAATTTTTATGGTGAAAGATGCCATAAGCAAAATTTTTAAAAATAGCAAACATTTGCAACAAATGAAGCCATATTCCCAAGCTGACATATTCTCTCTTCTTTTCTGAAAAAATTCAGAAAAAATGGCATATAAAGAACCTAAAATGTTTATAGAAATAAATATCAGGACCCTAAGTTTTATCCCTCACTTCTTTAATTATCATTTGTGAGTAGACAATCTATGTAGCATTGAGACTGCCATGCCCTCAAGTCCCTTCTGTGCTGGGGGGTCAAAGCCTATTTCTTTCCATTGGCTTCCATTCCTTATGTAATGTTCCCTGCAACTCTGTTCACAACTCACTGTAATAACAATTAGTGTCTAATGCAAAAAGAACTCCCCCTCCCTAAAATAATGAGCATGAGTAGGCCTGCAAAGCAAGCTAGCACGAGAATTTTCCCCAGTAGACACTTCTTATACCCATTAGGGACTAATCAGTCTGACTAGACTGCTTGTATCCTCCCTCTCAGGGTGTTAAAACCCAAGACATGAGAGAGGGCCACCAACGAAAGAGAAAAGCAAAAGACACATAGAGAAAGTCAGTAAGCAAAAATTCTGAGGCTGTAGAAGCCATAAATCAAAAGAAACCATGAAGTAAAAAGGTGAGTAAAAAGAGACAGAAATGATAAAAGGAATAAAAATGTAATGCTGTTACTGTTACATTTGAAAGAGGGAGAGAGATACTCAGTAATGCACAGAGCAGAACAGATAAAGTAGAAGGACACAGCTGTCCTCCCAGATGTCAAGAGCTCTTTTTTTCCCGGCAGGATGAGTGAGGTTCTACTTTTTTGGGGTCTGACTTTTCAGCTGTAGAATATCATCTCATGTTCCCTGCTCTTCAGGCATCCTTTACAATAAATCACTAATCTGGAGATACCCTAAGCTATCTTCCCAATCTTGTAACCTGAAAGATCCTAACTGAAACCACTTCTTGGTATGACTGCAATTGATGCCATTCCAGTTTCATAGTACATTTTCAAAGAATTCTATAAGCCTGTCAAGAATCTCTGCTCCATAGCCATACTTTCCCTCCCACAGAATGTGCCAAATAATTGATGACTTTTTTACTCCAGAACTGTTAACACTCCCTGCAATCATCAGTATAAATACTTTGTTAATAATTCGTATTTATAGAACATCTGCCTCCCAAAGAGCTCAAAGCTGTTTACAAATATCATCTCATTAATCCTGATAGCACCCTTTTTTTAATAAGCAGAAATGTGTAACGGCTAATGGGTACTGTCATCTCCATTTGACTCATGGGAAAGCTGAAACCCAGGGAAGGGTTATTCTTTTCAGGGTCAAGCAATATTATCTGAGAAATAGCACAGAAATACAATCCAGAACTTCTACCTTCTTGTACTTTATGCTCTTCCCTAGAAACCTCTCTCATTTCAAATCACACACATACTCATTGGAATGCTCCAGCATAAATTTTTTAATACAGCTTACTCTACTGAGGATAAAAGGAGAATCCCATAAACTCAAGTATGAAAACTTACTGGACTTTGACTTAACTTTTCAAGAGGCCATCACTATAGTCAGAGCCATGAAGAACGATTAAATTTGAGAATTAGAGAGCATTTTTCCTGCCATTTTTAAGCCAGTAAAGGGGTTTCTGCTTAGCATCTGAATGTGTTCCTTCTCCATATTGGAAACAGAAGAATCAACTTCAAGATGACAAAGGTCAAAGTAATAAGCATTTTCAAGAAGGATGCAAGCAATGGCACCTCAATAATATTATATATTGAATAATTGCTATATGCTATGCATATACATGCATTATGTCATTGCAACCCTATGAAGCTGACATTGTTATCTTTGTTTTACTAGTGAGGAAATTGAGACTCAATGCAGTTCAACAAACGGAGGAAGCATAGTTTTTAATGCCTTTGTCTCTGCTTCCTTTACCTGTGCTTTTAGCTAACACCACACAACCACTCCAAATAACAGTAACAGTTGCTGCTGCTGCTTTTGCTGTTTTGAATGGTGCAATCCTATAATCAGAGAGCCAGATGACTACAGCGTGGTGCAGCCACCGTGGTTTATGTCAGTTACAGAACATCTAAGGAATGTTATTAAACATTAGTCTTTGATGCTGAAAATCTTTCAACACAATTTGTAAACCTAGACCCTGAAATATAATTTAGCTGCCTGGAAGCCCATCATCATTCAACTCTACACCAAGATGGCAGGGTTAGCAACATCAGGAAAAATGGAAACTTTTCAAACTGATTACTTGTCACTAATGAAATAAGATGGGGTCCAGAGTTTACTGTGACCACACAGATCCATATGAAAATTCCACAAGATACCTAGAACATATTAAGGGAGTGCATGTGTAAATATCTATAAAAAATTTCCCAACTCAACGAGCTACACACATAATGAAAACCGTCAGGAAAGTCTTCAAAACATTTCTTAAAGCAGGAGACCTTCGTTTGAATCATAGTTCGCTACGGGCAGAGCAAGCCTAAAGGACTAAAATAACATAGCTAACATTTACCAAGTACTTAACGATTTGGCAGTCATGGTGTTTTACATACATATTCATTTAATCTTCACCGTGAAATAGGTGCAAATATTATTCCCATTTTACAGATAAAGAAACTGAGGATTAAAGAGGTTAAGTATCCTCTCAATCCTGGGATACTAAACCCAGCAATTTCACTTAAGAGCCTGACACTTGTGTATTAGCTTTCACTTGTCTTTGGGAAGCCCACAGCATGTTTATGAAAACTTTTTACTTAATAAAAAGTTTGCTTTTTACTTAATAGGCATTCATACTATATGAATGAATGCATGAATAGTGAATAAAACTTAATATTATTATTGAAAATGCAGAAATAACTGTTGATATTGTCTAGTCCTTTAGAGGAAGCACAATATTCAATGATACACTAATCAACATGAATTAACCAAGTCAAATGGCCCTTGAGAGGCACGTACCTATGGTGAGTGTGAGAAAAACTGTCTATAATCATCCCCTTTCATATGACATCTGTAGCACCAACTACTTACTCCTTGAAATCAAAGAAACAGGTTGCATTTCCCAGCACCAAAGATAGGAGAAAACCAGCTCTTTTGAATTTCCTGGGGTTCTTGACCCATCTAAAACCCAAGTGGTGGCCTGTATCCATCTGACCTAAAGGAGGTCCCGTTTTCTCACTCACGTGTGAGGTGATGGGATAGCCAAGGATGAAACACCATTGTTGACTCTAAGTATTTTCTTTTTGCTTTAAATAATGAAATATTTCAAATATATAGTATAGTATAATAAATTAAAGAACCACATCCAGGCCATGTCACCACCATTCTGATTTAACAAGTGTATTCCTTTCATCGTTATTTTTTTAAATGAATTTTTGAATTTTATTTTATTTTTTATACAGCAGGTTCTTATTAGTTATCCATATACATATTAGTGTATACATGTCGATTATTATTACTTTACCTTTTTTCTTAGAAAGAGAATGTTACTAATAAGGTGGAAGTTTTGTCCTCCCATCATCCCTATTCCCTCCCCTCTTTGCCAAATGGACCACTCTCTTGAAAGTGGCATGTGTTCTTCACAGTGACGTTTTTGTATTTTTGCTACACCTGTAGGTATCCAATACGTAGTATTGTTTTGTGTATTCATAAAGTTTATACAAATTGTCTCCAATTTATCCTCCTTCTATAACCTGAAGTTTTTACTCAGCTTTTCTTTTATTGCAGCAAAATAAACCTAAGAAAAAAGTTACCATTTTAACTACTTCTAAGTGTACAGTTCAGAGACATGAAGTACATTCACATCATTATACATATATCACCACCATCCATCTCCAAAACTTTTTCATCTTTCCAAACTGATTCTCTGTACCCATTAAACAATAACTCTCTATTCCAATCTTCCTCACAAACGCTGGCAACCATATTCTACTCTCCATCTCTATGAATTTGATTACCCTAGGAACAGCATATAAGTGAAATCATACAGTATTTGTCCTTTTGTGACTAGCTTATTTCATTTAGGATAACATCTTCAAGGTTCATCCACACTGTTGCATGTGTCAGAATCCCTTCCTTTTTAAGACTGAACAATACTCCATTATATGTATATACCACATTTCATTTATCCATTAATCTGTGGATGGACACTTGGGCTGCTTCCACTTTTGACTACTGTGAATAATGCTGCCAATATATGTACAAATATCTGTTCAAGTCTCTGGTTTCATTTCTTTTGGGTATATAACCAAAAGTAGAATTACTGGATCTGGATCATAAGGTAATTCTATGTATAATGTATCAGTCAGAGTTCTCCAGATAAACAGAACCGAAAGGATATGACCATAGGCAAATATATGAGAGGAGCTTTATTATAGGAACTGGCTCACATGACTGTAGAAGCCAAGAAGTCCCATGGTCTTCCATCTGCAACCTGGAGAACCAGGAAAGCCAATGGTGTAGTTTACTCTGAGACTCAAGACCCCAAAATCAGGGGCCAATGATGTGAGTCCCAGTCTGAGTCCAAAGGTCCAAGAACTAGGAGCGCTAATGTTTGAGGAAAAGAAAAGAATAACGTGCCAGCTCAAATAAAGCAAATTCTCCCTTCCTCCAACTATTTCTTCTACTCAGCCTTCAACAGACTGGATGATGCCCACCCACGTTGGTGAGAGGCATCTTCTTTCCTCACTCTACCAATTCAAATGCTAATCTCTTCCAGAAATAACCTTACAAACACACCCAGAAATAATGTTTTACAGCTATCTGGGCATCTTTTGGCTTAGTCAAGTTGATACATCAGATTAACCATCACATTTAATTTTTGGAGGAATCACCATAGTGTCTTCCACAGCAGCTGTACCATTTTACATTCCTGCCAGCATTGCACAATGGTTCCAATTTCTGCACATCTTCACCAATATTTTCAGCTTTGTTCTTGAGATTTATCTTTATCCATAGTTATATTTAATTCATTCACTTTTACCTACTGTACATTTTCCTTCTATGACTATACCGTAATTTATTATCTATCCCCCAAGGGTAGCATTTGGGTTCTTTCTTATCTTGTTGCTATTACAGTAAATGCTATAGTGAACATTTCTATATATCTCTCTGTTCACAAGTGCAAGAATTACTTTGGGCTTCGTACATAGGAGTGGAATTTCTGAATCACAGGTCATGCGTAATTCAAACCTTAATATATGTTGCCAAAATTCTCATCAAAGAGGTGTTTCCCTATTTATACTCCCACCTGCAGAATATGAAGGTTCCTGTTACTCCACACCCTTGACAACAATTGCTATTCCCGTAACTTACATAGCATTTCTCAACCTTTAGAACAGGAAGGAATTCTGTGTCTGCTTAGTTCTCAACTTTACAGTGATTTTCTCTGTTAGTGCTTTTTCATTTTCATTTTACCTCTTCCCTGCCCCACCCACCCCCTATCCCTGGAGAGTCTCCTTTTCCCTTTTGATGCCAACTTTATCATAACGCTAATCTTGGCCTTTTCCCACTTATGAAACTGTCAAAAGTTCAGCCAATAATCTCCTTCTTTACAAGAACTACAAATGAAATGACTTAAAGATCTCTTGGAACATTGTAGGTGGTAAAATAACACCCACATGTTTCCTAGCTCTTAGAGTTAATCTTTAAACCATGCTTTGGCTAAATTCTGGGGGAAAGTCCAGGGAAATGAACGCATGGGCTGTGGAAATAGAAAAGAATTGGCTAGATATGACTGAAACATCCTTGTGTCTACACATTCAGGAGTAGGGCTGGGATGAGGCAAGTGAGGCACTCAGGAGCAAAATTTAAGAGACACAAAAAACTCAGTAATCAAAAAAAAAATAAAATTAATGAAATATTCTTAAGAGCAGAATTAATGCAAAAAATCCATGATAAACAAAATTATAAATTAAAATAGGATCAGTATTATTATTACATCTCTAGTGATTATAGCCTTTTCAGTTTAATGGAGTAAATTCCATCTGTATATTAAGAGTGTTTTTGACATTTTTTTCACATCTTTATTGGAGTATAATTGCTTTACAATGTTGTATTAGTTTGTGCTGTACAACAAAGTGAATCAGCTATATGTATACATATATCCCCATATCCCCTCCCTCTTGGGCCTCCCTCCAACCCTCCCTATCCCACCCTTCTAGGTGGTCACAAAGCACCGAGCTGATCTCCCTGTGCTATGTGGCTGCTTCCCACTAGCTATCTATTTTACATTTGGTAGTGTATATATGTCAATGATACTCTCTCACTTCACCCCAGCTTCCCCTTCTCCCCTTGTGTCCTCAAGTCCGTTCTCTATGTCTGCATCTTTATTCCTGCCCTGCCACTAGGTTCATCAGTGCCACTTTTTTAGATTCCACATATATGTGTTAGCATACGGTATTTGTTTTTCTCTTTCTGACTTACTTCACTCTGTATAACAGACTCTAGATCCATCCACCTCACTATGAATAACTCAATTTCGTTCCTTTTTATGGCTGAGTAATATTCCATTGCATGTATGTGCCACATCTTCCTTATCCATTCGTCTGTTGATGGACATTTAGGTTGTTTCCATGTCCTGGCTATTGTAAATAGTGCTGCAATGAATATTGTGGTACATGTCTCTTTTTGAATTATGGTTTTCTCAGGGTATATGCCCAGTAGTGGGATTGCTGGGTCATATGGTAGTTCTATTTGTAGTTTTTTAAGGAACCTCCATACTGTTCTCCATAGTGGCTGTATCAATTTACATTCCCACCAACAGTGCAGGAGGGTTCCCTTTTCTCTACACCTGCTCCAGCATTTATTGTTTGTAGATTTTTTTGATGATGGCCATTCTGACTGGTGTGAGATTATACCTCACTGTGGTTTTGATTTGCATTTCTCTAATGATTAGTGATGTTGAGCATCTTTTCATGTATTTGTTGGCCATCTGTATGTCTTCTTTGGAGAAATATCTATTTATGTCTTCTGCCCATTTTTGGATTGGGTTGTTTGGTTTTTTTTGATATTGAGCTGCATGAGCTGCTTGTATATTAATCCTTTGTCAGTTGCTTTGTTTGCAAATATTTTCTCCCATTCTGAGGGTTGTCTTTCCATCTTGGTTAAGGTTTCCTTTGCTTTGCAAAAGCTTTTAAGTTTCATTAGGTCCCATTTGTTTATTTTTGTTTTTATTTCCATTTCTCTAGGAGGTGGGTCAAAAAGGATCTTGCTGTGATTTAGGTCATAGAGTGTTCTGCCTATGTTTTCCCCTAAGGGTTTTATAGTGTCTGGCCTTACATTTAGGTCTTTAATCCATTTTGAGTTTATTTTTGTATATGGTATTACAGAGTATTCTAATTTCATTCTTTTACATGTAGCTGTCTAGATTTCCCAGCACCGCCTATTGAAGAGGTTGTCTTTTCTCCATGGTATATTCTTGCCTCCTTTGTCAAAGATAAGGTGACCATATTTGCGTGGGTTTATCAAGAGTCAATTAAGGAAAAATAAAATTTATACACATGCCTCATTTTTAAAATTCAAAATAGCTTTATAAATCCTCTTGAATATAAGACTGCCAAGAAGAAAATTAGAAGGGTTTTGTAGCCAATAAAATAAAGGTACATTTGAAGATTAGCATCACAGAAGCAGTTTTCTCATTTCTCAAACTAAAATTAACATTGATGGCCATTTGTGAGGTGTGGTGAACTGTATGGATTACTCATCAGTATCCAATTAAGATTTTAATTTTAACGGAGATTTTGTACAATCAAACAAAATGTAGACCATACCATCCAAGAAAGATGCATCAATTTGCTAGGGCTGCCATCATAAAATACCACAGACTGGGTGGCTCAAACAATAGAAATTTATTTTCTTATAGCGGAAGTGGTTGGAAGCCCAAGATCCAGGTGCTGGCAGGGTTGGTTTCCTCTGAGGCCATTCTCCTTGGCTTACAGATGGCCAAACTCTTGCTGTCTCTTCACATGGCCTTTCCTCTGCGTGGACAGATCTTTAGTATGTCTCTGTGTGTCCATATTTTCTCTTTTTATAAGGACACCAATCTTATTAGATTAAGGTCAATCCTAACAGCCTTATTTTAACTGAATCACCTCTTTAAAGAAAGGCTCTATCTCCATACAGTCACATTTTGATGCAACAGGGGTTAGGACTTCAATATATGAATTATTGGGGTTGGGGGGGGGGAGCATGCTTCAGCCCATAACAAGGGGAAATAAGATATTCAGTAGAATGAAGATTTTATCCCTCGGCAACTAATCAAGAGCTGAGAGAAGAAACAAGCACTTGCTTTAAAATAGAGATTTCCTCAATTGTTCAACCTATCAGGATGTTATTAACACAGCAGCATACTCTGGTTCCAAATAAATAGATAAAAGCTGTGAAACCTCCAAAGCCCTTTGGAGCTATAACTACCATCTTATCCAGTTCCTTGTGTAACCCATGTATCCTACTGAATAACATCAAGGAGTAGGACAAAATCGCTAAAAGAAAATTCATGCAATCCAGCCAGTCTACCAAACATACCGTACCACAACTTTGTTGTAAAAAGTAGGGGTCAGCCGGACACCCCAGCAGCTGGAATGAAGTCATCCCAGCAGGGACATAGAACCATAGCCTGAAGTAATGCAGCCCATTTGTGAATGGCTGGGGAATTCCAATGCCTAACAGCTCAGCTTTATCTTTCTATATAAAAATACCCTTTTTGAGTCAAAGTTGGATTCTTTTTGTGAGTCTAGACGGTAACCTCATAACTACCAGTGGATCTTTCATCCAGCAAACTGAATTACCATCCAAAAGATCTTGTATATTTTATTTAAGCATCCTTGCCTGAAAAAAATACAATATTGAAATTGCTTCCCAAGTCCCCAAAATCTAATGGCACAAGTAGTTATCTGAGGATCCTTATTCCTCTGTTCTTCTTGAAGAAGCCGTGTAACCTTTATAATCGTGAGCCACCACACTTGGAAAATAAGAATCCCAACACCAGGGACAGTGATGAAGTGTGTGGGTGGACTGATCATTTATAAGCCTCTTAGATGCCTTAGAAGAAAAGGATTATATAAATCTGAAAACTGAACAACTTCCTTTAAATGGTGATATGTTTCAGAAAGGCAACTAGAGAAGGGTAGTGTTTGTTAACAAAAGCCATTGCCCATTATGCTATGTCTGCCTCCTGTAAGGTACTGGAATCCTGAAGTCCAAGTTTATGGGGTTTGAATTCAGATTTTGTTTGGGGGAGGGAGTGTTGAATGATGTGTTGCTTCTAAAATAATGATATTTCTCCTTCATGTAGTGGCTGGCATCTTAATAAATGTGAACATGACTTAACAATCAGGCAACAAATGCTTTCCAATGTCAGCATTTGGGTAACTGGGTTACAGAAAACTGCTTTTCTTATTACCTTTCCTTCTTAATGCTTAAAAACAGAAAACGAAAAAAACCCTGGAATAATACTCCTTACTCATCTCACCTACTTGTTAATCTGGAGCCGGTTAAAGGAAGCATATCATAGAAAGCATATTGTAATGGGTGAATAGCTGGTTTAAAAAAAAGGGGGTGGGAAGGCATGACATTAAACAGTACAAATGATCCAGGCTTTTGCTCTACCAAACCTTGGGGCAATGTCTTTTCAATGTCATTCTTTAGAAAAAGTCTTTGAGACCATGTATGTCTTTTTAAACAAGCGGTGTGGGGAGAAAAGAAACAAAAGAGAAAAGGAAAGAAAAAAAAGAAAGGAAAGGAAAAATGGGGTGGAAAAAAAAAGCTTTTATTTTAAAAGCAAACAGCTAAGTGATTTGCTGCACACTTGCCATGAATAATAACGAGCAGATCTGTGGTGTGTTCCTCTTTTTAATTAGCACGTTGCCTTCTGCAGCAGTGCCCTGTCTTATTCCACAGCACCTAGAGAGCCCCACTGGAAGCACTGCACAAAACAAGATGGGCAAAGAAGCCCCCGTGAGGAGTCTAGCAGTCGATTTAGAAAACTTCCATTTTGTTCCCTCCCCACCTCCACCCTCCTTTTTTTTTTTTTTTTGGTTCAGAGAGTTATGACTAGTTTTTTTTTGTTGTTTTATTTGGCACAGAACATACAGATATCTCTGAAGCTGTACCTGAATCATTTTCTTGCTGTTCAAACTATAGAACTAAGAGCTCGAAAACAGTTTAAAAGGCAAGGAGAGTGCAGGACCAGAGATGGAGCTCCCACTCTCAAGATGTGAGGTGGGACAGAAACTGCCACAGAACTTGCACTCAATAAAAGTGTTAAAATGCTCACCCAAGCTCTTCAGACACCAGAACAACAAAGGAGCTCGTTAAACACCTCTGTTCTGGAGTCCTTACATTTGGAAGAGTCAGAGTGGTCTAAAGTGTCAAGGTAGCAGAGGCTAACTCTGGGCAACTTTCAAGGGGAACTTCAAGTGCAATGTGTCAGAAAATAAAGAAATAAAAAGCAGCAGTTGGAAAAAAACGAAAACCAATCTCACGAATCACATTCCTATCTGTAATTAGAAAGCATTAGCAACATCTCTGTCAGCCAAGCCTGAAACGTAACTTAAATACCAAATGGCTCCTGTATTGCACTAGGATTCTGTTTGCTCTCACACGTATCTCGTGCAGAATGTGAATTCGTCTTCTATCACCAGGAACGTTGAGCATGCTGACACAGCTAGCTGAGGCAATCTCAAATTGTTCCAGGATTCGATTTTCATATGCGGGCAGCCTACAGCTGCATTTGATAGTGCACCACATTGATATGACACCTTTCCTAGAAGGTCTTTGATGGAATACATCTGCTGAACAGAACAGAAACAAAATATGTGCCTTGACTCAAACTTGTGGCAGAGAGCTATCAAAGTGGCAACGTGCTCCAAGCCATTTGCATAATATGCAGATGAAAATCTAACCAGAGAGAAAGGTATATTGACAGACTTTGCCTTGTTATCTGGCAGTACTGTGCATAACAGTATGTGGTACCCAGACATAATCTCCTGTAATGTTATTTTGCAATTTAAATGTCTTTTCCTCCTCCAAAAGGAGACACATCAGTAAGTGCCAGGCATCAATAACTGACATTTGAGATAAGATAAACCACAGCAGCCTATTCAGACAGAACTAGCCCAGTTTATTTCAGGACACAGATCTCCAAGTTGTGTGCTATTTACTGGCTGAAGGAGAGGGAAGGGTGCTGGCCCCAAACGCTCACTGATGCCTCATTTTTACCGTGTTCCGATGGCTGCTCTTTCGGCCCTGGTGCCGGTCCTGAGTATATTTCAAGGAACGTTACTGAGAACAAAATCGAAGGCCATCAATATTAATGATCTGAACCAGGAAGATAGCTTTTAGTGTGCAAATTAATTACCCTAATCACAGGGTTTTTTGTATCCATTTTAATGAAATAACTATTTATTTCATTGAATCCTGTGCTTTTCTTTTGCAAATAAGGCACATTTACATGATAAATACATGAAATTTAAAAGGATGACTAAATTAAATTGAGAAAAAAAGACCTTTCTAAATACAATTTTCTTAGGAAAAACAGCTAGATTAATGGGTTAGTTAGCTGAGTGGCATCTGTGATTAAATCTTTTTTAATGTACGTCAAATAGAATTTAATGGACCTTGAGAAATGTCTACACAGTTAGTAATATTCAGGGCCTAGGGAAGATTCCAGTTGTCTCCTATCATTTGTTGGTGAACTCCTGAAGCCTCGGCCTTGTGACTCAGCTTGACACATGGGATTGACACTTCTGATCCCTGTGTTATCACCCGTTTTCTCTTCCTTGCCGTCTTATTCTCTTCTTAGACCAGGGGGCCTTCTTTAACAATGGAACCAACACGTTCACTTTTTAGCAGTGTGGGCCAAAAAATAACTATACTATTAATGAAAGCGTTAAAGTAGTTTAAATATGCCTTGTATTTCATCGTCTCATTCACATTTGTTTCAAACTGTGCTGGCCTTGGTAAAGAGAGAGGGAGAGAGACAGGGAGGGAAGAAAGGAGAGAGAGAGGCTGCTTAATTCAGAGGAATTTTCAATGAATCTTTTAGAGTCTGTGGGTGTTGAAAACTTTATTTACTGTGGGTGTGCTTTGAAGGGCTGCAAATTCAACAGAAGAGAGATTTGAAACGCATTCGGGCTCATTTTTTTGATAACAGACCCAAAGAACAGAGCATCTTTCTCTGTTAGCTTCCCGCCCCGGGTTGTGCCACCAGAGATGTCTCCCTCTCCCTTTGATTCGGAATGATCAATTGCAGCTGTGGCAGCCGGGCAGGCAGCCCCAGGCACCAGGAACACGAGCCCTCTCCCCAGCGTTAGGATTTACATTTCAATGGCTGCCACCATTTTAAAGATAATTATAACCTTTTTAGATTAAGAATATTCTGTGGCTTCTCTAATATTTTAACAACATAAATATTAATTTAGCTGGTTTCAGAGGAAACCTCTCTCTTTCTCTCCCCTTACTGTCACTCCCACCCCTACGGAACCTTGGAAAATGCAGAACAAAGGCTTCACCCCAAACCTGTTTGGGGCAGGATGGAGTGGGAAGGTAGGATGTTGAACCAACAGGTATGATTAAAATAACTTGACCCTAACCTGGCCCAGATCTTATCATTTGAAAGTAAATGAAATATAGCAGATGGCGGCGGGGGGTGGCAGTTTTCAGGGGCAAAAGACCAGGAAGCTACTTTCTGCATGGGTAATGTTTCCAAAGGCAAAATCTTTTAAAAGTAAATTGTATGTAGTTTTATCTAACTCAGCAAGTCGACTTGCAAAAAGCTGGCAGATGAGATTCACGTTTCTTCGATCACATTCCAAGTGTGGTGGGAGATGGGAAAAAGATGAAGCTGTCTTGATGAACTCAGTAGTCTTGAAAAGAGAAAAAGGAAAATTGCCCACAAAAGACACTGAGACTATAAAGAGGCTTATATTTCACTGTTACTGCAAACTTCCTTTCTGCTTATTATCATTCCAACCCTTTATTTCCCACCAGCTGATGCAGCTGGGGAAAACATCACATTGTACAAACAGATGTAGACCACTCAGATTGCCTGACCACGCTCCGTGGACCGTGATCTATTTTTTGCTGCTCCGCAAGTATTGAGCATGTTGTAGGCATGAGGACAAGGCTTTTTCTTTTTTTTCTATTTACATTCATTAGCTTGCTACAAGTATTCTCTTTAGGGCCGATCGCCTTATATCACTCAGTATCATGCAAACAATTTACATTGCACAAATAGAATCAGAAGAACACGTTTCCCAGATCCACTGATAAATAAGAGGAATCATGTATATTAAGAAGAAAATTGATAATGTGCTGGTCAGATGTTGCAGGCAGGTCATTCGGATGCACTCCTTGATAGAGTGCAGAGCTACAATAATTGCTCTGAGATCTCTTTACGCACAAGACCTTTATTTCCTAGGCACCAAAGCCATGGGATTGAGCATTGCTTGAAAGTGACTTGGGGAATAAAACCGCTCATGAAATATGCATGACTAACACATAGGCTGCCAGGGGAACTTAGTGTATTATGTATGACCCTACAGTAATTGTAAGGAAATGATATTCATTTAAGTGGATGTTTATCACAGTTAAAGATGCATCTAATGAAACAAAGGTCATAAGCCTAGAAACATAAGGTTAGAGCCCTTTTATTGTACCATTTCTCTCTCTGAAAAAACCTGGCCTTTCTTCACAGCTGTTTTTCTAACACCTGTGTGCACTGTTTACACAGCCTTAAAGAGTTCCTGTCACCCCTACTTGAATGCCAAAAGGATTATTACATTAAATGCTCTTCTAATATTATACCCACACATCTGGGAAATATCAGACAGCGTGCCGCAATATATCAATTCGGGCTAGAGTTTTTAGCTACTGACATTTGGTTAACTAAAGAGTATTTTTTTTCTCCCTGAGTATTTCTCTATGGGAAATGCCTACCTATACATTCGGATTGAGAGTATGGCTTTTATTGTGAGATCAGTGGTGATGGGATCCTCTGCAACAGACCCATCTCTCAGGCAAATTATGGGGAAACATTGCAGAGTGGATGCACACAGGTATTCGGGAGTCAAATTCCCCAGATGAGAATCCCAGCCCCAGTGCTCATGAGTCCTGTGACCTTGGGCAAGTAACTTAACTGCTCTGGGCTTTTGAATAAATTTCCATCTATAAAATAACACCCATAAATAGCCGTGACTTCACGAGGCTGTCATGATGATAATTAAGCCAGTATTTGAAAAGCATTTAAAATAGTTCCTGGCACATAGTAAGTGCTATGTATTTGTTAAATAAAATACACAGTTTGCATGGTTGGTCTGTTCTGCCAGTTCTCCCCTGAAACTGTGATTTTCTTTTGTACCTAATTAACTCACTCATGCCCATGTTCATCTTTAGGTTTCGGGTGGTTCTACCACACCTCCTCAGCCATCGCAGCTTCCAGCCACAGCCAATTGCGTACAATAACACGCCTTGGTGAGGGAGGCTGTGAGCCCTTTGATGGGGGCCCACTCACTTATAAACATTAAGTACCTTTGGGCTTTCTTGATCTCACTGACATCATTTACCTGGTAAGTTCATAGGACCCTGGGAAGCAAGTGGAAAAAAAAATTACTCTAGAAAAACATGCAGTAGAGAAAACCCCAGGAGTCTTCATGAGCTGAATCCAAATTGATAGTGACTCTCCAAATTACCCTAATGTCATTCTGTTTTGGTTCAGGTTGCGAGGCAGAAACATAGAAAAGAAAATAAAGATGCCATCTTATACAGTTAGCGTATATTAACTCTAGAGAGTGTTACAGATTTCATAATTCTTTCATTCATTATTTCCTAATGCTCACAAAACTATCATTTGTGATGGACAGGGCAGTCTTCCCCATTCCCAAAAGGTTTTGGATAACTTGCAAACTCTAGATTATTCCTTTCAAAATGTAATTTCTTACTATGACCAAAGTTGTCTGACATAAAATAAAATAGAAGCTGTATGGAGGATAGAATTTTTATAAATACCGCTAGACTAACAGCCATAAAATAATCTAATAGGGCTTCCCAGGTGGCGCAGTGGTTGAGAGTCCACCTGCTGATACAGGGGATGCGGGTTCGTGCCCCGGTCTGGGAGGATCCCACATGCCGCGGAACGGCTGGGCCCGTGAGCCATGGCCCCTGAGCCTGTGCGTCCGGAGCCTGTGCTCCGCAGCGGGAGAGGCCACAACAGTGAGAGGCCCGCGTACCGCAAAAAAAAAAAATAATAATAATAATAATCTAATAAAACAAAATCACAAACCTTGTTTTCTTAGATTTTAAAGAAAAGTCACTGTAAGGTGATCACATATAGCAAAGGGGTTCTGAAGCTGGCTTGTTGTGTGTTTGAATCCCAGCTCTAGCCCTTACTGTGTGGCCTAAGGGAAATTACTTAACCTCTCTGTGGCCTCAGTTTCATCAGCAAACAGAGATAATCAGAGTACCAGCTCATGAGTTTGCTGTGCATTTTAAACAGAATGCAGGTGAGGTGTTTACAGCAATGTCTGGAATATAAGCACTCCATTATTGTAAAATATTGTATTATTATTACTTTTAAACTGGAAGCCAGCATTTCAGGAAGTTTTTTGGCATCCTCATACCACCACCAATGTTTCATGCTCAAAGTAATTTGTTCACTACAAATTACTGGTGGTGTTAAAATTTGTCCATAAATTTGACACTTCTCCCTTCATAAAGTAGCGCTGACTTCTCCCCTTAAATGTGGGCTGCACCTAGTGACTCACTTCTAATGATTAGAATGCAGTGAAAGTGACGGCGTGTGGATTCCAAAGCTAAGTCATAAAATGCACTTTCTTTTGTACCGTGTTTGCTCAGGTCACTAGCTATAGGGGGAAGCAAGCTGCCATGTTGTGAGGACACTCAAGCAGCCCTATGGAGAGGCCACGGGACTGAGCCAGCTTAGGAGATCTTTCATCCTCTGCCAAGCTTTCATAGGACTTCAGTCCTCCGGACTGTGAGTCTTCCCAATGAGACCCCAGACGTGTGAAACAGATATAAGCCTTCCCTGCTGTGCACTGTCTGAATTCCCAGACCAACTGAAACCATGGGGTAATCAATAATTATCACTCTTTTAAGCCACTAAATTTTGGAGTAATCTGTTATGCAACAATAGGTAACGAACACAACACGCTTCAACAGAGAAGTGGAAGTTTTACTTGCTAAGCTGAGGACTTGTTTGTATAGGGATGGGAAGCGGAGCAAGGTTTTAGAGGAGATCTGAATGAACATAGGCTGCAGTGGAAATTAGCAAACATTTTATATACCCTAGAGTACATTTCACCTTTATGTATCTATTAACATGGGGATCTTTTTTTTTTTTTCCATAGCTAAGTGAAATAATTCTCTCCAGTATGTAGTTCTTATTTCTAGGATAACCAACCACCCCAAGGGGCCCAGGACTATCTCTGTTTTAGCAATGAACTTCACATGTTCCAGGAAATCTCTCAGTCCTGGGCCAACCAAAATGGTTGGTCCCCTACTTATATCTTAGATTAGATGATTACCAATATCTCACCTGAGCTAGTCCTATAGCCAAAGAAGGGGATTCCTAATAAATGTTTTTGTGAGAATATACATGTTTTTGCAGGAAAGGATAGGCACCCCAAACAGTCCCCATCTCACCGTAAAACTCCAAATTTCTCCCTATTTTACCATGTGCCTGGTGAGTCCTTCACTTGGGGAAGAAGGGGCTGGGAGAGGAGGAAGATATCACTGCTCCTGGGCCCTCAGCACCCTAAGGTTTCATGGAATCCAGAGGTTCAGGGTGCAGTGATGATGGTTGTTGGGAGGTGAGGAGGTGCTATGAGAGTGGAGAGAAGGGTTCTAGGAGAATCTCTGTAGCTCTTAGTGAAAACTCACTGAACTGAATAGGGAAGGAGAATGCGCACATCAACTCTCCTCCCCTCTGCCCTTTGGTTAGTGTTTCCTTTCTGTGGTTAGGGAGTTTGTAACAGGTGTTATTTTTTCATGTAACAAAATACTATTAAGTCTGGAAAAGGTGATGGGATATACTCTTACCTAAACATAGACCAAAGAACCAATGATTCAGCTGCAACCCCACCCGTCTTTTTCCTGCTTGTCAATAGCCAAAATAGCACAAAACCATGTGCATTTCTTGCAGGACTGTCCTGTAGACAGGAGAGGACTAGACAGAGCATCTATTGTTCAGGATTATATGGTGCACGGACTAGTCACACCCAGATTAACAAATTTCAGCTGCTTCGTTTCATGGTGGACACATGAGAATAGCTACACTCTAAAAAACTGTTCAAATGGAAACTCATCTGGGTTATGAACACAAGAATTTATAAGCAAATTAGTAGTGTTAGCAAGGGAAAGTTTGGCTTACACAATAGAATAGCAATGGCATCCAACAGGTGTGTAAATTATAAATTGTTCTCATCTGTTTGTGAATGCAATCTTTTTCCTTCCTATCAGGAGGGTTACTCTCAAACCTTACAAGGGGCACTAATACTCATATCTAACGTTTAATGAGCACTTACTGTGTGCCAAGTACAGGAGAATGAAACACACATTAACTTGATCGATACAACAAGCCTCACGAGGCACACGCTACCAGATCCCTGTTTTACTGATGGGGAAACTGAGGCACAGAGTGGCTGAACAATCTCTCCAAGGCCACATCACAAGTAGGTGGCCAACCCCGTGTACAGTCCGTACATGGCCTCTTTCTGTGATTAAATCAGACTTTAATTCATTCAAATCTGCCCTCCTCTCCCAATTAGAGTAAATTAGCAAGTTAAAATGCCTGCTTGAAGCCTCACTGAGAACAGCATCTTGGACCAAGAAATGTAGATGAAGGTAAGGTGGGAAGATGATAGCAGCAAAACAGATGAGGAAAGGAATCTATGGAAGGGTGTAAAAGCAGACAGGTGACCCAAGAGAGAGGGCAGAACAATGGAGAAGAGAAGGATGAGAGGAAGAAAGAGACGTGAAAGAAGCGACTACAGGGAAAGGGAGAAAGAGGAAAGGAGAAAGCGCTGGCAGGGCAGGAGCAGAGGAAATATGGACACAGCAAGGGTTCTGAGTGCAGATGTTATCAGCATTTGATATCTAGTAACTGACTGAAATGTTAAAATAAGGTCATAACTGAAGCTTTCTATGAGAATTTTTCCTTTAAATTTATAAAAATTTTATAAAATTTTTCCTTTAAAAATTGTTGTGAAAGGTAAAAGGGGAGAATGTGGACTCCACATCATAAGAAAAAAATTTTCCTGCTCCAAGATTTTGTCTGAGGCAGGCCAGGCATCTCACTGCAGAGTGATGGCCACAGGAAATAAGGAAAATCTGGAAACTGCGTAGCGATGCAGATATAGACAGAAGGCACACCTCCTGAGAACATTCTACCAAAGCCATGCCTTTCCAAACAAATTTTAGGAAATGTATTGGCATTACCGTTGTTAAAATCATGATGAAAACAAGTGCAATGATTTTCAACCCTGGTGATATCTTAGAATCCCTATGGTAAACTTTAAACAGTACTGGTGAGCCCACCCATCCCAGCCTAATTACAACAGAATCCTTTAGGGGGAGAGCTGGACATTAGAATTCATCAAAAAAAATTCTCTAAGCTATGTCATTGTGAGACATTCCAGGTTAAAGAAGTAGCAAGAATATTCCTAACAAGTTATTTTGTGAATATCGACAAACTGATTCCAAAGTTGACATGGAAGGTAAAAGACCCTGAAAAGCCAACACAATATTGAGGAAGAACAAAGTTGGAAGTCTGACACTATCTGATGACAAGACTTACTACAAAGCTACAATAATCAAGACAGGGTGGTATTGGCAAAAGAATATATCAGTAGATCAACGGAACAGAATACGGCACCCAGAAATAGACCCACATAAGTACAGTCTACTGATCTTTAACAAAGGCAATACAATGGAGAAAAGATAGTCTTTTTAACAAACGATGCGGGGATAACTGGACATCTACATTAAAAAAAAAAAAAAAAAGGATCTAGGGTTTCCCTGATGGCGCAGTGGTTGAGAATCCGCCTGCCGATGCAGGGGACACAGGTTCGTGCCCCGGTCCGGGAAGATCCCACATGCCGCAGAGCGGCTAGGCCCGTGAGCCATGGCCGCTGAGCCTGCACGTCCGGAGCCTGTGCTCCGCAATGGGAGAGGCCACAACAGCGAGAGGCCCGCGTACCGCAAAAAAAAAAAAAAAAAAAGGATCTAGATACAGACCTTACAACTATCACAAAAATTAACTCAAAATGGATGTCAATGTAAAATGCAAAATTATAAAACTCCTAGAAGATGCCACAGAAAACCTAGATGACTTTGGGTGTGGTGATGACTTTCTAGATACAACATCAAGGGCACACTCCATGGAAGAAAGAATTGATAAGCTGGATTTGATCAAAATTAAAAACTTCTGCTCTGTGAAAGACAGTGTCAAGAGAATAAGAAGACAAGCCACAGAACGGAAGAAAATATCTCAAAAGAAGTAGCAGGAATGTAAGATCATGAGAAGGATGGGAATATTTTATAGTGAATTTCATTACAAACAAAATGTACCTTGCCTACTCCTGCCCCCAAAGTTGCCTCCCTGGCCGTGGAATCTGGGTGGAACGGGATGGGGATGAGGATGGAGATGTATCAGGTGACTTCTGTTCTTGTTCAGACAGTTATCACTAGCGATTTTGGATTTCTGTTCTAACACCGAGTCCACAAAGCCTATGGATTTCTAGCAAAACAAAACACTGCACCCAGCAAACGTGGGCATTTGAGTCGTGGTTGCCAACATGGTTTTTCCTTCCTTGCCCTTCAAGTCTGCTTGGGTACTTCAGAGCTCGCTTTCATTTTTCTCCAGGAAAGCTGGTTGTGTAGGATTACTAAAACTCCAGCACATTCTCCTCCACACAGTCTCCCTCAAAAACTCTTTGGGGGAAGCTCAGTTCCTATAAAAAGAAAGCCAACCACCCTTGTCATTTCCATTTTTCATACATCTGCTTTTGGTGTGTGCAGTATGCATGCTATGTCTCTGTGCAGTTTCATCTCATTTGCTCGCTGCCATAGGCTACAGGGTGGAACAAAGTTCACTTTCAAATTCAATCTCAAACAAAATGAAAAAGCAAGAAAATCATGAAAGGGAAAGCTGCCCACTGCCATTAATATGGATCTCACTGCCAGATTCTTCTGGTTTATCCATCAAATGGGAGGCAGAGGAATCTGCTCCCATGCACAGCTGCTGAAGCACTGACCCGGGGTACAGGGTACTGTCAATCAGAAGAATGGGTCCTAGGAACTGCCCGGAGTGAGTGCCAGCTGCCAGCTGCAGACAGCCTGACACACTACTGAATAACACCCTGAATGGCCCTGGACCCCTTTCTCTGATAACAGTAGCAGTCCCAGGGGCCTTTCAACAACACAGTGGAAACTACCCTAAATTTATTTCAGACACGAAATTTAGGATTAAGGGAACTAGCAGAAATGACAGGGTTTGAGAGAAAGTGTGCATTTTCTTTAAAAACAAAAAAAAGTCTTAAAACCCACACAGTGGTTTATATCTCTGTTTGAAAGAAAGTGGCCAGTTCAGTATTCTTTCAATATATCAGTGGGTCCTGCTGAATTATACATGTGGTTGGAATTAGAGAGGCCTGTGTCTTACGTCTGGTTTACTCTGACTTGCTGGGTTAGCTTGGAAAAGTCAGTAATTCCCCAGCTGAAACAAAATTGGGGTCGGTCACATACACATACACACACACATCCCATGTGCAAGGTTTAAACTTCCCTGTAGGGATCCAGGGTACAGGGAACACAGGAACTGTCCTACACTTTTATCCAGGATGTTCCTAGAATAAAGATGGCAGAAGCCCTTCACAATGGACCCAAAAATGACACGGTGCCACTTCTATAAAGTCAGGCAACACTGTACCTTATTAGATCAAAAAATTCTGTGCTTTCTACTTTTTTTCCTCCTCCATTTGAAATGATATGTGTTGGATATACTCAGAGACTGAGTGCTCTAGACGAGGGGTCCCCAACCCACCCCGGCCTCAGACTGGTACTGGTCCGCAGCCTGTTAGGAACTGGACCGCACAGCAGGAGGTGAGCGGCCGGTGGGCGAGGGAAGCTTCATCTGCCGCTCCCCAACGCTCCCCATCGCTCGCGTTACCGCCTGAACCATCCTGCCCCCCAAACCCCCCAACCGTGGAAAAAACTGCCTTCCATGAAACCGGTCCCTGGTACCAAAAAGTCTGGGGACCACTGCCTTAGACACTTAAGTTCTAGCCTCCTCTGAGTTTCCTACAGAAATGTGCTTTCCTACCTGGCTTGGTAAGAATTTTAATTGCAAGAGAGCAGGAGAGGAAACACCGAGCGGCTGCAGTTCAAGCTCTGAGTCGTTGGGATGCACAATGGGTGCCAATGGCTGCCTCTCTTCCAGGAATTAGATGCGATTGATCCTCTTTAAATAAATCTGGCTAGCTAACAAATAGCTTTCTCTTGCCAGCATTTTCTCAATATGGTCTCCAGACTCTTTATGGTTTGAAAAAATTACCAAATAAAATTCATGAAAAGGCAACAAGAAACATATCTTACAAAATTTCTGTACAGAATTCAAACATTATTCTTGTGCCAGAAACACACAGCTGTGGGCCTGACGTGGCAGAGCCATCTGCTAGAAGCTCCACAATATAGCTGCGTGAGAGACACAGAGTTGGGTAGGTGCGTCCTTTGTTGGAAACACACAAACACCAGAGCTCTGGAGCTTTCCTATTTTTTCACCCTCATTGCCGTCTGTCCATTTGGACGGAATAGTCACAAGAGCGTTGCATGTACAAGATGGCGCAGACGATGTAGGAAAGTACAATTGCTTTAAGCAAATGGATGTTTGTATCTTCATGCTTAAGCTTTTCTGATTCCAACTGGGTTTGGGACCAATACACCTACTGAAAAGATGGGTACACTGAGGACATGAGCGTTGAAATGAGTGTTTGTCAACTCGGTGAACAGTTTAAGTCACCCCTGACCCAGGGCAGGTGTCCTAAGTGTCATTTCTATACATCTGTTTCCTTTATGAACATAATTATAAACATAATAATATTTTATTTGATTATGTTTCAATTTTTCAGAGGAATCTCATCAATTTGTGTTACCTCTAAAATTTATAAATAAAACTAGGGAAGCAAGCCCCTTTGACAGGAAGAGTGGAATCCCTCCTTTCTTGCACACCTGTATTGCTTGCAGGATTCGGGCCCCGGGTTGCCTGTAGGATGCTTACCATAGTCACATCAGAGAAGAAATGCAAGAAGCTTTAAGCATTTCCTTGGACAGGGGTGGGCTCACGTGCCCTCGGAGCAAGTGGGTTGTCTTAGATAGAATGCCCTTTCTGCGTCTAAGGGGGGAATCTCAGCTGCTGAACTCTGTGGAACACTTCTCAGATAATGTGTTTACGTGCATAAAATAAAATACGGAACAACACAAATGAAATCAGTTACATTGAAATATACTTATCAAAATGTTTAAACAAATGCATTTGTAATATAGTCATGTACGTGCTTATTTATTAACCCACTAAATAACAGAATTGGGCAGAGGGTCAAATACCTATCATAATTTTGAGGTAAGTGATGAGCAAAAACAACATTTCTGCAGAAACTCTAATGTGATACAAAAGTATCTGTTTCATTGATGACAAAGTCACAGGTGCTCCTAACACTATGCTGAGGTTTCTGTCAACATTCATAATTGAAGGAAACATCAACTTGAGCTAGAGAATGGTAAAAATGAAGGGTTTCTCCCCATCCAAGTTCATGGACATCTGAATTCTATCCATAGACTCTTTAGGAGTCCCAGGTTAAGGTCCTTATTTTTGTTCTGTTTTTCCTTTCAGACAATTACATCTCTGGACAAGATGAAAAAGATCTTTCTGACCAAGTAGTAAGTGAACATGTTATATGAATATGGAAGATAATGTGCTTCTGGATCTGTGACTCCTGAACTTTTTCTGTCAAAGAAAATCAGTGTGTTGCTGTTTAAACGTCACAGTGTTGGCCTTTTAAAAGTCAGTGAGTTTCCCTTCTCTATCTAATGTTACCTTTACTCCATCTTCTCCTCTTTCCCGTCATTCCAACTTCTAGATGCAATGCTTACCTCTGTGTATTCTTCTTTGTTCCATAAGTATTTCTGTTCCTTTCCTGTCTGGCTTCCCCTTTTTCCCTAATTCTAACATCATTTATGCATAATCAATCACTGGAAAATGCACTAAATCCCATAGTCACATCATACTTCTCACTCCAATGATGCTCTAAGAAATTTTGAAGACCCCCTTCTCCCTGCTTCCCACCATCCCTCCACTGTCCCTGACGGTACAGCTGTGAGAATTCACCCAAGAACAACTGGCAATGCCATTAACTGCTTTCCAAGCATATTCTCAGGAGCTCTGGCAGACTATAAATGATCAGAAACTTGCTGGCTTCTCATTCGATATGAGAGCTACATGCAGGAAAGGAATCATATACTAGGGGGACAGTTGAATTAAATGACCTTACAGATCTTGCCTACCTTTGGAATTCCCAGATCCCTGTGGCAACTGTATCTGAGCAACTCAAAATTTCATATCCATATCCTGTGCATGTAAATTGGTTCTGACTGGTGTCTTCATAGACTTGAAAATGAAACAGGCAATAGAGATTAGGGAAACATTGACTATTCATCTCTGTTGAATACACGAGTTTATTTTTACTTCGTTGTCAGTACATCTTTTATGTTCCTGCTTGATTTTGCTATGGAAGGGCAGGATTAAGGTTCATCTAAATGACTCTTTTCCTAGTGTCAAAAAATGCCTCAGTCACAAATAAACACTTTGTAAATGTTTTCTGATACTGCTCAAGAGGATGAAATTGCAAAGCGGCTCAAAAAACCCCAGAGGACATCTTTTCTCAAAACGAAGTTAGCTTTATTTTCTCCTGCTACAAAAAATAAGACTTTCTCACTCCAAAAAAATTTTTAAATTACACCCCCCCCCCCCACACACACACAACTATTAGGAAAAAAATATTTTTCTGGCATTTTTGAGGTATAATTGACAGATGACATTGTGTAAGTTTAATGCATACAACGTAATGATTTGATATATGTATATATTGCAAAATGAATACCATGATGAAGTACGCCAACACATCCAACACCTCACATAGTTAAAATAGGAAAAAAATATTGTGTAAGTCATATCAAAATCTACCACCCAGAGATGACCAGAGTTAAATTATAAACAACCCTCTAGACACCTGTCTACACATATAAATGTATAGAAATATAAATATCTGCAATTTTACGTAAGGGGAATAATTTTGCACCTGTTATTGTGTCATGAGAATCTTTCCAGGTCAATAAACTTAGCGCTACACCATCCTTTCTAATGGGCTCTTGATAGTCCATCAGATACAAGTACCATAATTGGTTCACCCAGTCCATCTGTTAATATTAAAAATACACCTTCAGAAAAACCCAAGCTCGTAGATCCAGAAAACAGGCTGGTGGTTGCCAGAGGAGGGGGGTGGGAGTGGGCAAAATGAGTGAAGGGGGTCAAAAGGTACAAACTTCCAGTTATAGAATAAATAAGTCATGAGGATGTAACGTACAGCATGGTGACTACAGTTAATAATGTTGTACTGCAAATTTGAAAGTTATTAAGGGAATAGATCTTAAAAATCCTCATCACAAGGAAACAAATTGTAACTATGTATATGGTGAGAGATACTAAAGACTTATGGTGGTGGTCATTTTTCAATATATACGAATATTGAATCATGTTGTACACTTGAAATTGATATAATGTTATATGTCAATTATACCTCAATTAAAAACATATAAACTTTCAGAAGCTGAATAAATCTGGTGGAATAGCGCATCACTGCCTCAGCAGTCTCTGAGGAAAGCCTGGCATACTTCACATCAGACAATGTCAACATTAGCCCTGCAGTCACTTAATAAAAGGCCAGACTCTGAGACACCAGAGTCCACATACTAAAGACCAAACCAAATCAGCAGAGAGTTTAAAAGAATCACAAAGGTATTCATCAAGGAATAAGCTCCCCCTGTAGACTTACTGCCATCAGGATTCCTGTCCCCTTCTGCTCCCCCTGGTGGGAACAGGACCTCTGGCTGAACAACCAGGCTGTGGCCTGGACACTCTGCTAGGTGCCACAAAAGAGAGAGGAGCTTGTCCTCAAGCACACATGGTCAGCGGCTTCCTGGCAAGTCTGGCACATGGAGAAGGGCAGTTACTCTTCCCAGATGGCACGTTCTATCCCTACTCAGAGCCAAAGTAGGACACGACTATGCCAGCACTGGCTAGAATGTCACGTGGTTGGCATGGAGAGTTAGAACTGTCTCAAAGTTGGAAGGTTTATCATATCTATGCAATCAGTATCCCTTATGGGGAAAAAAGAATCTGGGACCAGGGTCTGAGTTATACAGATGAAGAACTAGGACACACAGCTACGCAGAATATGCCTTAGAAGTAAGGTTAGATAAGAGCACTAAATCTCTATGAAGAAAAGATCTAAAACTTGGGTAGAGTCTGACTGGGTATACAGGTAGACTGATACAAAAGAGTAAAAATTGAAATGATGACAACTATCAGCACACTTTCTGGATAATTTTGATGAGACACATGGCCGTGGCACCCCCAGTCACATGCAATTTTACTTATCGTCTCCCTATGAAATTTTATTTCTACTAAAAATTAGTTAGTGCTAGGCTGAAGGGAAAGCCCAGCTTAACGGGGAGGCTTCTGGTACCATGGACTAGTGTCTGTCTTTTGAGCCATTAGTACTTTCATATATAGAATTGTAACTGAGTAGGACCCTGTGGAGCCTTCCCGGGACAGACCCCCTCCCTCCATGTCCTTTGTTTGCCTCTTGTTTGTAGAAAAGCTGCAGTCTCTCAGGCCTCCTCTGAGTCACAGAAGCCTGGCTCAAGAATTAATGATTGAAAGGATGTGAAAATGTAGTGACAAAAATAGCAGTTGGACCAGGGGAACCAGTAAGAATTGAAACGGTAAATCAGCCATCCAGCAGCCACAGAATCTTCAGTTCCTCCCTGAAGTACATAAGATAACAGTACCTGATGCACATTTCCTGAGCTGCTTTAAAGATGCTAAAACCCCCACCAAATGGAAGAAGTTAACTACCTGATGACCTTGAGCACATAGCCCCCAGATGTACCGGAGCCTGAGGATTGATAATGGTTAACCCCTGTGACACTGCCCTTTTCCCTCACCATCAGCCAATCAGAGACTTGCACACAAGCTGATCACACACCCTGTGACTCCCCTCCTTCACCTTGCCTTTCAAAATGCTTCCCTGAAACCCATCAGGGAGTTTGGGTCTTTTGACCATGAGCCACCCCTTTCTCCTTACACAGCCCTTGCAATAAACCTTCCTCCGCTCCAAACTCCGACGTTTTGGTTTGTTTGGCCTTGGGCATACAAACCTGGGTTCAACAGACTGACATAGAATAACTGTTCCATGTCATAAGACTATTGTAAAAATTATCCAAACTTTGAAAGGGTTAAACATATAAAAAATGCACACTTTTCCTATTCCTATATAACAAATATCAAGATGTATGTTCATATTACCCAGGTGAGACACGGACCAAACATGGAGGCCATTACTGACTACAAGAAGTAACGTGCTCAACGTCACACAGGTATGCACTTCAGAAAAGGTCCAAGAGTCAGATACTCTCTTGAACATGCCTGCCTGAGCACGGGTAAACATGGAATCTTCTCTGAATTGTTTTACATGTCCCAGGAAATGAAAGGTGTTGATTTAAGTGGTCAAGAAATCCTGAATCCTAAGGGCCAGAGATACCATCTTTCCCTGACTATGAGCTCAACCGGACAGCAAAATAATGTTGAGTGTATGTATATGTATGTGTTAGGATTGCGGGGGTGGGGGTGGGGGAATCAGGTCAGTCCTGTAGGCAGATAATGTTAGTTTAAAAAAATGCACATGCTTGGGCAGAAGTGTCCCTTTAAATATCCCCACTGAGTAGAGAGAAGTCTGATTTGTTTATTCCACTCTAAGCAGACCCTGGCATCCTGTTGCCAAAAATATCCTCGCCTCCCCCTCCTCCCTTCCCAGCATTGTCTGCAGGTGCCTTCGCCCTGAAAATGAAGTCCTCTGCATGAGGCTCTGGGCTCTGCCGACGGTTTGGCAGCAGAAGCTGCTTGGCCCATTTCACATGTGCGTTTGGGAGATTTCCAAACAGATGCATACGCATCTTCACTTTGTTGGCAGGAGGGCTGAGAATGTAAGGATTCTTGGGGGGAATTTATGCTGCTCTGAAAACTTAACCGTCGTGGAAGCAATATAAAAGAGTTCGTATAAAAAACATGACCTTTTGCCTCTGTTTGGAGTCTGTTGCTTGGCCTCCAGGGTCTTTGCTGCCTTTCATTAAAGCTTTGGTGACTTTCTTTGTGAAAGGGTGATTTTCACTGTCCCGGCCTCTCTCGGGTCTATTTTATTTTCAACAATGATTTCTATTTCATCTGAATTTATTACCATGGCCAAAGATGTGTTTCTTTATTCAGAAGGTACCATCAGTAGGCATAAATATATATATATTGTTCGAAAGCCATTTGGAGGCATTTTGACAAAACGGGAGGAGATAAATGAGAGTAACCTATAATTTTATTACCTAGAGCTACATGCTAAAAAAGACAAAACAGGAAGTCCCAACAATAACTTGGGTGAGCCAGAGATGGATCAGTGGCCTGATTGGCACATTCTAAACAATATTTCTTATTCTTCTGAGTCGTTTAATTCCCAAATGATTAGAGAGGACAAAGAGAGCCATGCAAATCAGGAAGATTTTATAATTTTGTATCTGCCTATATTTGTCTGGGCTAAATACAGACAAGAGCTTTTTTAATATTCTCCCCCAAAGGATACTTTGAAAACTCACCAAACAGGAATTACCCTGTAAAAAGGCAGAAATACAATGCTCTGCAAACAATGTTTTCTTAGACTAGGCAAACTGCAAATGAAACAAACACACAAAGAAAACAAAGCAATATTTGAAAAGAATAAGAAAGTATCCCAGCCTCCTTTATTTGACATGTGACTGATTTAATAATGTTTCTCCAGATCCTTCTTTGATAAACACACTGAGGGAATAAATTGTTGTTTTTGTGTGTCTGGCTAGATGTTCCAGGTCTTGTTTTAAATTAGTTTTCTCGGTTGTGTTTTTACCCACCCTGCAATTCCTTCCCCTCTTTCCTCCCTCTTACCTGTGTTAACCTGATTATACCCCGACACGGATTCCTCCCAGCACAGCTTCCCCACTGCTCGGAGACTTGGAGTACAGGCATTTATACATCTGCAGTGACTCACTGAATCTATTCTTCTGCTCAGTAGGATGCCCTGAAGAAAGGTTCTCAAGCAGGGTCTAACAGGATCTTTATGAGTTGGGAGTTTATTTTTCCCTCTTTAGGGGAACCACTTTGCTAGGAGATGACAGAGATGCTGAGATTCCCTGCATCAGCTTTCCACCTGGTACCCAGCACCAGGGATTTATCCTCAGCCGCGACCAGGGAGCATCCCCCATAGAGGATGGCTCACAAGACCTCGTAAGACAAAGAAGTTCCTTCAAGCAGCTTATCTGCATTAGCAGCACTTGATTCTAGATAGGGTAGTGCACCAACAATTCCTCCGAAAAGAATAACAGTGGCTGAGGAGAACATATTTCCAACTGTGAAGCAATTAGAGTGCTGTTGAATGGCTGACTGCTTGCGTGTGGTCCCCTTAGTTCTCTGGTAGAGCGTGCTGATGCTTCTGCAGTTGGATAAAATGGATTGGGATGAGCGCTGTCATAGAGAAATGCCAGCTGTTCTACTGTTAATAAAGACGCTATTTAGCTATTAATACATCCCATTCTTCCATGTTGTACCCATTCAAACAAAATATCTTTGTCTGTGGAGCGGGTGTGCCTGCACCTGTTCTTGATTCTGGAATCTGTGGCCTATGGAGGACCCCTGGTTATGACCCCGCAGCAATTGTAGCTTCCAGGCGGTGTCTGCTTGTAAAAGAAACAGGGCCACCAGACAGTGGGATGAAAACAAGAAAAAGCCAAGCTCTGGTTTCAATTGAGCTGCGGTTTCTTCAAATGGTTTTTAGGTAATAAACAACCTGGTTTATTGGGCAAGTTAAATTTACTTGTAAACAAATTCCATGTGACTAATGAGTCCTTCCCTTTTGCCTAGAGTCACTGTGTTTTAAATATTCCTGGGTGTGAAGGCAGGATTCTCCATGGTGATCTCAGCAGGTGACAAAGGCAGCCTAAGGCTGAGGAACTAACAGGAGATACCACTCCCCAAATAAGCAAAACAGCAGAGCATTTTCTTTCTTCCCACCAGCAAGCACAATACCAGACTCTTCAGAGTGCTGTCTTCAGGGAATTTACAATAAGAGTAGAAAGGTAAGACTTACATACACAGGGAAAAATAACCCACGTGAAGTAAGCTACATTACGTTTCCATTTCTATGTGGACAACTAGGAAATACAACAGAGTGTTGAGTGGGATCTATCCTAAAATTGCAATTAAGGCACAAGTTAGAGTCACCAGTTAACCACTATCAGTTGAACCAAATTTTCCTAGAGTTTTGAAAACGCTGCCCTAGCACTGATATGATGACACCACCACCACCACCACCACCACCACCACCACCACCACCACCACCGTGATCACCTAAGTCCATTATGAGCAGAGGATAAAAGAGAATGGAGAAGAGGGATTTAAAATAGGCACCATCAACCTGTGGGAATTAGGTGTTCCTAGGCGTATTAGTCTGCTTGAGCTGCCATAGCAAAATACCACAGACTGGGTGGCTTAAATAACAGCAATTTGTTTCTCCCAGTCTGGAGGCTGGGAAGTCCAAAATCAAGCTGCCATCAAGGTAGGTTTCATTCTGAAAGGCAGCCACCATCTCACTGTTCCCTCACACAACTTTTCTCTATGAAATAGAGCAGGACCCTATGGGGCCAACCTGAGTAAAAATCCTTTCTGAGTCCTCTGTTTCTTATTTGTAGGAAAAAGACTTCATTCAGCCTCCTTGACCTTCCCTGAGTTCCAAAGGGTAGATTCAAAGAGTTGCTTATCAGGGAAAGGAGGGGGATGAAGAAACAAAGGAGGAGCTGTCAAGAAAGAATAGTGCAGCCTTAGGGCAGGGTCCTGGTTCCTCCTCAAGGAATATACGTAACAATACCTTTGAGTGCTTCTGCAGAAACTAAGGTCCCCACCCAGGTGGAGGATGGTAGCTTCAGAGCACAAGATTCCTGGAACACAGGCCTGTTGCCTCACCACCAACCAATCAGAAGACAGTCTGCACACACTGGAAGATAATGAAGACTCTGAGCCCCTCTCCAAATGATTCTCCCTTTAAAAACTTTCATGGTCAAGCAGAATCTTCAGAGTTGGTTTTTGGACACGAGTCCGCCTTCTCCCCAGGTTGCCTGAATAAAGTAATCTTTCAGTTCCTACCAGCACCTGTCTCTCAAGTCTTGGCTTTCGAGGGATGAGCAGCCGAACCTGATTCTGGTAACATCTGTGCACAGTGGAAAAGGAAGGAAGGAGAGAGAGCTCTCCGGTATCTCTTCCTACAAGGGTACTAGTTATGTCATACCTGGGCCCCACCGTTATGGCCTCACTTAACCTTAATTACCTCTTCATAGGTCCTATCTCCAAAAACAGTCACATTAGGGGCGGGGGCTTTAGCATAGGAATTTGGGATGGGGGTGGGGGACACAATTTAGTCCATAGCCATAGGTGATGATTTTCCCTTCATTCCTCCTGGAGTCCACCTGGGACACAGAACCTACAAGCCACCCACTCCCCTCAGTGTTGCTTCCTGAGAGGAGATATTGAGGGACTCCGGAAAAAATGGGACACGCTCTTCTGAAGTGCTGGAGATGCACTTGGATATAGAGGCAGTGTCCTTTCTGGTCTAGAGATTTGGAAGGGCTGGCTGGAAAGGTATATAGGGACCATAGGATGAATGAGTATTCATCCTGTTTTTTATTTTCTGTATTTTATAAAGTTTTGACATCTTAAAAATCTTGCTGGCTGGGGAAACTGCCCCTCCCAGCACTAGCCAATTCTTAGAGAGAGCAAAGGACTGAAAGCACACCTTTCATACGCAAACCAACCAATCCCAAACCCAAACTCCCCAACCATCTGCTCTATCGAACTCTCACATACAAACCAATATTTCCCCTGCTCTAAATCAATGCAAGGCCAAGTACCAGATGACAAAGACCATCCCTAGAGCCCAGAGTTCACTAACATGATTCAAACTAGCCAATCCTAAACCATTTATTCTGCTCTGCCTTGTCTTTCCCACAGAAACTCCAATAAAAGTTCCAGCCTAGGCTGTCCCCTCACTTCTGTTTCTGCCTCCTGAGCAAAACCTGGTACTTCTCCATGTGACACTGCGTGGCATGGTGTATCCCCTTCTCTCAGGAAATGTAAGAACTAATTCTTCTTTCAATGGCATTGACCTCTCTGTGTCATTCTTCAGTCACCAATATAAATTAAACTCCTGCTGTTCCTTTTGAAACACGGTGCCACAGAAGCACCCTCGGCAAGGATAGAAGAAGACCTCAAAGGTTCTGTGGTTCTACCTGAGGGGCGTAGGTTTGGAAAAGGGCAGGAGGTTGTCAAGCCGGTAGGCCACAAATGAAGCTGGAGACGTAGCTATGCCTCTCTGAGGTGTCTTTGGTGACAGAGGGGCTGACTGGATCTGATCATTCCCTCAAAGCAACTATATTCATTTACGCAAGACCACTATGTCAGCAGAGGCCACCGGCAGCAACTGGAACTACATAAAACCAGAGTTTTGGAAACCTGGGGCACTTCTAGACATGGACATTTTAGGCGACCAGCAACAGAAGGCCGTCTTTCCCTCCCTGACACATGAGGAGATAGGAACAGAAATGAGAAGGGGAAAGGGATGTATCAAAGTCATTTCAATCTGAATTCTTATAACTTGGTATCTAAACTGTCCAAGAGAACTTCAAACTGGTGACGGGAGAATTAAACCTGAAAATTTGAATTGGAGTTTATAGGTTGGAGTTACAACTAAGCTGGCTTAAATTTTCATAACCAAAATGAGGGGGAAATTGCAAGGTCCATCCAATAGAAAAAGCAGAATTTGACAGGGTTAAAAGCAGTACCAGGAAAGAATTTTTTTTTAACGGCACCATCTTACATTTTACTTATCTTTGTTAGTAGTCTTATTTCTTTCTGAAGGAGAAGGTATATAAATAAATAACTTGGGAAGACTGAAAAACAGTATCTAGTATAGCACTTACCACAAAGTAGGCCTTCAGTTTAAGTCTGTTGGGTGGTCAGTAAAATCCCCCCTTTTCCCTTTAGGAAATTTCTATAAAGGATAAGTAGAATATGGGTCTTTATGGACTGCTCACACAGATACAGAAAATGTGGCCACCAGCAGAATGTGATAGCATGTCTTTAGAGCAGCTCTAATTCGTCCACTCCTACTTTTGCAGTCTGCTGCCCTGGCTGTGTAGACGTTTTCTTGTACAATTTCATTTTGAAGGACAACTGAGCATGTGATTTTTTTCACAGCTGATGCTCCTTTCAGGTTTAATTCAATTTCTTGCTTCTTCATGCTTCCCAGCGAATATCTCTGGTCGTGATGTCTAGATTCCTCTTTTCTCAAAATTATTTGTCATTCCCAAATCCATTCTTCTGGATATTTCTTTCATACTGATTCAATTAGTCTCTTCACAACAGGGTAACGTGATACATCTTTCAAGACACATGTTAGTTTAGACCAGAACTCAGGAGACCAAATTTGGTTCCAGTTCTTCCAGGAGCGTGAGCATGACCACTTTTGGGACCCTTAGTCTTTGCATTGTCCCCTACACCAAACCTTTCCTGACCCCTGGATAGAGGAATTACTCCCCTTACCTCTATCACTCTGCATTTATACCTACTCATTTATGTTTCTATTCCCTCTACTAAAGCGTGAACTTCTTCTAAGTCCCCAGTGTGTGCTATATATATAGTAGGAGTTTAACGAATATGTTGAAAGAATGAATGGATAAACAGTACAGGATGCATGCATGACTATTTGACCTAGTCCTTATGCTGCTGGTTCCTACTGTTGCAGCACCAGCACTGTGGTAGTTAGAGTAGAGGGGACTCTGCTCTCCAGGGTCTACAACTTAGCATCATCACTGGATGAACTTGGCCTCTAGCTCCAACTCTTCCCACAACAAGTTTTTTATTCCATCCTTTTCCCCACTTTGCACTGAAACAGTTAGGACTCACCTGATACAAAGAGACAGCACTAACAGAAGAAGGATGATCCAAATCAGACCTCTGTTCTCTGACAAGATAAAACACTGTTGCTCTCTTAGAGATCAGTGAACAAAAACAGGCCTCAGGAGTAGACTTGTATTTGGTCCTAGAGATCTTTTAATTCAAATAGTAAGTAATTCCTCTTCTCAAATACATGGGGTTTAACACAGAAGATTAGGTCAGGCTGATGGTCCAGCACCCAGGACAGGGCCAAAAGTGGAACAAATTGTCCACAGTAAAAGAGGTGTAGAAGTGGCACAATCAGAATTTGTAGACTAAAAAAATGGAGGTATAGCCTCTTTCTGAGAGAGATTTTACTTCTTTGTACTCCCTGATAGTCAGAATACAGAACTTTGAAACACGATAGGTACTTAATAAATTCCTATTGAGAGGAGGGAGAATGTAATCATTGAGAATATTTTCCATAGCAAGTAGCTGAAAATCCACATTAAGTTGGCTTAGATATTAAGGTGGTTTATTGAACCATATAAAGAAAATTGGACAGCTACATGTAAAAAAATGAAATTAGAACACTCCTTAACACCATACACAAAAATAAACTCAAAATGGATCAAAGACCTCAATGTAAGGCCAGACAGTATAAAACTCTTAGAGGAAAACATAGGCAGAACACACTTTGACAGAAACCACAGCAGTATCTTTTTGGATCCACCTCCTAGAGTAATAAAAATAAAAACAAAAATAAACAAATGGGACCTAATGAAACTTAAAAGCTTTTGCACAGCAAAGGAGACCATAAACAAAATGAAAAGACAACCCTCAGATGGGAGAAAATATTTGCAAATGAAGCAACCAACAAGGGATTAATCTCCAAAACATGTAAACACCTTATGCAGCTCAATATCAAAAAACAACCAACCCAATAAAAAAAATGGGTGGAAGATCTAAATAGATAATTCTCCAAAGAAGACATGCAGATGGCTAAAAAGCACATGAAAAGATGCTCAACATCACTAATTATTAGAGAAATGCAAATCAAAACTACAATGAGGGCTTCCCTGGTGGTGCAGTGTTTGAGAGTCCACCTGCCGGTGCAGGGGACACGGGTTCATACCCCGGTCCGGGAAGATCCCACACGCACCAGAGTGGCTGGGCCCGTGAGCCATGGCCACTGAGCCTGCGCGTCCGGAGCCTGTGCTCCACAACGGGAGAGGCCACAACAGTGAGAGGCCCGCGTACCGCAAAAAAAAAAAAAAACTACAATGAGGTATCACCTCACACCGGTCAGAATGGCCATCATTAAAAAATCTACAAACAACAAATGCTGGAGAGGGTGTGGAGAAAAGGGAACTCTCCTACACCGTTGGTGGCCATGTAAGTTGGTACAGTCACTATGGAGAACAGTATGGAGATTCCTTAAAAATCTAAAAATAGAACTACCATATGATCCAGCAATCCCACTCCTGGGCATATATCGATAGAAAACCATAATTTGAAAAGATACATGAACCCCAATGTTCATTGCAGCACTATTTACAATAGCCAGGACATGGAAGCAACCTAGATGTCCATCAACAGAGGAATGGATAAAGAAAATGTGTTACATATATACAATGGAATGTTACCCAGCCAGAAAAAAGAACAAAATAATGCCATCTGCAACAATATGGATGGACCTAAAGACCGTCATACTGAGTGAAGTAAGTCAGTCAGAGAAAGACAAATATCAAATGATATCGCTTATATGTAGAATCTAAAAAAAGGGTACAAATGAACTTACCTATAAAACAGAAACAGAGTTACAGATATAGAAAATAAACTTATGGTTACCAGGGGGTAAGGGGTGGGGGAAGGGTAAATTGGAAGATTGGGTTTGACATATACACACTACTATATATAAAATAGGTAACTAATAAGGACCTACTGTATAGCGTAGGGAACTCTACTCAAAACTCTGTAATGGCCTATATGGGAAAAGAATCTAAAAAAGAGTGGATATATGTATATGTATAACTGATTCACTGTGCTGTACACCTGAAACTAACACAACACTGTAAATCACCTGTACTCTAATAAAAACTTTTAAAAAAACCCAGAAGCTATAAACTGCAGAGGGTTGGTCAGTTCTGCCTCCACGTCTCTGGGATTCTTTGGCTCTGTTCTCTTTTATAGTTTTGTCTTGGAGTTGGCTTTCCCGTTGGTAGCAAAATGGCCTCCTCAGTGTCAGACACTGTATTTGCATAACCTCACCATCCAGGTGAAAATAAAAGGCCACTTAAGCTTGGAGGATTATCCCCTATTTTTGAACCAATGGCTGGGAAAAGGGCAGTGAGATTATACTGAGTGGCCTAAGCCAAGCAAGATTCATATCTGGATCAACAGGTGGCATCAACCCCAAGATAAGAGCCATTAGGGAAATATCTAGAAGTTGAAAATAGAAAAGGGGTACTGAGGAGGCATCCAGAGAATTCTACAAAAAGCAGGAAGTAGTAAGGGAAGGAAGAGAGGAAAGGGAAGGAAAGAGAGAGTCATGGAGAGGGAAAGGGAAGACAAGAGGGAAGGAGGGAAGGAAAATTTTTTTAAAACCCTGCTCTTATACCCAGCATACAAGTCTATATTGAGGATGGGGAAGGAATGCAAAGAATGAAGCACTAATACAACTATCCTGGGTTAGACTCTGATGTTCTACATCATTGTACTCCTCCAGCTTACTCTATATTCAATTAAAATAAAACTAGCTTGAGATCTCCACAAGCAACCTGATTGCTGTTGATCTACACAGAGATGTAAGAGACAGATCTTTCCCCCAGTCTAGGTCTCTATCCCTATGTCCTGAACACACACCAATATGACTCCAGTGAAACGAAAGACAAGAGGAGAGGGAAGCATGGTGTTGGAATGGAATGACTACTGAAAAATATCAAGGGCATGTCTAAAGATTCAAGTTCAAATCTGCTCTTCCACGTACTATATAAATTTAATCAAGTTACGTAATTCCTCTGCATTTTAGGATCCTTATCAACAAAATGGAGATAATATCTACCTCACAGTGTTACTGTGAGGATTATATAAAATCACCTACATATAAAGCTACTACAGTAGGTATTTAATAAGCGTTAGTTTGACTGCCCTTAAGAATTTCTTCTGAGAATGGATATATTTTTTTTTTTTTACCAGCTTTAAGATATTCAGCCCGAATTCTTAGTTTCAAATATAATGTTGTCTGATCAGATCCTAAAGTCTCTTGATCCTTTATTTGGAACTTTCACAGTAGCAGAAAAATGTCTACTAATTCTCAGGACAAACTGTCAGATATGTTCTCCTCTGTACCTTAGTTTCTTGCAACAGATATTTATTCAATATTTCTAAATAGCTATTTCCTGGAATGAACCAGATGGAAGAGAAAGGAGGGAGGAAGAGTGTGGGAGTTGAATTATTTATAATTCAGTAGGTTCATTATCACTGTTAAACGTGAATATCATTTAACTCTTGTGTATGAATCTCTGTTGGTGAAATATACAAAAAACAGTCCTGCCCTTGCTTTTTTCTCTCTCCCAAAATTTCAGGTTTTCATTGTTTAAATGCCAACAAAATGCCCCAACCTGAATGAAGAATGAAGCTGCCAGGCCTAGGAGTCACTGTCTCAACACTTGCTCCGAGAATATTCTACAGCTACTATATTCTACGGCTCCTTTAAGGAAGAGCAGCAGTTACCAATTTGAAATTCTTTCGATTCTGTGAGCACAGTCTTAATTTTGCTACATATTACTGCCTGGTATCCTAACTGCATAATATAAATATGTAGTTAATATTTAACGATTTAGCAGCTCTTCATACACCTGAACAAAAATACAGCTACTGATTTTAACTCTTTATTCCTTCTCAGGGCTTTGATTTTTGTGATTTCACTTATCAAGGCTGAATTCAGTTATTTTAAAAATGCGACATCAGTAATTACACAATTAACTATACACACACCTTCCTAAATTTCCAACACATATGCTATTTGTTTAATTCATTACTCATTAATTCATTTACAAGAATATGATAGAGGACTTCGCTGGTGGCACAGTGGTTAAGAATCCACCTGCCAATGCAGGGGACACGGGTTCGAGCCCTGGTCCGGGAAGATCTCACATGCCACAGAGCAACTAAGCCTGTGCACCACAGCTACTAAGTCTGCACTCTAGAGCCCGTGAGCCACAACTACTGAAGCCTGTGTGCCTAGAGCCCGTGCTCCACAACGAGAGAAGCCATTGCAATGAGAAGCCCGTGCACCGCAAAGAAGAGTAACCCCGCTCACCGCAACTGGAGAAAGTCGGCGCGCAGCAACGGAGACCCAACACAGCCAAAAATAAGTAAATAATAAATAAATAAATTTATAAGAATAAAAAGAATGTGATAGAATGTAATGACTAAAGATGCATCTTGATCTAAATTCAAGGAGAAGAAAATGCAGTAGTCAGCAAAAAAACTCAGTGTTCAGTTGTAATTTACTGAGGAAAAGAAAAACTGTAACTTGTCCATCTAACGTAGTGTTAATGAGTAGGATAATATAGAGCTTAAGTTTTAAATTATTTATAAGCTTGTTAACTGAATGAAGGTTATTCCAAGAAAAATACTACTCAAAAGAGAAAAACTGATTTTAAAGCAACAGCAAAAAAAAAAGGTTTTCTTCTAATTCTTAGCAAAGTAATATAAATCAAAAATACTTGGGCTTCCCTGGTGGCGCAGTGGTTGAGAGTCCGCCTGCCGATGCAGGGAACACAGGTTCGTGCCCCGGTCCGGAAGATCCCACATGCCACGGAGCGGCTGGGCCCGTGAGCCATGGCCGCTGAGCCTGAGCCTCCGGAGCTTGTGCTCCGCAACGGGAGAGGCCACAACAGTAAGGGGCCCGCATACCGAAAAAAAAAAACAAACAAACAAAAAAACACAAACAAAAACTTAAAATGTTTTCCTTGGATCACCTCATTGAGAAGGTAAAGGAGAAAAAAAATCTGTTGTCAAATAAATATGCAAAATGCTACAATTTCTCATCTTTGGGATTCAAGATGACTTAGCAAATTAAGGCTATGAGAAATCCTGCACTTAAAACAAATAAATAAAACTGACTGATATTGTTTTGATTTCCTATACTTGAATACTTTTTCTGATAACAGTAACATTCAACATTTAGGAAACACTTCTTTAAGAACATTACTCTCAGGCTTCCCTGGTGGCGCAGTGGTTGAGAGTCCACCTGCCGATGCAGGGGACGCGGGTTCGTGCCCTGGTCCGGGAAGATCCCACATGCTGCGGAGCGGCTGGGCCCATGAGCCATGGCCGCTGGGCCTGCGCGTCTGGAGCCTGTGCTCCGCAATGGGAGAGGCCACAACAGTGAGAGTCCCACGTATCGCAAAGAAAAAAAAAAAAAGAACATTAATCTCTTGCATAAGACGTCCTTGGATTTTAGCAAGAAAATGACATGTCTTATAAGGACATGAGAAAAAAAGAACATCATTTTGACCTCAAACAAATAAAAATAAATATTTGTAAAACTTACCCGTAAAGAAAGTTTCTATAATCTTCCAGTGGTACTTGTTTATGATATCAACCATATCACTACCATTACCTCTACAACACTACCTTGCACTAAGCAAACTTTCAGTAAATACTTATTTAGAAGAAAATACTTCTGAAACCCAATCTTTATATCTCACAGAGAAATACTAATTTTTCCAGCTTTTTCCAATTCAGGTCAGTGGATATATTGAAAAAAAGTATCTGGAATGAATCAAAATCAATTAAAAGTTTGGAAAAAGTGTAGTAAATGTTGAGAGATATGTTATTTATCTTGGTGACAACTTAATAGTATTTTTCAATACATGAGAAGTGACTATGTGATAAATATTATAACCAAAGATTAACTAAAACCTTTTCAAATCTCTAGTAAACTTGATTGCTCTCCTTTGCAAATTTGTTCTGTCCTATTCACCTAAGACTAACTACCTATATCACAGTTATTGCAACTGAATACAATGATACCCTCTAGTTCCACAAACACTTTATTCACGCTGCTCTAGGTGGGGTGCTAAGGTAGGAAGTTGAAAGCACAGTAATCTCTGATAAAGGAAAGACAACGTGCCAGAGTAGCTGAAAGAGCAGACTGTGGAATCAGACAGCCTGAATTTGAATTCTGGCTTTGATGCTTCCTAGATTCATGATCTTGCACCATTTACTTAACTCTTCTCACATTAAGTTTCCACATCTGTAGACAGAACTACCAATAAAACCTGCTTCACCCAGGGTTTATGTGAAAGATAGATGAGAGTATACACGTACTTAGCACTGTGCTATGCACTTTACATGCCCAACAAATATTTGCAATGTTCATTAGGTGTTGAATGACTAGAAACAATAGCACATGATAGTACTAGAGTAGAGGGGCCAACAAATGTCTGTGTGAGCTTGGATGAAGGACCAATTTATTCTGCCTGGAGGGAACACGCTCAGGGAAGTTTTCGCAGAGTTTTTGCTAGGCCTTGGAGTAAGAGTCAACAGAGAGAGGTGGGTGGTAGGACATTGCAGATCCCGATAATGGCATGAACAAAATCAGATGATGTAAAACGGCACGACACAGTCAAGAAACAAGTCAGACAGTGCATTAATTCTAAACCTGGGTGGCTTAGAACGACAGAAATGTATTGTCATCTAGTTCTGGAGGCTGGAGGTCCAAGATCAGGGTGCCAGCATGGTTGGTTTCTATTCTGAGGTCTCTTCTCTTGGCGTATAGGCCACTACCATCTTGCTCACATGATATTTTATTTATTTTAATATTTATTTATTTGGCTGTGTCGGGTCTTTGCTGTGGCACGTTTGATCTTCTTTGTGGCATGCGGGATCTTCACTGTGGCATGCGGGATCTTCGTTGTGGCATGTGGGATCTTTCGTTGCAGTGCTCGTTGCAGTGCTTGTTGTGGTATGTAGGCCTCTCTCTAGTTGTGGCGTGCGAGTTTTCTCTTCTCTAGTTGTGGCGCGGGCTCCAGAGCACGTGGACTCCATAGTTTGCGGCACACAGGCTCTCACGTTGAGGCACGTGAGTTCAGTAGTTGTGGCGCATGGGCTTAGGTGCCCTGCAGCATGTGGGATCTTAGTTCCCCGAGCAGGGATCGAATTTGCGTCCCCTGCATTGGAAGGTGGATTCTTTACCACTAGACCACCAAGGAAGCCCCTCACATGACCTTTTCTTTGTGGGAGCCTAAGCTCTAGCACAGAAGGGAGGGGGAGAGGGGAGGGGAAAAGACAGAGAGAGAGAGAGAGTGGGAGCCTAAGCTCTAGCACAGAAGGGAGGGGGAGAGGGGAGGGGAAAAGACAGAGAGAGAGAGAGAGAGAGAGAGAGAGCGCGAGAGAGAGAGAGAGAGAGAGAGAGAGAGAGAGAGCGCGAGAGAGAGCGCTCTGGTGTCTCTTCTTAAAAGAGCATTAATCCCATGGTAGAACCTTACTCTCATGACCTTTCCTAACCCTAATTACCTCCTAAAGGCCTTGACTCCAAACACCAGCACACTGGGTGTTAGGGCTTCAACATATGAATTGGGGGCGGGGGGGACACAGACATTCAGTCCATAACACCTTGTACATAATAATTCATAGAGGACTCAAAAAATTTAACAAGATGAAAAGATGCAAGAATCTATTCTTAGCATCAGGATTTAGGTTGCCAGATTAAATACAGGACACCCCATTAAATATGAATTTCAGATAAACAACAAATATATTTTAGTATAAGAATGCCTAATAGCTAGTTATTTGTTATTTACCTGAAACTCAAATTTAACCAGGAATCCTGTATATTTATTTTCTGAATATGATAACCCATAGGAACATTTTGGAAAAAAAAAAAGAAGCATATATTTCCTAACATAATAAGACCAATATACATTTGGGACATGCAACATTTGGGACACACTGATACTAAAAAAAAAAGTATTCATTGTTTATCTGAAATTGCAATGTAAGTGGCCCTGTATTTTTATTTACTAAATCTGGCAACTCTAATTGGGATGATTTGCTGATCTGCAGGGTTGGAAGTAACAAAAAGTAATAAAGAAAAATTCCAAAGGATATAAGCAAAAAAAGAGCATTTACTCTCCCAAGCAAATAAAAATGACAAGTTCTCTGTTGGAGCCCCTGTCGGAAGGAATTTTATCTTACCCTCTTTCCCTAATACCTATAAAAGCATTGGAAAATCATCATCAAATAAGCATTTATTGGAGTTCCAAAATACTCTGAATTTTGAGACGTTCCAACAGATGTGAAGAGATTCACATGAATACCCCAACTCCAACTTCCCAGATTCTAGAAGGTGCCAGATTTGCAATCCGAATTTGATCCAGAGGGTCCTGGAGTTTAGGTGCTAACAATGGAAGATTCAAAGGTTGTACCATACCGAAGGCCAGGCAGTGCTGCTGGCACACGGTCTGCTGTGGAGGACACGGTCAGTCTTTGACTCCCTAACTCTCCACCCACAGAGCCAGCTGCCCCATTTTTTTTCTCACCTTTGCCCTGGCCCTGGTCTCCTGCCATTTGCAGTGATGTGTTTCTTCCTTTTGCTGCCTCTCTTGTACAAAGGAAAGAAACTCTTTATGGGAAGCAGCACCAAGAGATTCCTGCAACTGCAGCAGAGCAGCCGGAGGGCCTGCTCTGCTGGGGGGTCGGGTCTGCCAGAATCTGACATCCACACAATTGCTTTTACTAACTTGCCCAGGCTCAGTCTCCTCCTCTCCCCACGCTGCCACATTTTCACTTGACACATTTTCTACTTACTTTTAAGCCTCTGAGATCCAGTCAGATCCTAATCCTAGAGCTTAATGCATTTGATGAAATGTTTATTTTGGACAAGATTCTGGTTGAAACCTTGAAAAAGCCAAGAGAAGCTCCTTCTTGTCCATTATCTACTTAAGTGATTCTGTTTTGCATGGAGGTTGCCAACGTTAAGATAAGCACGGATGAGGCTTTTATGACTTTACTGGGAGCACTCAGGCCCATGAAAATCTCATAGGTGACCTGGATTTCCTCTCTACCTACATGTTTAAACAGATGATGGTGAGGAGGGGCCGACAGAGAGTAGCTCTAATGAGTATCAGTGCCCAGTCCATCATTTGGTTTCTTGCATATTAAATTTTCTCACTTCCCTATTCTAATATCTTTTAGTCCAACACTTTCTAAACGTCTGCTACACAGCAAGTTTTCAATATCCATTTCCTCCACTGTGAGCAGGTACTGATTGAGATATATCCAGCTTTCAAGTGGGTGTAAGCCCCAAAATACCCGAAAATGGGGAGTCCCCAAAGAGGGGCTGATAGTAGCTCTTTTTGTCTACATTTCCAATAAGTCCTAGGGATTTTTTTTTTATTATAATGATATGACCAAAGAAAAATCAGATCATTGCCTAATCAAGCACATGATATCACTGTCCAGTGAAGAGGATGACCTTCATACAATGATGACAGCCCAGTGGTCAGTACAGTCCTAGCGTTAGGTAGCTAGTTAGACATAAGTGCGTCCTGCCCCATCCTGGACGGGGTCATCTTCCCCTCCCCCAACTGAACTCTGGTCATCAGAACATGCCCAGAGATCCTCCCTCTTCCAGTCAAGGACCACCACTAAGTTTCCAGGATCAGAATCAGGGCCTTCGTGCAGGCCCACCAAGACCTAAAAGGTGACTAAACATAACCTGGGATTCAGTATGCCGTATCTGTAATAAGTTAACATTGCAGTTTTTGCCCCACACCCACCATGGGTTTCATTTGGGTGCTTATGGGTAAGTGCCTGCGCAGTAGAAGAAAAGTTATATAACCTAAAGCTGTCGATCAACTTGTCAGTCAAATGACACAGGACACACGGAGGGACCACCACTCTAAAAAACCCAAAACTACCCCATGGTAGGGCTGCTTCTGGTTTCCAGACAGACTGCTCTCATCCTTTCTCGGGGGCATACTTTCGCTCTGCTTAATAAAACACTTGCTGCTTAAACCTGCTCTATGTTTCTAGACTGAATTCTTTCCCTTGAGAGGGCAAGAACCATGGAAATCACTGTTCCATAGGTGACTCTAGAATATATAAGAATAATGTCAGGATCCTCTCTAACTCTACTGAAGTAAAGACTTTAAAACAGAATTATGAAAATATAAGTAAAATTCTTCTAATAGGTGGGTGTTTTTAAAAAGGTAACAGACTAAATCACTATGGGGACATTACGGATTTCCTTCCTTGAATTTGTATCTTTTTAAATGGGCTGTTTCTCTAAATAGAAATCTTTAGGAAGAGTCCTCTTTAAAACCAAAAAAATAATCTACTGTACTGACCCTTTGAGGACTAGTCCCAGAATCCTATGAAACTTTTCTATTATATTCAGCTCTTTCAAGCTAGCTCCTTATCACTGAGCTTTTTTTTTTTTTTAATCTCGTCAGAATGTTCCCAAATTGCCTCTGTTGGTAAATTATTCATATAAGGCAAAAGCTTTTAAATAGATTTGACAAGACAACTTCTTTAGCAAAGTCATTAAGATAAGAGACCTCAGCAGGGTTGGACGTTATTCAGATTAGACACAAAGCCTGCTGTGTGAACCAAGGCTTTTCTCTTCTCCTCTCCCCTTCTACCTCACTTTTTTTTTTTTTTTTTGTATCTTTAACTAAATGTCACTCAGCATAACAAATCACCACTTTGCCACAAGTAATGTAGGACTCCGGCAGTGTGCAAAACCATTTCACTTGCAGTATTATAAAACACTGAACATGTAAATGTAGCCTGAGGAAAAATATTCATTCAAAGTTCAAAGGTGATTGTAGAGATGAAGACTATTAGAGACAACCTCTTTCCAGAGAGTCTGATGACAGCAGTAATGGGAGAACTGGGTTAAGAATGGGTGTGGTACGTGTGTTTGCTCAAGATAAAGACATGAATGACATGCTCTAAAAGCACATATGTGCTTATTTAGACAATATTTAGTGGCTGCAGAATTTTCATGCTAACAAAAGACATATGTTCAAACTTCAGTGTTACCAGTTGATGACCTCAAACTCTGCTGTCAACCTGAATTCAAAAGAATCAACAGAGTTTATCCTGTGGGGATTTTAGGCAATAAAGTTTAAGGGGGAATCTGAGTAGGGAGAAAACTGTAGCAGCCAAATTACGATATTATTTAGGAAGCAGAATCCAAAAGGGAACTGAGAACTTCAAAGTTTCTGCCCAGCTGTTCAGAACTTCCTCTCCATATATAATTAATTCATTCAACTCCACACATCATTACAGGCAATTTGCATGAAACCTAGTGTTAATGATTAAACAATGCTGACTGGACAACTTCACAGTCTCAATTCTGCTTATTAAACTAGAAAAATAACCTAGGTTTGAGAAAAGATTTTATTTGTTCATAACTCATCCATTATACTGTTACAGTCGTTTCAGTATTCCAACTTGTTGAAAACTGTCTTAGTTCCCTTATGAAAAGATGATTCAGTAAATTGAAAGCTAAATCAATTCTTCCTGGATCATGTGATTCTCTTGTCCCAGTATGACCACTTTCTGAGCGGAACCTGAACTGAGGATGAGCGTTACAGATCCAGGCAGGAGGCAAAACACAATGAGAAGGATGGAACAAAGGGCCAACCAATGCAAACAGTCAAGTTTTCCCTGGGAGACCACTCACTGCTCTTTTTGGTTTCCGTATCACCATCATCTACAATGAGAGTAGACATCACAACACTTGAATGATGGCACGACCTGCTTTTCATTCATGACATTTGACACCTTGAAAGAATTTTAAATGTTGTTTATCCAAAGGTCATATAAAGTCAGTCCATAGGCTAAACATAACCTCAGATATGTCTTCTTGACTTCGTACAATTATTTTTTTAGTATATATTAATTGAAAACTTTAAAAATGATGACATTTGGGCTTCCCTGGTGGCGCAGTGGTTAAGAGTCCGCCTGCCGATGCAGAGGACATGGGTTCGTGCCCCGGTCCGGGAAGATCCCACATGCCGCAGAGCGGCTGGGCCCGTGAGCCATGGCCGCTGAGCCTGCGCGTCCAGAGCCTGTGCTCCGCAACGGGAGAGGTCACAACAGTGAGAGGCCCGCGTATCGCAAAAAAAAAAAAAAAAAAAGATGAGATTCCATATATAAACATCTATGTCTGGCTCCTTTTGAATACTCAGAGGAAGGAGTAACATTTGAAGCAGAGTCATTGTGTCCCCTTTAGATCTAGTACATCAGTTTGCTAAAGTTTCAATCCAGCCTGCAAGCTTCTGTTACATACTTAGCCAACCTGAATTCTGTGGAGATATTTGACTTTCTGACTCTCTGTTGCTCAGCCCACTAATTTTTCAGACGAGAGATCCAAGGCTCAGAGAAGGTGACTTGTCCAAAATCAAGAGCTAATAATCGGGCTTCCTGGTGGCGCAGTGATTGAGAGTCCGCCCGCCGATGCAGGGGACATGGGTTCGTGCCCCGGTCCGGGAAGATCCCACATGCCGCGGAGCGGCTAGGACCGTGAGCCATGGCCACTGAGCCTGCATGTCCGGAGCCTGTGTTCCACAACAGGAGAGGCCACAACAGTGAGAGGCCCGCGTACCACAAAAAAAAAAAAAAAAAAAAAAAAAGAGCTAATAATCAAGAGTTAGGCCTAGAACGTAGTTCTTTCCATTGTAACCCTCTACTTCTCCTTTTCGATATCCTACCTGATCATGATTCTGGAATACTGATTATGACAGCATATTTTAATTACAATAACCATAACTATAAAAAAAAACACCTTTTTCAATGAATGAATTCAAGGGGTTATAATAAGATATAAAATGTAAGAAAGAAACTAAACCTCAAGATTGATGATCACATCAACTGATGATTTTCAGGGTGTCCACAGTATTTTTAAGCAATAACATATATATATGTGTGTGTGTGTGTGTGTGACTGTATATATGTATGTGTGTGTGTGTGTGTGTGTGTGTGTGTGTGTGTGTATTTGGCTGCGCTGCGGGGCATGCGGGATCTTTGTTCCCCAACCAGGGATCAAACCCACACCCCCTGCAGTGGAAACGCGGAGTCTTAACCACTGGACCGCCAGGGAAGTCCCTAAGCAATGCAATGTATTAATTAAAGCCATACTTGGGGTCAACTAAATGACAGGTAGGAAAATATAGCTGCCAAATTATGATATTACCTAGTAAGCAGGACTCAAAAGAAAATCAAGAACTTCAATGTTTCTAGCCAGCCGTGTAGAGCTTCCTCCCTATGTATAATTATCGGTGTGTTGATTAGAATTTGAAAAATATGGAAACTAATGTTTGGTTTGAATTCAGTTTAGTTTTGGTCACGCTTTTGGACTGCTTCCTGCTAATATCAGGTATTAAACTGATGACCGTGAAAATCCTTGATTCTTTGATATTTGGAATCTGATTAAACTTTTATTAAGAACACTGTAGATGTTAGATGTAGATTACTGTTTACAGTGGACTGTTAAAGAGATTCTTCCTAAAGCTGTCAGTCCCTGGTTCAACACCCCCAGTTGCACCTGTACACCTCTACCCTTTCGGTCTGATGTAAACATGGATGGAATCTTGGAGTCCCACCAGGTCTTTAAGTCCAAGCAAATCAACAATCATTGAATTTGTCTAACTTCGAGAAGCCCCATTCTGACTTTATTCCCACACTGGGGTTGCCATTTGCACTGGGTGACCAATAGACAGTATCAACACTCTTGAGGCTCTCAGAATTCAAAATCAACAGTCCACATTACATGGGTGTCTCTGGCTCTCTTATGTGACCCAGTCCCAGTCTGTCAAGCACTAACAGTCCAAACACTAAGACGTTGCCCTAAAATTCATGCTTTACTGCTTGCCTTCTCTTGCCAAGTCTGAGATCACACGGCCTCCTCTCTGTGTTTTCCATAGGGAATAGTCAAATGCAGGGGGATGATGGGACTACAGGGGACCCAGATTCAGAGGGAATTGAGAAGTTGGCATTTAGGCAGGCTCCACAATAGGAACTGGCCCTCGCCTGATTTCTACCTCCTTGCTCTTTCACAACCTCATGCACACAACTCCGTCTGGCTGGTAACTCAGAATCCACACTCCTGCTTTGAAAATCATGAAGTTGCTATGGCTCAGGATTCTGTGATTGCAAGCAATACCACAGTTTTCTTATTTATAAAATGAAGAGCCTGGACTGATGTCTAAGATCAAAAGATAAAAGTTCTAAGATCTTGTGAGTTATTAGCAAAATTCGACTGATTCAGAAATAGAACACCTTGACACGGTAGAGAAGTGCTGCTGTGTAGGACGATATTCACTGGAAGGAAGGCTACAGTCTCTTCTGACGGTGAGTTTCAGAGATTATGGCATCTTTTCAGGTCAGCTCAACAAACATTTCTTTAGCCTTATTACATATTGGGAGCCGTGGGTTTGCAATCAAGTGTTTCACAAATATTTGAGGAGATAACATTTGAATTGATACATAAATAGTGCGACTAGGCAGAGAAAACAGCAAATGCAAAGACCCTAAGACCTAAGTTCGGCATGTTGGAAGAGTTTGAACAACATAAAGGAGGCCAGTATTTGTAGGGAAGTTTAGTGGGAGATGAGGCACAGCAGGAGGCCAGGATCAGAGCATGCTGTCCGGGAAAAGACCTCACATTTTCATTCTGAGAGCAACTTAGATATTATCCTTTGTGCTGCTGGAGAATAGGAGATGGAGCAGCCTCAAATTCAACAAGATTGATGGGGTGAGGCGACCTGAATGAACTGCAAAAGTTGATGGCTAAGCTGAATCTCAAAGGATTAACATGTTTCAGCAGGAGAATGGAGAGTAGGAGGAAAAGTTGAAAAAAATAAAAGGAAAATAGGAGAAAGAGAGAAGTCAATTGAGGTGGAGGCAACACCAAGAATAAAGATACAGGATTGTCCTGGTGTTTGGTGGAAGCCATAAGGGGACTAGAGTTGGTAGAGCATAAAATAGGAGATAGCACAGGCAGTATCTGAGACAGGGCAAGTGGGCAGGTGCTAGAAATGATCACATTACAACCATAGCCACTCAGATATAAAGCACATTTGCTTATACATGCTAAGATTCTATACTGTATTAAACTACACTTGTGGCCAGAGGGCTTACAATCTTAGGCAATTAGCTTCTCCTTTCAGCATCTAGCATAGGGCTAGTAGGTATTCAATAAATACTTGTGGCTTGAGGACTCTTAAGTAAACCTCACTGATAGTTTCTACTCATTTCTGCCAAATGTGTCACCAGAGTTTTAACCAAGTTAGATAGATCAAGACAACTTGTAGGCATTGATAATTGCTGCTTAGAATTCATGGTGAAACAATGTTCAAAGGGCCCCATCACCTCCCTTATTTCTGGACTATAAAGTTAACAAGGCATCCAATTTGTTCAGATGACTTGTCTTGCCCGAGAAATGCTTTATTACTTTACCTGAAGTACAAAGCAACTTCCTTAGGGAAGATAACTTCACAGGAAATAATAATAACTTACACAGAAAAGCTTTACAGTTTTCAAAATGCTTTTACATATATAATGTTTTATCCTCGTAGAAACTCTTTGAGTTAGGCAAGATATTATCATTTGCATTTTCCTTTTATGAAAACTGAGGGTCAGAGAGGTCACACAACATCTAATCCTGGATGAGACGTGAGGCCTTTGACTCATATTTTTGTCACCATGGACTTCCCATGGAAAATAATTTTAAGACAGACAAATGCATAATAATTTTATTATTTTGGAAGAAAAAGGGCATGAATTTGCTATAAGCTAATCTTTCATATAAAAGATATTCATCTGTTCTTCCATTTCTTTACTGAACAGATATTCATCCAGTGCCTAGAACATATCAGATATTTTTCTAGTCACTGGGGATATAACAAAACTCCCTGACCTTGCGCTGTTTATACTCTAGTGGGAGATGGCCAGTCAACAAGTAAATCACATAGAATGTCAGGTGACAAGTGTTATGGAGGCTAATGAAGCAGGGAAGGGAGATGGAAACTGTAGGGTGAGTGGGTGTGGGTTAAATAGGATGATCAGGAAAGGCATGGCTGAGATGATGGACGGTCTTGGCACAAAGGTCTGTGGAAGGTAATGCAGAGCCTAGAAGAGCTGGGAGAAAAGACTCTAGGCAGATAAAATATCATTTGCCAGAGCACTGACATGGTAGGATGCCTTGCTTATTGGAGGAACAGGAAGGGGCTCCAGGTGGCTGGGGCAGAGGGCGAGACTGCAGGAGACGCAGGTAGAGTTAATGATGCGTGTGTTGGGAATGAGGACGCCATTGGAGGGTTTGGAGCACAAGACAGACAACATCTGTTTCACCTTTTAAAAGGATAATTCTGGCTGCTGTGGGAAGAGTAGATTATAGAGAGGAGGTGGTGGTAAATGACAGACGTAGCAAGGCTCATATAGAGATGATCACAATAACCCAGATGAGGGATGCCATCGGCCGAGTCGCAGGTGGCAACAGTGGAGGAGGTGAGAAGCGGTTGGGTTGAGAATATATTTTGAGAGTAGGGCCATAAGGACTTGCTAAAGGATTAAACGTAGGTTGTGAGAGACAAATATTTTTGTTGAGTCCCTATCATGTACCAAGGACATGATTAAGAGATAGGGATGCAATGATGCTTCAGACAGACATGGCTCTTGCCTTTGCTGAGTAGCCACCTCCCAGTTAGACAAGCGGCCACACTGATCAAAATAGCCCCATTTGCTTCAGTGTTTCCCGGAACCACAATTCCTACTGCTGACCCATCACCCCAGGCCTGAGCGAATCAACTATTTTTACTGAGCCTCAATTTCGTCACAGGGAATTGATAAAACAAACAACCAAACTTAAATCTCTTTTAGCTTCCATACTTTAAGAGTTGGTGCACCTAAAATGAAAGAGGGAGGGTTCTTCTTTTTTATTATCTTCTATGAAAAAGGACTACATTTTTCAGGGAACGTAGGATCTCTCCAAAAACTGGAAATGTTGGAATCAGGGAATATGAGGAACCTCCCCTGTATCTGTGTTCTTACCTTGAAAACATGCGATTGCCAATACATCTGTCACAGACTTTGAATTGCAGCCGTTGACTCCAACAGAAAAAAATGAGACCCAAGAGAGTTCTACCTTTGAGGAAATCCCTGGCTGCTTTCTTAGGATGCCAAGGAGGGCAGTGAAGCAGGAGGCTTTGGCTCTGCTTTTCCCCAGCAGAGAGTTAGGGAGCCAGGTTTACAGCCCCATCTTGAACTTGGTCTCTCTGTGTCCTTGCTTGATCTCTCTAAGCCACTGAAAGGCTTTGTCTTTTTACCTCATTTTCTCACTATTTACCATTGCTCCTTTGTTTCCTCAGAGCAGAAAGCTACATAGACTGTGGGTGATACACGAGGTGCATTCTAACCATCACATTCACTCTCGCCACTGTAGCTGAAGTCCAGCTGGGGAAACGGGCAGAGCAATCGCCCAGCTGGAGCCCAGGAAGACTCAGTAACTTCTTCCCACAGGTTGGAGCTCTGCCCAAGGAGATGCATGGGAATCAAATTCTTCCCTTGCCTCCTGCTTTGCTCCCCAATGTTCACTCCTCTCCACTGCCTCACCTCTCACAAAATGACCCTGCCTGTCACTCAGGCCCGCACCTTCCCATCCAGGTTAATGGATGATTCCACCTCTCTGCATCTCCAAGCTCAGCTAACCCTCACAGCGAGTGTAGCTTTTCTCTGATCATCCCTCTGTTCAACTGGCCTCATATACAGCACCTAGAAAAGAGGCAAAGCTTAAAAAAAAAAAACGCGTCATTAAATTTCTGTATATAGAATCCTGTGATGCCACCCATTTTGCTTTCATGAAGATTTTTTTCTAGGAGAAAAATTTGTTCCAGGGCAAAACCAATCATCGGCCCCACCGCAGGCTTGGTGCTATTGCAGCCCGGGGCCACTGTACCTCCAGAAACTGGTTTTCTTCACTCCATTCCCTTGGCCTTTGTCTTATCTGGTTTCCATCCTTATTTTCAGGTGTCCAGGGAGTATTTCTTCTTTCTCCCCTCTCCCCTCTAAATTTGTCATTGTTTTGAACTTCTCCCACCTGTGTCCCCTTCCTAGGTTCTGTGCTTAAGATGTGTGGACTGTTAGATGCACATCATCCATGGTTAATTTCTTTTTTTTTTTCTTTTTTGGTGGGAATTTGTCTTTTTTATTTCTGTTGAAGTAGTTGATTTACAATGTTGTGTTAGTTTCTGGTGTACAGCAAGGTGATCCAGATTCCTTCTCATTATAGGTTATTACAAGATATTGAATATAGTTCTCAATACCATGGTTAACTTCTATACAATCCTGTGTTTATTCTGGTGTCTGGGAGGTTTTTTTGCTGCCTATGCTTATAAATGTTTGTTTGTGTTTGGGAGGGGGGGTTATTATTTTTAAATCAAAAATCTTCTATAGCACTGTGTAGCCCTTGCCAGAGACAGTCACAGTCTGGCTGCCTCTCTACCCAGAAAACACTACCCACCATTCCTGGAGCCTTGGCCAGCGTCAGCATGAGGTACTGGTCTGGGGCCAGGGGACCTCTGCTACTGGCAGGGAGGTGGTGACAGGCTGAGGGGGGCTCAGAATCCTCTCATCACACTTTCTTGGGTAAGCTAGTCCAAATTCATGTCCCTGCTTCATACATTCCATTATAGTCAAAGCCAGCAAGGATCTCATAAAATGGAGATTTTGAAATACACTTAAAACTACAGGATTGGGCTTCCCTGGTGGCGCAGTGGTTGAGAGTCCGCCTGCCGATGCAGGGGACACGGGTTCGTGCCCTGGTCCGGGAAGATCCCACATGCCGTGGAGCGGCTGGGCCCGTAAGCCACGGCCGCTGAGCCTGCGCGTCCGGAGCCGGTGCTCCGCAACGGGAGAGGCCACAACAGTGAGAAGCCCGCGTACCGAAAAAAAAAAATTTACAGGATTGTTTTCTCATGATCAGGTTTGTAAATTACGGAGGAGAGGAAAGGTGCTGGGAGCTTTTCCTACACGCAGAAATGTGTGGTCATGCCTTTGGAATTAGGAAATAAGGTGAACACTGGCAACCTGTCCCCCAGGTGGAGGCGAGGAAGAGAGAGAAGATTTCGGGGTTTCTTTGCCAAATAGTGGTTTTGACTTGCCGAGATCTTCCAGGAGTAACTCCTGCTTTCCCGAGAAGGTCCAGGATCCACATGGCAGCAGCTAGATGTGAGAAACCCCTCCAACCCACCCACGGCCCCTCCCCCCGGCTGAGAACTGGAAGGGTGATCCACCTGGCGGCGGGAAGACAGAGGCCCTTCTCTCTGCTTGTAGCTTTATGAGTTGGCAGCTCTGGAAAAGCCTCCCTTTGATCTTGAGCTTTGAAGGGATCAAACAAGCTGCTTTAATGGGTGGGAATGCTGCTCTGAAAATCCTACCTTTTGTCATTAAAGCATTTCTCCTGCTCCTCCTGGGGCAGGTGCAACGGGAGGATGGAGTCTGCTTTCCAGGCCCTGTGCCAGATGTTCGTTCTTGCAACCAGTAGAACAAAGGAGTGAAAGTGAGATCAGGGCAGCAACTGACAAGGCCTTATCCACAAATGAGCTCTGCTGGGTTTGGGAGTTAGTTCTTGATGTGTTCCTTCCTGAAACCTGCTTTAAGTACGCTGCATTTTACAAAGGCCAGAAATCAGCTGCTTTGGTGTTAACCGTGCCGATCATGACTTCTTCGAAGCTTCTCGATTTTGTTTGCAAGAGGGCTCGCCTTTAAGCAATGGGATTTGGGCTAACATCCTTTGATTTATGAGATATGTTTCCAACCCCGTTCAGCCTAGGATCCCAGACTCTTCCGAATGCCAAAACAGCCTTTAAATAACCACTTTTATTCCTTCGGCCTGTGTTGCTACTATGACAGCAGAAAGAGAGAAAGAAAAACTGGATCATGGTTGTTTTCCTGAGGATCTTCCAACATGCTTCTAAGAACATGCTGTTAAAATCTCACATCAGAGAGCTATTTAATACGCTTCCAAAGCTCACCTGAAATAAGCAAATCCTGCACATTTTCTAATTCCTGGATAAGTTTAACACTGTTTCTTTATAAATGTTTTCCAGAAATTGCCTTCAATACCTTTAGGGAAGAGATACTGGTGATTATGCCTCCAAATGATTCCATAACTGTTCAAGCTAGCAGTTGAGGTTTTCTTGGTGATGCTTATATTTCATTAAGCATCCCGTGGAACTAGATCTCCCGGGGTATATTGTGCAAATCCCCATTCCCAGGAGATGTTCCTTGAAGAGAACGCCCCATAGCCAGAGGACTTAGGAAAAAATTTGAGAACCACAATTACCTCCTGATAATCTCACTGGGCATTACATTTAAAGTCTTTCAGAAGAAACTTGTTAAATATCATTTAACCTCTATATCCCTAAATTATCTGACCAGGGGAAATGTTCTCCATATTATAATTAATATCCCATGGAACTAACTCTTGGGGAAACGCGCTATGAGATATTCTGCCTTAGAGCACGAACACCGGATATACCAGGAGCAATTTCTTAGCCGATTCCCAGGCCCTTCCCTGAGGATCTGATGGGACAGATCTGGAGTGAGGGCTGGGAACCTGAGTTTTAACACGGAATCCTGGTGATTCTTATCAATGAGGTAAGTTTGAGAAATTCCGGTTTTCTGTATACCCATCCTCTCTCTCTCTCTCTCTCTCTCTCTCTCTCACACACACACACACACACACACACACACACAAATATATGCTAATTATAAAAGAACACCTTAAGCTACACAAACCCCTGAATGTAACAGAGCTGATTTCTTCTTGCAATAAGAAGGCAGAGGTAATATAGGCAGTAGCCCTCTAGCTTAAGTCAAAGTAGATAAATGAAGTCTATCTTTTTATTGTCTCTAAGAATAAGGAATAGCAGCCTGAGAGTGGGCGCTGGTACAGGACAGTGGGTCAGCTCACAGACCAGGAATGTAGCCACCAGGACTTGGGATCCTCGCTCTCCTGCCCTTTGTTTTCCAAGTCTTAATTTCCTCATCTGTAAAATCAGGGATGAAAAACATAATAGTTTTCTAACCCAAGCTATTAGAGAGGATTAAATTCGACAACATAGGTAAATTGTTAAGTATAACACCCAGCATGTTCTAAGTGCTTGATAAATATCAGCTTTTTTTTTTTTTTTTTTTTTTTTTTTTGCCGTACGCGGGCCTCTCACTGTTGTGGCCTCTCCCGTGGCCAAGCCCAGGCTCCGGACGCGCAGGCCCAGCGGCCATGGCTCACAGGCCCAGCCGCTCCGCAGCACGTGGGATCCTCCCGGTCTGGGGCACGAACCCGTGTCCCCTGCATCGGCAGGCGGACCCCCAACCACTGTGCCACCAGGGAAGCCCTCAGCTATTATTTTGAAGCAAAGATTTTCAGAGGCACAAAAATACCTGAAAAAAGCAAGAAGAGAGTGGAGAAAAGGCCTGTCCTTGGATATCTGGAAAATCACCCCTGCAGAAGACTCTTCTGAGTAAAACACAAAATAAGCCGTAGTAAGTGTGCTTTGTGCCTTATCTGTTCTGCTATCAGCTGCTCCCAGACTCCTGCAGCTGGAGTAGGTGAGCATTTCTGGAAACGTCCCCCGTTCCCTGTGCATTTAGACCTTCCAAGTTCCAGGCCACCAGCACCCAGGGCTAACCTCAGCTTCCTCCGCAAACAAACTCAAGGCAGCACAAAAAGCGTTACAGCCATGTTTCTAAACAAATAAGAACTGCCAAGCCTTGGTGCTGATATGAAATTATAATCAACGCATTCACGGATTGGTAGTATTTATCATGTTGTTAGCATTGTAAATTTGTACCATTGTAGATAGGAGTCACACAGCTTGGGGCCCTGTAACTTCACCTATTGTTTTCCCTGTGTTATGATAAATTTCCAGCAACACTTGATTAAAACTGCCAATTTGTTGGGAATAAAGAGAATCTCTCGACACCACCAGGACTAATGACGTCGTCCTTGCCAAAGGGGTAGTTGAATAATTGCACGCGATTATTGCTCAGGCCTGGCGCTTTTCACATCAGTAGCAAAGCAATGAAGATTGATTCCCTTTAATTAATCATTCAAAAATAGCCCCCTCGTATCATTCCCTAAATAGGAGGGAGTGTGTTCCTACATTTTTCTTCCAAAAGGCGCCCGGATGCAATTGGTTCCCTGATGAGATATCAAAATATGTGTGCCTGTCTGAGATAGGAGGACCTTCTCTGTAATTGATTGTGGATCCTATTCTGATTCTTTATCCCCAGCCCTGAACTCTCTTTGTAATCTTAACAGCCTGGAGCGCATTTACATAGCTTTCATTAATTGTACTCTGGCTTCTCATTAGAAAGGGAGGCAACAACACTTACCTGATCCAATCTAGGCTTCATTCTGCATTCCTACTAACCTGATAGATGGGGTTCAAGTATTCCCAGCATTTGCTTGGAGGACCAAAGGCTCCACAGGACAGTATACTATAAGAAGGCATCGATATACACTATTACTTATTATTTGCATTGTTTGTTTCTCTCTTTTTCCAACAGTATCCAAATTTGGCCTTGTTTATATTTTTTAAAACACCAGTGTCTACTTTCTCAACTCAACCCTTTAAATTTAAGATACCGTCAAGTCATCTTAAAACGTTTCTTGGGGCTTCCCTGGTGGCGCAGTGGTTGAGAGTCCACCTGCCGATGCAGGGGACACAGGTTCGTGCCCCAGTCCGGGAAGATCCCACATGCCGCGGAGCTGCTAGGCCCGTGAGCCATGGCCGCTGAGCCTGCACGTCCGGAGCCTGTGCTCCGCAAGGGGAGAGGCCACAACAGTGAGAGGCCCGCGTACCGCAAAAAAAAAACAAAAACGTTTCTTGTTTTTTTGTATACTCTTTCATTAACTTGACTGTTATCCGTCTTTGCTGTGGAAAAAGATTCTATCAGCAAAGTTGGTGGATGGTCTTCTGCACAAGAATTCTACTTGATGCTTTGAAGTGATGCAAAAGGAGGGCGATGGCACTGTTTTTCTAATTGGAAAGCAAAATTGTCAAGTAGGAAATGTCCAATTTGGGCACATCTCCGCTTCCCACAGCCTGCTCTTACCAACTGTTCCTCTCCCATTTGCAGAAAATATCATTTAATAAGTTTTTATATAATCTGATTTTTTTTAGTTGTACATCCAAAGTCTTCATTTCACACAACAACCAACCTTAGTCTCAATCTCAGAACAGTTTTAGTCAATATGATCTCTCCATCCTCTTAATAGATTTACAAGAGTGAACATATAGTCTCATTTCAAATATGTATTACGATATATTATGATATGCTTATAATACCAATGGTCCTCTATTTTAACGTCTCACAAAATCCATACTCATGACCACCAGGCAATGGTGGGAGGGGTGGAGAAGATGTGACTCACAAGAGAGTGAGAATTTTCTCCCAAACCCTCCTCTACCTTCCTTAGCAATCATCTCTATCACATGGCTGGTGAGGCCCGTCCCCATCCCTGGACTAGTGCTTTCTCATTATTGCTCAGGTGTATTCCAGGAAAAAAATGAAGATGGTCTTTAAAAGTGTAATGGCAAGAGAGACATAAAGAAGGGGCTGGATATGAGATTCACAGAAGGTCAAGTACCATATCAAACAAATAATTTAAAATTAAGCTAATATATTTCTGAAACTCATAGTATAAGTCTGCTAGGGCTACCATCACAGAGTACCAGAGTCTGGGTGGATGAAACAACAGAAATTTATTTTCCCACAGTTCTGGAAGCTAGAAGTTGGAGATCAAGGAGTGAGCAAGGTTGGTTTCTTCTGAGACCTCTCTCTTCAGCTTGTCAATGGCTGTCTTCTTCCAGTAGTTCTTCCTCTATGTCTCTCTGTGTCCAGATTTCCTCTTCTTATGAAGATACCAGTCATACTGGATTAGGGCTCACCCATATGACCTCATTTTATCTTAATTCCTTCTTTCAAGGCCCCATCTCCAAATGTACTGACATTTTGAGGTATGGGTATTAGGACTTTAACATATGACTGCTGAAGAGACACAATTCAGCCCATAAAACTACCCCGTCCTCACTGGTTCTGCACCCAATGCACTGTGCTTAGCCAGTCACCTCCATAACCTGGCAGTGAGAATGTGCTTTCAAATGCACATGCTGGGTTAGAGCAGCTGGGTTAGAACCCCCCAGAGCAGTTCACGTGTTTCCATCAGGTCCTCTCAAATCAAAAAGGTACCAAACAAAGATGTAAACAAAAGCTTTTATACTCATGCATTTCTGAAATAGTAGCTCTTGTTTCTGGAAGAGAGGTTCAGGTCAGGGAGATCTGATGCAGACAGATTGGATCTAATAATATCAACAGCATCCCTGCAGCCTGAGAAGTACTCCTGGTTGCCCATATAGACAGGTCAGAGCAAACTGAGCCAGCTGAATACCTCCTCCCTTTTGTTTCAGCTGTGTTTTTATAGATTCAAAGAAAACCATTTTTACATATGCAAGCATTTTTATACTAAAGAAATGCAAAAGTCTCTCTCTCTCTCTCTCTCTCTCTCACACACACACACACACACACACACACACACACACACACACACACACACACACCATACACAATTTCAGGAAGTAGCCCCTTGCCTCTAACTAAACATAGCAGCAGGTGCCTGACTGCATTACCATGTTTTTAAGTCCTGAGGTAGCAACAACCAATAAGCAATATTCTAGGTGTAATCTCAAATTCTGTGCTGTTTTCCAAAAGAGCATTAGCCTTTAAGGTTCTCGTTAGGCGGCGTAAACTTTCTTTTGATTTGTCAGTCACTACCACCCCCTAGGTCTCGTCTCCTTCTGCCTTTCTGCTTCCGATGTTTCTCCCACCTGCAAGTCCTGGACAATGCTATGTCTATGTCATGCTATAACGAAAAATAAAGTACTTTCCAGCTTCCCAAATTGTCTCTTCTGGGAGCCTATTTATCAGAAGGCACAATACAAAAGAGAGGAAGTGCTGTAGGTAGATATTATAAATTCCACTGGGGTTTCAGAAGTTGAACCATCTATTCTAGCAAGAGATGTTTTCTATATATCTGCTGATTGCACATTCATTCTTTAATCTTTATACATGAAAAGCTACAAGCAGAAAGCCATGGACTAAAATTTGCACTGTAAATTGTTGAACATTTGCAACAGATATAGAAAATCACAGTGTAGAGCTGTTAAAGCTGGGAAAAAATAAATTGGAGTCACCACAGGAAATGAAGGTTTTACATAAGAACAAGGAGCCAGCCAGAGTTTTCACGTCCATTTTGTAATAAAGGAAATCATGATCCACATAAAGCCCACTTTGGAAAATTTACATTTTGATGGATACTACGCTTATAACAATTAGTATGAAATGTTCCTTGTTTCCTGTGACATGTTTCTAATAGACAGTCCACATGCAACTTTAGCAGAATGTAACTGCTAATATTTGAAGTGCAGGTAATTCCTTGGTCCTCATTTAAAATACCATAATGATCTCCTTGCTCCAGGCAGGCAAAAGTAAAATCTCAATTCAAATAAAAGCAGGCATGGTTCCAGTTCAGCAACGATCATTTCGAGAATTAATGCCATAAAGCTTTTTTTTCCATAAAGTGCATCGTCAGCGTGGTGTAGGAGCAATAGCACCAGATTGCGATTCTGGTTCCCTGGATCCAAAATTGGCTTTTCCTTTACCAGGCTGTTTAACCTCACACACTTCACTTAACCTCTCTGGACAACAGCTTCCTCGTCGATACAAAATGAAATGGTTGCACTTACCATCTCTTAGGCCTCATTCGGCTTTAAAATGCTGGACTCTACAATCTAAGCAACCTGTGGAAATCCTTGTCACATTGAGAAATAAGTCTCAGAGGGGCTTGGCTTCACCACAATCTTAAACTCAAGGAAATGACAGAAATGCTGCAGTGACTAGGAATAGATCTTACAAACTGGCAGCTCTGTGCCAGATGTGGTCTTCAGAGCTTTGCCTGATGAACAAAGCATTTTAATTTAAAAAGAGAAACAAATAAAGAACGCTTTAGTCCTCCGGTCTGCCCCGTACCCTGCTTCTCTATCGTCCTCCTGCCAGCTAGAGATTGGCACTTGCCATCTGCCTCTTGAAGGATTAAGTCACTAGCCTCGGCAGCCGCTGACCTTCAACACACCCTGAAAGGAGTTCACAGGGTGGAGATCAGGAATGAGGCACTCTGTACTCTGGGAAAAACTGGCAGAACAGGTCTTCAGATAGGTATTTTCAGGAGAAGATTTTATGAGCCCAATTCTTGCATCTCCTCACATCTAGAAAAGCACTAAAATCATTAACAGTGACATCTGCTCCTCGTGACCAGCAGCAAGTCTCTGCCAAAATGTGTGCCTGACTACACGAACCCCCTTCACTAAAATCATATATAATACTGACCTCTCCCTTGACCTCTTTGGAGCAGTTTCTCAGAACTATCTGAAATGCTGTCTCCCAGGCTCTAGTCCTCATTTTGCCCCAAACAACTTAAATCACAATTCTAACATTGTACATTTTTTTTCAGTCGACACTCCATCCAACCTGATGCATTCACTTAAGTCGGCTGCCTGACCCACCGGGGAATTTGCACTGATGACTTGGACCTGATACTCGTTCATTCTTTACGCAAATAATTGCTGAGCTCCAACTCTAGGTGTCAAACGCTGTTCTAAGTGTTGAGATTATAACAGTAAATAAAAGAGACAAGACTCCTGTAGCACCAACGACTAGTTGGGTTATTTTACTCTGAAGTGAATTTTCATCTTATTTGGAAATGGAAATAGATCAAACTTTTTCACGGCTACCTTTGTTTCTAAAGTAGAGGCCTTAGATGACTCAAGATCCTGCGTTGGTTGTCACAGTGCCTGAGAAGATGCAGAGCTGTCATCGTAAACTTGATCAGGCACTTGAGCTTCAGAAATTATTTCTACGGCTCTCCCCTCTGCTTCTGGCAAAATTTCCCTCCTCCCACATCTCCGGGGTTTGAGAGTGTCTTACTGCATTGGCGATGAACAAGAATTCTAAGGCAGAAGGAATTAGATTCTTCTGTTTAACGTTCTGGCTCTTCTGCTGCCTTCTGCTCATGTCTTGTGTCATTTCTCCCTCACTCATCCTTCTGTCTCCATCCCAGTTCCCTCTCAATCCACTGCCAATCTCTGAGTGTGAAAAGTAAGGCGGGGTGTCAGGTAACAATGCAAATGCCCAATAAACAATTGGCTCCTTAAGTCCATCTGCTTATCTTTCGAGGTGGGAGGAGGAGTGAGACGGGAAATATTAAATCAACGCATTGATCCAACAGTTATCGTAGCAGGAAAAGAAACTAGGAAAAGAATAAATGAAACTGTGAAAACAACTGCCCACCAAGGTGAGGAGGAAAAAAACTGGTGAAAATTATTCACAGGTTTTTCTGTCCCATGACCTCACAGCTAAAAGAAAAACTGACGTGTAGTGCAAAGGATGCTGGAAGAACCATCAGGACACCTGAGCATTTCTCTAAACTCTAATATGCCAAGTCCTCACCAAGTCTTAGCTTCTTTTTCTAAACATGAAGAAAACTGGACTGTGCTGGTTCTCAGCCATGGTTGTACGTTAAAAGGACCTAAGGAGATTTTTTTTTTTAATGCCGACGCCTCTGTCTCATCCAGACCAATGAAATCAGAATCCTTGAAGGGAGAGCCCAGAAACAGAATGACTGCTCCCCAAGGGATTCTAACGTCCAGCCAAGGCTGAGAGCCACTGGCTTAAAATGTCCATCAAAACAACTTTTGTGTAGCTGGCACTAAATTAATGTTAGTTAAATTGAACTAAATGAGCTTAACATTTCTAACTCCAAAATTTTATAACTTTCATCCTTTGTAATAATTATATTTTGCTATACAAATCTTTTTTTGTCAAAAATATCTTTCTAATTTGTACTGAACTTTAGCGTTTCAACACAACTAAAACCAAACCAAAAGAAAAGAAAACAAAATGTAGATGATCCTCTAATCTGAGGATATGGAAGTCACTCCAAACAAATAAATAAATAAAGCATAAAAGGAGACCAGGGCTTCCCTGGTGGCGCAGTGTTTGAGAGTCCGCCTGCCGATGCAGGGGACACGGGTTTGTGCCCCGGTCTGGGAAGATCCCACATGCCGCGGAGCGGCTGGGCCCGTGAGCCATGGCCGATGAGCCTGCTCGTCCGGAGCCTGTGCTCCACAACGGGAGAGGCCACAACAGTGAGAGGCCCGCGTACCGCAAAAAAAAAAAAAAAAAAAAAAAGGAGCCCAGAATACATGTTTGTTGATTTGAAAAAAATCTAAAGATTCTGTATATCACAAAATATAAAATACCAATAATAAACTGGTGAAAATATTTGTACATACACGAAATATAAAGGGATGTTATCTAACTACATAAAGTCCTTTTACAAATGAATAAGTAAAACATAAATATCCTAACAGAAAAATGGGAAAAGTATGCAAACAAACTACACATTGTAGAAGAAATATAAAGAGTTAATAAACATTAACTAGTTTAAACTTCATAGTAATTCTATTTTGTTAGGGAATCTTTTTTGAAGAAATACAATTTAAATTAATAAGGTGGTATTTTCATCTAACAAATCTGAAGGATTTTTTTCTTTCAAGGAATGATCAGACAACCCATGAAGAGGCGAGGGCTGCTCTTTGTCTACGATCAGGGCAATGTTCTTACTAAAATAATCAGCCCCAAATTTGCAAACATACAATATGTGTCTGTTCGCTACTTAAATGTCTTTAACAGCCTCAAAAGTTTGTTCCATGTGAATGTTAACCATGGAATCATTTTTCCAAATATTTAGGAAGCTAAGCAAGCAAAGGTGGAAGTTTTTACCCCAAGGCAAGAGAGAGCAGGTCGAGGTAACTGAACCCAGATCTCAGAATTACATGCCTGCTGGGAGGGAGGTAAAACATATGAACTTGGGGGGAAGGAACAGTGAGGACAGGGGAATGGTTGACCTAAGAAATACCTACTCGGTATAAGGAAAGATAAATAAGAGTAACCAGGGACTTTCCTGGTGGCGCAGTGGTTAAGAAACCACCTGATATTGCAGGGGACCCGGGTTCAAGCCCTGGTCCGGGAAGATCCCACATGCCGTGGAGCAACTAAGCCCACGCACCACAACTACTGAAGCCCGTGCGTGTGCGGCAACAAAGACGCAATGCAGCCATAAATAAATAAATGACCTTTAAAAAAAAAAAAGAAAGAAAGAAATATGGGAACAGAAAGCCTATATATAAAAATAATAATAATAATAGTAACCGAAAACCTTTTCCATTTTCAAATCTTTCTGGATTAGGATGACTTCATGGCATCCAGAAGGCAAGAATCAAGAACTGTAAATGATGAAATGAGAATGGTATTGACAGTGTTTATGAAGAACCAAACACAGGATGAAAAAGTCTTCGTATGGTATTAATACATTGCCTTAAAAAAAGAAAATGCATTTGCAAACATCTCATTGAAGCTATAAGGGAAAGAATGCATCCATTGAATTAAGGGTAAATTAAAATTATTAACTTTGGTGGGGTTTTGTTGTTGTTTGTTTAACTATTGCTCTGTGGGATATGTAAACAATTACTTAATTTTTTTTTCCCCTTGAAACATTTCAGATGTGGCTACCATGGATTTTTCTACTCACAGGGCTTTCTTTCACAACCTTCAAAACAGGCAAGGCTTCTCCAGGAAGTGTACCAATTTCATACTGCTTCTGGGTCATTCCAGGGCTTCAGTTTCTATCACCTTGAGGAGAAGCCCTTTCTCAGTCTTCCAGAGCTAAGTCCCATTTACTCACACCCCTTACTTTTCTCTTAACCACAAAGTGAGAACGCGAGCCAAACTAAAGCCATGTTTTACCTCAAGATTATACTGATTTAGAGGTTGAAGCCTTTCCTGAGTAGCACTGCTACTGGACCCTCTCTAACAACCATCTCTCTTTTAACAGTTTAAAATTGTTGGGAGTTATCAGTTTTTTAAAATGGCTTAAATTATAGATAGGGAGGGAGGGAGATAGATAGACAGACAGACATAAAGAATGTCATGTCTCCCCAGTTATCACCCACAAACCCTGTTGATAAGACAGAGCTGAGTTTACTGCTTACCACAGTGAGGGAGAATACCACCTCAAGAGAGCTTTGGTGGTGTCTCAGGGGTGGAAGCAAGATCAGAATTTAGTTAGAATTGGAAGTTTGCGTTAAATTAGGTCTTTCAGTGTGGGGACTCCATTAGGATTGAGTACGAATCATGATATAACAGTTTAGGATTGGTGTGTAGGGAAAGAAAAACTTTTCATCTATTCTCTCAAGTTTAGTGATTGAGGCCTGCAAATTAAACTGACAAAAGACAGATTAGCAGGAGAAAAGATTTATTTGTACAGGATGCCAAGGAAAGAAGTACCTGGCTCACTACATGGTTAAAGTAAAGGCTTATGTACCTAACTTAGTAGAGGAGGGGGAGAGGGGAGAAAAGGCTTCCTGGGGGAAGAATAAATAGGTTTGTTTAGGAAAGACACAGAGCTTTCAGGATAACAATCAGGAGATAAGAAAGCTTATGATAATGTTCATCTATACAGTATGAGGGGGTCTTTCTTTCTCCTTCAGGGCCATAAAGTTTCCCCAGACAAGGGATTTGGGGTAGGTTTTATTCCCATTCCCATTTTCCCCTCTGGGAGTAAATCTGCCCAAAGGAAGGCATTTATGGCAGTGTTATTTTCCAAAAGTTGTTGCTTTTAGTCAGATAAGGGAAAATCTGAGACAGCTTCTCTCTGCCTCTGGTGATTCTCAATTATCTTCAGCTCAAAATAATCCTTATGCCAAAGTGGCATATTTGGGGTGACATATTCTGATCTCCTTCAAGTGGAAACAGCGAGGCAAGGAATTCAAAGAATCTGGGACTTTGTAAACTGTTGATACTTTCCATTGAAGAATTGATGTCTTTTTGGAAAATTCTTATAATGAACAATCAAGTTATCTGCCTGTGCAAAATTCTCCTAGAAGGGTAAAGTTACCTTATTTAAGACAATAGAAAAGTCAAGTCCTATTAATGTAGAGAGTAAGCTCTGTGGGTTAGGTAGTTTAAGTCTTTGGTGTGCGTGTGTGTGTATGTGTGCAGCTGAGATGTAGGAGATACTGAACTACTCAACAAATGTTATTTCTTCTCAAATCTGTATAAACAGTAATATTTGCAGAAAATATCGTAATTGCCTATTGATTTGAATAAAGCAAAAGTATTGCGCCTGTATTCAAGACTCTTAACCTTGTGTACCTCTATTATAACATTTTTTCTGGCAACCCGGAGTACTCAAGTCCCCACCACTTTCCTTTCATTTTAAATTATCTTTTCCCCATGTGCCTAAACAATTTTTTTTTAACTGGTTGATTATCACACACAAAAAAATTATCATTAAACAAGTATAAGAAAAGCTGAGTAAAATAAAGTTTAACAAATTTCTTTACTCAAGGACTCCTCGGGGCCTTTTGGAATTTTTTTAAGGCAAGCAATTGGTATAATATATTTTACCAAATTTATTGGACTACAGAACACTTTTTTGAAGTCCATTTCACATGACTAATTCTCCAAGAAATATACTTGAAGAAACAATGGTCTAAGTCCTACGTACTCCTTAAGCCCTAGCTCAAATACCTCATTAATGGAGTCTTCCTCCATATCCCTATGAGATACTGAACGTGAGACAGACTACTGATTCATAGGGATTTTATTATAACGATAACTGTAGTTTTTATTTCAAATTTAAGTATTTTTCTCATGAGTAATATTGCTCATATTAGGAAATGTTAGAAAATATTAGGAAAACAAAATTAACCTTGTTACTATCTAATGAATATTAATATTCTAGACTAGACCTGATGAGAACAATCAGAAAAGTCTAGGTGTTCCATAAGCTCCTGAATGAATGCATGATAGCTACTATGAGAATATGTGAGGAGAATTATTCAAGCAGAGTTAAGCTACTGCTTTGTCAACTAATACTGAACTTGTATGCACAATGAGGACAGCTATCAAATCAAAATTAATTGTATTTAAAATGAAAGAATGTTTACACACCAAACAATCGTCAACCACAAATACCCACCATTCCTCTTCCCATCCCTTCCCTTTTTTAAAAAAACAGTTCCTCCCTCCCTCCCTCCGTCCCTTTCTTCCTTCATCAAAAAGGCACAGGCAGGCCTGAACAAGGAGGACACCAGAGTAAGCAAGCCTGAGCCAGGATCGGGGCCAGCAGGGGGTCTACGGGAGGGGAAGGGCAGAGAATGGTACCACACAAGGGCAGATGGACAGGCTAAATGTAGGGATATTAAAATAATGGGAGCCAGAATTCTCCCAGTTGGACAAGTGATGGAAGCATGGAAAGGAAGAGGCTAGAAGGAACCTGTGGTGTTGGTTTGGAATTGGAGAAATCAATGTAAATTCAAAGTTGTCAATATAGATAAATAGACATAAAATAAATACACTTGTAAACGTGCATATATATGGTTTCCAAAGATCACCCTGAACGTGCCAGAGCTCTTTGAAAACGTGGATGATTCTTGCAGCACAGATGATTTTGGCACAAGAGGAGCCTGAAATATAATGTGGTACCAGGAAATGGTCATAGAATAATGGGGTCATATCAAAAAGACATAGAAGCAAACTTGAAGGAGCTCCCACTGGCCAAATCTGGAGAAAACTGAGCATCAGAATAAATAATGATAGGGATGGATTATAACCCATTGAATAATAAAAGAGTTCTCAGGAAATCTGACACACTGAATCTATGTGTCAACACTGATATAAATAAATAAATTAAAAGCCACATAAATAAAAGAGACAGCTATTCCTTATAACAGAAAGTCACCTCATAAAAATATATACTGAATAAAAGGGAATAATAGCATTAGAAAACCATCTTTTGGCAACCATTATAATGAAACATCAGAGGATGTTAAAACTAATGAATGAACATGTGGTGAGGAACAGAATTCTACCTGGTCTTAAAGTCGCTGCCCACAAAATATTTGTTAATCCATATTTTTTTTAAAAGTAACTTACAGTGGAAAAACCTGGCAGACGTTACGTAAACCAAATGATAAATGTAAACACCACCACCCGTGGGAAAAATAAACATCACATATCACTCAATAGGATATAACAAAAAGAGCACATCATCTGTAATATTCCAGCCAAAAACATATTACCAGGATCTAATCATAAGGAAACATCAGCCAATCCCAAAGCAAGAGATGTTCTGTAAAATGACTGGCCGATGATCTTTAAAATTGGTAAAGTCATAAAAATCAATGACATACTAAAGAATTATTCCAGATTAAAGAGAATAGAGAGACGTGACAACCAGGAGCAACTCATGATGCTGGACTGGATCCTCTGCTACTAGAAGGACACTGCTGGAAAAATTGGCAAAAGTTGAATCCAGTCTCTGAGCACAGGGGGAGGAGTGCTGTGTATTATTCTTGCAACTTTTCTGTAGTTCTGAAACGTGTTACTTTTCTCCCCCAATTAGAGTTATTTACCTGTTGTCTCCTTTTCTAGTTCATCAGCTGTTTGACTTCCAGATTCACAGCTGGCTCAGTTTGCTACCCCTCCACAGTGCCTGCAGCACAGCAAACCCTCATAAATATTTGCAGGAGACGTGGAGGGAGGGAGGGGAAGGGGGGAGGGGAGGGGGGGGGAGGGAGGGAGGAGGGAGGGAGGAGGGAGGGAGGGAAGAGGGAGGGAGGGAGGGAGGGAGGGAGGAGGGAGGGCGAGAGGAGGGAGAGAAGGAAGAAGGAGTGAGGGAGGAGGGAGAGAAACTAGCCAAAGGTAGACATGTTACCTCCTCTGCCACACAATTCAGTTGGGCTAGGTTCCTAGATGACGCTGGGCTAGATAATGATTGCAGAAAATTCTATCCTTGCTTTACTTAAAGTGTCTCTGGAGGAAAGAAAAATCATTGAAGTGTGTTTTTGGACCAGCTTGTCATTAAGCTGGAAAAAGCCATTTTGTTGCCTTAATTAGTTTTATTGTTTTGACATTTTAGCTTTTTAAAGGCTTTGTGCTGGAATTCAAGTACAGTATTTTATTGCCACGGAGTCTATTTTAATGAATGATTATTATACAAATGAACCTGCTAATAGGATCCTTTTTTTCCAGAAAACAAACAAAATCCACACAGAAATGCTGAAGGGCCCTACTTCATATTAAACCTGCAAGTTGCTGCTGTCTTCCTTAAAAACAAAACAGGACCAAAAAAAAAAAAAAAATTGGTTCTGCTACAAAAATCTAAATGGAAGTTTTGGTAAATTGACCTATTAGTAATGCCAAGTATTTAATGATGAGACCTTCTCCACTTCATTTTTTTTCTCAGATTATAAAACTAATGAAATAAAATAATGCTAGTAAAATAATGCATTAGCCTAGGATCCTCAGTTTGTTCTGAGCAATCTTTTAGGTACACTGATTCTTGGCCTTTTCTGTATGAATATCCTGTCCTCAGTGGTTATGCCTTGAATAGGCTGCCAACCACACAAAACAGAAGATCTCGCTCCTGGAAGAAATGCGCCACCCATTTCTCATAAACAAGGATAGCATTTGTAGGAGCTAAACCTCCCTTGGACTTCAATGAATGTGGTATCACCACTTCCTAGGGGATGCTGTGGCATATTACCCAGCAGGATTCCAGTTACAAGAGCATGGTAAACAATTAGACCTCATTTACATTTTACAATTAGGTTTCACTTACATTTTACTGTGATTTTTACACGCATCAAAGGCTTTATTTCACATCTTTACTAAATCCACAAACCGTGAATTGAAGCATCCCACACTTTTGACATGTTATTCCACGTGCTAAATATCGGTCATCTACATTTGGTTGAACAAAGGCTAAGAATTATATAAGAGTGCTCCCAAATTGAAATGAAATGACTCTGAAATCTAAGAGCTGAGCTAAATCATTTACACAGCTTCATAAAAGCCTGAGAGATGAAATGCAAATTTCCTCGGGTGTTAAATAAAATATGTTTAACTCATGTCATGTATTCTAAAGGTCTCCCTGGATAGATTTCTGAAGGTCTGTCAGTTTATTAGGGCACAGATGATATCCATCAATTGGAAATCAATACTTACTGCTGGGTTCTAATTATAAATTATTGGGAAAACGCAGGTAGTAAACAGGCAGGGCATTTCTTGCTCATAATTTGAAATAAAATTCTTTTGATTTCCAGTATGTGAATTGAGAGATTTTTTGTTGTTGTTCATATGTATTTGCTTTTAATCTTAAACTTTTTTTTCAAGGTTTGGTTGTCAGAGGAACAGTTTCTCTCTATGGATTGTTGCATTTTAAATTCCGGAAAACAGTGCTCTCCAAATCCAATACGATGATGTTCACAGCGAAATAACAAGCATTTACATTTTATTGGTACAAATTGGAAGAAGTTTTCCTGCCTCTTTTCTTTCCTTTTCATGGTCACTTTACTCCGGAACATACAGCAGCGCGCCTGCATTAGCCTCTTAAAACACTTTCCATACAGAATTTCAATTGCTTTTCTTTTTCAAAGTGCCTTATCCTGCATTTATGCCTATATAATAAAGCATGTCTCCTTCCTTCTTGTAAAGTATATAAAAGAATTTTGCACTCAGCAAAATAAACTGAAACTTCACACAGAGAAGAGGTTCTTTTTTACATGGGATGTCTCACTGCTCCAGGAAAATCTGCCACTAATGTTATTTACAATGTAGTTATTCAAAAAATTGGCTTTGTTTGCCTCGTCAGCAGAGGAGAAAGTTTGCACGTCCAGGACTAATTCTTTACACTCACCGTTTGCATTAGATTCTGGGAGCTTTCCCCAGTTACTTGCTATTGATTCATGTATGCCTTCAGGCCAGTATTTAGTTGGTGGTCACATACCAGGAACCAGGCACAAATATGACCACCTCCGCCCTTACGGTACCCAGAGTCCAGTAGTGAAACATGACAACAAAGAGTGACATGCATTGTGGCAAGGAGTAGAAAAGGCGTATTTGGGAATATCTTCAAAATGTCACACACAAAGTACTATATTGCAGGGTAATCTGGCAGGCAGTCTTTCCACTATACAAACTGAAAATCAGGGAAGGTACAGAAATCTACAGTGTACTCTCCAATCTCCCTGCTAGTCTATTAAGAAGAGGTGAAGACAAAACAAACAAAAAAACCCCAGAGACTCAAATTAGAGGGGTGGCCACGCACCACCTCAGGAGAACTGAGGACACAGGACTACAGCCTTCACCCAAGCTCTGCAGAAGTGCAATCAGCGAGTCAGCGACTAAGTCAGACCTAGAATATCCTCACATGCAAGTAAGTTACCTAAGATCCTCTCTCTTATTTTTTGGCTTCAAAGAAGACCAAAAGTCTCAGGAAGTTATGAAAAGTTATTTTTAGTGCAGGTGCAAATATTAATTCTACTCACATAGTCAAATATTAATAGAGAGATTTCAGGTGCAAAAAATAAAAAGGAGAACAGTTCAGCCCATCAGTTCATAGCTCTAACCGACTGCCCCAACATTTTACTGTACGTTGTAAAAAATCCACATCCACACCCACACATATACTACACACACATGCACATGTATACATATCAAACACACACAAAGACACACACACAGGCATTATACCATATACAGAGACACAAATACACCTACACAGACTATCACTTAAAAATAGCATCCTGGGGGCTTCCCTGGTGGTGCAGTTGTTGAGAGTCCGCCTGCCGATGCAGGGGACACGGGTTCGTGCCCCGGTCCGGGAGGATCCCACATGCCGCGGAGCGGCTGGGCCCGTGAGCCATGGCCGGAGCCTGTGCTCCGCAGCGGGAAAGGCCACCAAAAAGAAAAAAAAAAAAAAGCATCCTAATGATAATAAAAAAGTAGGCAGTCTCTAATTTCACTACCCTTTCACATACATTATTCCATTAATCTTTACCAGCTTTCCTCTTCGTTGATTTATCCCAAATTACTGAAAACCCCAATACAGTGCCTACATCCCCAAAGTCCATGTTATTTTCCTACTCCTATGTCTGCTCTGACACTGGGTGACATTTTCACTCACTATGACTGTAATGGAAAAGCAAATAAACTAGAAAATAAAAGTTAAAGGTCTAATGAAAGGAATGCTAGAACAGGAAATACTACAAGGGTTAAAGAACCCAAACCACAGAGTTCCTCTTGGGACCATTTTAGAATTGTTTATTCTCCTGCTGATGCATCGTGGCAAGACTCATTCAAGCCATCTATGGTTGAATGGAACATTTCTGCTACCCACCTTTTTAAGCCATAGGCAAGGAAGCTCCACCCTCATGACCCTTGTATGGGAGTCCAAATCAAGTTTCTTAATGCTAAGTTTAAGATTTTGTCTTGTATACAAAAGTACAGGAGAAAGAAAACTTTGGTATCGGTCCCAGACCCATCTCTTAGTGGTTGTGAAATACTGCATATGAATTTTATCTGAGTCTCAGTTTCCTCATATATAAATATCATGTCTATCCACCTTTGAGTTTTGTAATTTGCATCAGCGTGTGTATATCAAAATAAAATAATGGACAAGAACACTTTGTGAAGGGAGGGGGGAAAAAAACCCTTTTTCTTCTACCCATTTTAGGTTCTCTGGCTGGGGCCCTGTAAATCAGAATGACAAAAGGCAGATTCATGAGAGAAAAACAAACATAAGTTTATTAACATGTACATCACGCATGCTCTTGGGAGTACCCAGCGATGAGTAAAGGGGTGGCTAAAACTTGGACTTATGTAGTATCTTAACAAAAGATCAATAAATTTTTAGAGCAGGGACAAGACAAAGGAAAAGGACTTTGAGCTTCAAGGGACAGTAAACTGTGGGAAGACAAATATATGGGGAAACTAATAGTAGATGAGAGCTAGTCTTAGCGAGGTTTGTTATGTAGTTTCCTCTGGTATTGTCTCTGGGCTAAGGGTCTAAAGTTGTCTCTGGTGATTAACTTCTCTTCCTGGTAGAAAGGAGCAGGGGGCACTTTGCAAATTTATATCCTGCTTTTAAGCAAATAGAGGGAGGACAGAAGAAACGCTTTTTCTTATATCTGCTTCTTCTCAATTTCCTTCAGTTCAAAATAATCCTAATGCCAAAGTGGCATATTTTGGGGTGGCATATTCTGCTACATTTTCAACTGTATGGGCTGTAAGGTACTTAAAAATTTTAAGTGCATTATTGTTACCCCAATCACGTTATCATCGCTCAGTAAAAACAGTGCCTAAATATGTATAAATCTATGTCAGATCTAAACAGAGAGAAAGAAATGAGCATAGTCTTACCCCATGCAGGTTTACATTCTGATTAGGTTAAATCCTTCCTCTATAGTATATTTCACTTTTCTCTGACCCACTATTTCAGCCTATCCTAGAAATGCTCATTTATCAAAGGGTTTTAGGGCTACAGCAATTTTGCAGCCTTGAAAAGAAGTACTTTCTAGAGCACACTCAGTTTTATTAAAATGTAGCTTTTATATGTTTACATGAACAAGCATTAACCTTATCGAGCAATAGGTGGATTGTGTCGTCAGTTGACACATTCCTCTTTTTTTCTTCCTCCATAAGTTCATCCTTCGTGGATCATGATATGGTTCTTTCCATTCTTCGTCACAAGTATAATGATTTTTTTTCCCTCTGATCAGATACTCGAGCTTACAAATTAGACATGGTGGCAGTTTTCCTCCATCTGGCATGTAAGCGAGAGATTTGGCAAATGCAGGTTTTATATTATTCAGTGGTGAGCTTGACAGTCTTGCATAGTCAGAAATGGCTACAGTAGATTCAGCTGCCCTGTCACATCAGATGGAAAGTCTATCATTGTTTGTGATCTGCTGAGGACGGAGGAGTCGGCATTGTGGTATTACATTCTCCGGTTGAAATCAAGCGATAGAAATTTATAACTTTCCCCAGGTATCATTTATCTAGCTGTAGTAGTGTCTATGGAAAGGGTTACTCAGCCTTGAAGGGTTGCATTTCTACAATGCCTAAATGCAATGAATCTCCAGTCACAGTAACCACAACTGCACAACGCTTCACATGGCCCATCAGATCGGCTCTGTGCTGCATATATGTGGTGGATGAAGTTGGAGCAAGAATGACTTTTGTGAATTACACAATCTGGTGAATTACATTCAATGGTAAATCGTACAGTGACAGTGAGACATAAGTCAAGAATTTTCCTGTGGAGGGCTCCATCTCTGGAATATATTGCACATACTTATTTGAGGCCCTATTTCCCCACAAATGGGAGTTTAAGTTTAGAAAAATCCTTAGGATCAATCATCTAAAAATAGCCGGAAATGTGAACAATGCTCCTGGCTCAAAGATCTCCACCACAGATTAGTAATAATAACAGAAAATGGAAAGGGAAATGCCCAACAACATGGGAATACTCTGCATATACGGTGAGATATAATGGTGCCCTTAAAAAACATTTATAATAATTTTAATGGTAAAAATGCACATCATTAAGTTAAATAAGCCAGGATATAAAACTGTATGTATGTTATAGCTTTAACTATGGAAAAAATCTGTAAAACACTGGAAATAAGATACACTGAAATATGAGTAATAGTTATTACTGATAGCAGAAATATTAGTGGTTGTTTCTTTTCCTCCATATGTTTTTCTATATTTTTCATTTTTTTTTCCTACAGTAGACATGCATGACTTTTAAATTCAGGGGAAAAAATGAACAGATTAAAATAAAGTCTTTTAACTGACTTTTATGGGGATTGGCTGGTGGGACTTTTTGTATCCTTCTTTCAAAAAATACCCTTCCATAAATTTTTAAAAGGTAACATGCTCTTTGAGGTCTTTCTTAAATTAAAAAAAAAAAAAGGATAGGACACGAACAAATGAGCCCTACATTGCTACTTTTTCCAATTTCAAGGGGTAAAAAAGAACCATTTCCTTTCCAGTGACCCATATTTTCCCCCTTCACCGTGCATCTCTGGTCAGTGGGTTCTGGCCCCCAGGCAGCAGGCAATCCTGCTACGTATTGATTGACCCATCACTCTGACCTGAGGCAGCCTGGGAATTCCTGACCTGTTCTATTCATTTTATTAATCATCAAAACTTTGGCTCTGAGACATGTTGCTATTGAAATAATTTCAATAGCAAAATGAACCTGTGGGGTTCATTTTGCTTTCATCATTAACTTCAGCTTTCAATCTTTTCCCCTTTATCCCCATCAGAAAACTTTTCAAGCCTTCAGTCTGGCTTAGACATTAGCACTGAGGCCTGTTCGTTCAATTAGCCTCTGTGCTTCATTATGCTCCATGACATAATGACATAAAGTGATTTGCCCCAGTGTACTCTGAAGTGACTTGCTGGTGTGGTGCAGCAAGGCAGCAAGAATTTTTGAGAAGCCACATTCTTGTTGGTATCATACTTTTAAAAATACCATATGTCTCACTGATTTTGCAAAAAATTCCGTTTCTATATGGCTAGCTCCACCACCAGACAAACATATGTACTTGTGAGACCTTCAAGATGGTGGAGGAGTAAGACACAGAGATCACCTTCCTCCCCACAGATACATCAGAAATACATCTACACATGGAACAACTCCTACTGAACATCTACTGAATGCTGGCAGAAGCCCTCAGACCACCCAAAAGGCAAGAAACTCCCCCACGTACCTGGGTAGGGCAAAAGAAAAAAGAATAAACAGAGACAAAAGGATAGGGATGGGACCTGCACCAGTGGGAGGGAGCTGTGAAGGACGAAAGGTTTCCACACACTAGGAAGCCCCTTCGCGGGCAGAGACTGCGGGTGGCGGAGGGGGAAGCTATGGAGCCGCGGAGGAGAGCACAGCAACAGGGGTGCGGAGGGCAAAGCGGAGAGATTCCTGCACAGAGGATTGGTGCCGACCTGCACTCACCAGCCCGAGAGGCTTGTCTGCTCACCCGCCGGGGTGGGTGGAGGCTGGGAGCTGAGGCTCGGGCTTCGGAGATCAGATCCCAGGGAGAGGACTGCAGTTGGCTACGTGATCACAGCCTGAAGGGGGCTAGTGCGCTACAGCTAGCTGGGAGGGAGTCCAGGAAAAGGTGTGGACCTGCCTAAGAGACAGGAGACCACTGTTTCAGGGTGCACGAGGAGAGGGGATTCAGAGCACCGCCTAAACGAGCTCCAGAGACGGCCGTGAGCCATGGCTATCAGCGTGGACACCAGAGACGGGCATGAGATGCTAAGGCTGCTGCTGCAGTCACGAAGAAGCCTGTGTGCGAGCACAGATCACTATCCCCACCTCCCCTCCCGGACCTGTGCAGCCCGCCACTGCCAGGGTCCCGAGATCCAGGAACAACTTCCCTGGGAGAACACATGGTGCACCTCAGGCTGTTGCAACGTCACATTGTCCTCTGCTGCCGCTGGCTCGCCACACATTCCATATCCCTCCCTCCAACCTCCCACCCCCAAGTGAGCCAGAGACCCCTAATCAGCTACAACTTTAACCCCGTCCTGTCTGGGTGGGGAACAGACACCCTCAGGTGACCTACACACAGAGGCAGGGCCAAATCCAAAGCTGAACCCCAGGAGCTGTGTGAACAAAGAAGAGAAAGAGAAATCTCTCCCAGCAGCCTGAGGAGCAGCAGATTAAATCTCCACAATCAACTTGATGTACCTGCATCTGTGGAATACATGGATACACAACAAATCATCCCAAAATTGAGGCTGTGGACTTGGGGAGCAACTGTAGACTTGGGGTTTTCTTTCTGCATCTAATTTGTTTCTGGTTTTATGTTTATCTTAGTTAAGTAGTTAGAGTTTATTATCATTGGTAGATTTGTTTATTGATTTGGTTGCTCTCTCCTTTTTTCTTTATATATATACATATTTTTTTTCTTTTTCTCTTTTTGTGAGTGTGTATGTGCATGCTGCTTTGTGTGATTTTGTCTGTACAGCTTTGCTTTTACCATTTGTCCTAGGGTTCTCTATTTTTTTTTTTACTACTTTTTAATAATCTTTTTATTTTAATAACTTTATTTTATTTTACTTTTTTCTTCCTTTCTTTCTCTCTCTCTCTTTCTTTCTTTTTTTCTGAGCCATGTAGCTGACAGGGTCTTGCTGCTCAGGTCAGGTGTCAGACCTGTGCCTCTGAGGTGGGAGAGCCAAGTTCAGAACATTGGTCCACCAGAGACCTCCCAGCTCCAGGTAATATCAAACGGCAAAAGCTTTCCAAGAGATCTCCATCCCAGCGCTAAGACCCAGCTCCACTCAACCACCAGCAAGCTACAGTGCTGGACACCGTAAGCCAAACAACTAGCAAGACAGGAGCACAACACCACCCATTAGCAGAGAGGCTGCCTAAAACCATAATAAGGTCACAGACACCCCAAAACACACCTCCGACACGGTCCTGCCCACCAGAAAGAAAATATCGAGCCTCAGCCACCAGAACACAGGCACAAATCCCCTCCACCAGGAAGCCTACAAAAACCACTGAACAAATCTTAGTCACTAGGGGCAGACACCAAAAACAATGGGAACTACGAACCTGCAGCCTCCGAAAAGGTGACCCCAAACACAGTAAGTTAAGCAAAATGAGAAGACAGAGAAAAACACAGCAGATGAAGGAGCACAGTTAAAACTGAACAGACCAAACAAATTAAGAGGAAATAGGCAGTCTACCTGAAAAAGAATTCAGAGTAATGATAGCAAAGATGATCCAAAATCTTGGAAATAGAATGGAGACAATACAAGAAACGTTTAACAAGAACCTAGAAGAACTAAAGAGCAAACAAACAATGATGAACAAAACAATAAATGAAATTAAAGTTTCTCTAGAAGAAATCAATAGCAGAATAACTGAGGCAGAAGAACGGATAAGTGACCTGGAAGACAAAATAGTGGAAATAACTACCGCAGAGCAGAATGAAGAAAAAAGAATGAAAAGAATTGAGGACAATCTCAGAAACCTTTGGGGCATTAAACGAACCAACATTTGCATGACAGGGGTCCCAGAAGAAGAAGAGAAAAAAAAAGGGACTGAGAAAATATTTGAAGAGATTATAGTTGAAAACTTCCCTAATATGGAAAAGGAAATAGTCAAGTCCAGGAAGCACAGAAAGTCCCATACAGGATAAAGCAAAGGAGAAACACACCAAGACACATATTAATACAACTACCAAAATTAAATACAAAGAAAAAATATTAAAAGCAGCAAGGGAAAAGCAACAAATAGTATACAAGGGAATCCCCATAAGGTTAAGAGCTGATCTTTCAGCAGAAACTCTGCAAGCCAGAAGGGAGTGGCAGGACATATTTAAAGTGATGAAAGGGAAAAACCTACAAGCAAGATTACTCTACCCAGCAAGGATCTCATTCAGATTCGACAGTCCTTCCTCTAGAAGGACTGAAACAGGGTAGTTATATGAATCTTGATGGTAGAGAGTAATGGGTCCTCTCTCCAGAGTGTTGCCGCCAGAAAGAAACAATTCCCCCACCCCGTGCCATTTCACTTGAGACTCAAATTCACAAGAAAGAGAATGGGATTGGCTTGGCTTGAGTCACATGCCCATTCCTGAATGAATCCAGGATGAGGTGAGAGATGAGAGAGTGGAGTACTTTCTCTCTGATTGGCTAAGTCTCAGTCTTGGACTCATACTTGAGGTTGATAAACTCAGGGTCATGAACAAAATGGATTCCCTACAAGAAGGAGATACTGTGTCACCAGAGAAAGGGGAAGGGATGATAGAAGGGCCAGCTTAATCAACCCCCACTACAATATCCAGCATGGTACTTATCTCTTTGTATTTTATTTTGTCGTTTATATGTCTAACATATGTTTATACGTCTTGCCAGAATTTATATTGCTTTAAACTATGCCTCAATGTCTATTTGCATATGAGAAACATAGAGCTCTCTCAATAAGCATTTTTTAATTGCTAGTTTAAAGTATTATCCATTCAAGATGTACTGGCAGGGATCTTCTAGTAATATTGCCCAATTTTTTGAAGTGATGATATAAATTGCAGATAACATGTTAGGACAAGTGGTTTATCAAAGCACATCAAATCACTCCAAGTGGGGATTCACAAACTTAGGGTGGGAAGGAAAGAGAGTTCACTTTCAGTCTCTTTCCTCATCCTCACATTCACCCCATCACCCCCACCCTACATGTGACACGTTGAGAAAAGGACTTTTCCACAATCTAGAGGGTTTTATTTCAGCGAGACTTGAATCTTATGGTTTGAAATATGCTCTGAGATCCTTAGTGCGAGAATTAAATGTACATCAACTAGGAGAATGGCTGGATAGCACAGCCCCGCAGAAGACAGGCTGTGGAGTCATAATTCCCACCTGACACGCTGACTAGTCAGTATGTGAAATGGGAATAATAATATCTACTTCAAGGTTGACATGAAGACTAAACCCAATAACGTTTATAAGGTCTTAGCATAGTTTATGACGTATGATAGAACTCAATAAACAGGATAGCTTTTATTAAATCTGATCTGCCATTAGATTTGATATGTGAATATTTCCTGGGGATTTTTTACAATAGCCACACATTATAAATAACCTAGTAGAATAATCATGTTGGAATCTTTGCTACTTTGCTAGCTCTGATCCCATTAGCAATGTACTATCAGTCTAATGAATGATCACCATGCTATCCCTGACACAAATATTAAGTTTTGCCTTTTAGCCCTGGGCCCTTTGTTCCTGTGTGCATTAACTTTGTACTCTTATAAAGTTATTTTCTGTCATTCCTTATGTTTGCTCCTTTACGTGATTTTACACTAATAAGACCTCCTTGCACTTAGCAACCTTGCCATGAATGTTGATTTATCTTGTATCACAGTTTGGACAAGCTACTGCCCAGTAGGCTTTGAAATTAAGCTGTAAAGATTAAAAACATACAGTTTGCAAAACTTCTACAATCACTGCCTATCTGCGCTCCTTTTCTACTTTTCTCTTTTTCCTTTTGCATTCTTTCTGTCCCCCATACACCTGAGGGAGGGGCTAGACATGGGAATCATGCCCACATAAGTGTTCCCTGAGTCTCTAGCTCCTGGGACTAAGAGAACAAGAATGACATCACCTGCCATGGCTCTCCCTGGACTATGTCAATATGGGGCTAATTTAGGGTGCTCTGTAGACATTTATAAATGTGCCAGGTCAACAAATTATCTCATCTTACCCTTCCCTTATGCCAGGTCTTTCTGAGAATGTTCTAAAGACCTCCAGAATGAAAGGATAAAATTTAAACATAGCTTTTCTTAACTCCTTGAGAAGCCTGTCATCTTATTATCAGTTGAATGGTGATACTGTTAGCAACATTATGCACATTCTGTCTCCAAACTTTTAAAATATTCACTTATCTATTCATTCCATAAATGTTTACTAAGCCTCTCCTTTGTTCTAGACAATAGAGACACAATAGTGAACAAGGCAGATAACAGTCTGTGCCCTTATCCCCATACAATTAGTGGGGAAGACTGGTTAGAAATTAAACAAGCAATTATAAAGAAAGCAGTAAGCACTGCCATAGAAGACAATTGAGCTGCTATGGAAGCATAGAGCAGGAACCCTTAACATAAAGGGTATCAGGGAAGACTTCCCAGGCGAAGTCCAAGGAGTGAGTTAGCTACATTAAAAGTAGGGTGAAGGAAAGAAAGAGTGAAGGCAGGGAAAACAGCGAAGGTGCTTAGCACATAGTAAATGCTCAGTAAACCCTTGTTGACTGAAAGAGATAGAAAAAGCAAGGCATATTGCAGGAAATAAAATAAGTTTACTAGATTAAAGAGTATATGTAGGGAAAACAGGCAAGATGAAGTAGAATTGATAAGTAGAGTTTAGGTCATGTAACTCACATAAAAGGAGTCAAAGTATTGCCTTTTTCTGGGCAATGGAGAGGTAGTCAAAAAAGACAATGACTTGGATAGATTTTTGTTTTAGTCATATCATTTTCGCTGCAGTATAGGAAGTAAATTGGAAACAATACAGAACATAAAGAGAACAATTAGAAGTCTATGGAGTAATCCAAGCAAGAGAGACAGTGGCCGGGATTAAGGTATGAGGGAAATTGGATGGAACTGAGAAGTATTTAGGGTTGTGTGAAAATGGCTTAGAGACTTTGGATGAGAAGCAGTGCTAGAGAAAGGGGTCAGGCAGGAATCTCAAGATACTGGCCTGGACAACTGGGTGAACTATGTTACCCTTCACTGAGATAAGTAACATGGGCGAAAGAGCAGGTTCAGAACAAAGGATGCTTTGTTCTGTATCGAGTTGAAGATGCCTGCAGAACACCCAAATAGAGATGTCTTGTAGGCATTTGGATAACTGGGTCTGAAATTCAGAATAGACATATGTGTTGGAAAGGAAGATTTGGAAGTTGCCAGGATATGGGTGGAAAATTAAACACAGTGAAACGGATAGGATTATATGTTTAGGAGAAAATCTAACCAATGCCAATACTAACGACCTGGGCAGATGAAAATGAGGATGAAAAGAAATCTGAAATGAAATGGCCAGAGAGTTATGGGGGAAACCATGAGTAATATGATGCCATGTATTCAATAAGGAGATTGTTTTAAGATAAACAAAGTTACCACTGGTGTCAAATGTTGCCCATGGGTTAAATATGATTATGCCTAGGAAGTGTATATCCAATGAATTTTGCCACGAGTTCATCTCTTGGGACCTATAAGGGTAGATTCTGAAGGGTAACAGAGGTAAGACCCAGATACTTTAGGTTGCAGAATAAGTGGGCAGTAAAAAATGGAAGCAGTGATACAGACTTCTTATTTCAGGAAGATCTGCTGTGAAAGAAAAGAGAAAGGTACATCAGGAGCCAGAGGAGATACAGGGTCAGTGGGAGTGGCTTAAGCATACATCGGAAAGAATCACCAAACAGAATAAATTTAAGGATCAAGAAAGTAAGAGCACAGTGACTAGACTGAGCACGCTGAAACAAGCACAAAGAACAAGAACAAAGAATTCAGTAGAGACGGAACATGTATTTACGAGAAATGGTACATATCTCACAGAAATATGAAGGGGAGCAAGGTGGGTAGAGGTGTTAAGTGTCGGGGTGCAGAGACAGGAGTTTGAAGGAGACCTTTGTGAACAGCTTCCATTTTCTCTGTAAAATACGGAGTGGGGTCATCGACTGACAATCATCAGGAAATTGGGGGGATGGATAACACGTTGAAGGAGAATGAAGGCTTGAGAAAAAAAGAGCACGTTAGGCAAGCAGAGAAGGATAATCAGGAAACACTGAGAGCCCAGAAGAAGTTGGATCTTAAAGTCGTGGTTGTACCATTCTCCTGCTACTGTGATTTCAGTAGTTTTCACCACCCCAAAGTCAAAAAGAGGCAGGTAATAGCACGGACCCACTTAGTTTACTCTTTCAGCTTCAGACGGCAAATAGTTAGGCCTCTCCTGGGATTACAGGGAGGGGTCAAATCCATGGATTTAGAGAGATTCATGTAAAATTGACATATTACCTAAAATTACTTCCATCGCCAAAGCCATGAGAATGGAAGAAATAGTGCAAGCAGCTGTAGGCTAACAGTTGAGACGTGAGTTCTAACCATAAGTCTGCCCTAAACAGCTATGCCTCCTTCATCAAGTCATTGGGTCTCAGTTTCCTAATCTACAGGATAAAAGGACTGTCTGAGGCATTCTCCTCCAAGTCAGTGATCTCAGTTTCTGTGAAAACATTGCTGCTGCCCTATACCAGGTGTGAGGGTATCTCCACATCACCATAAATGCAGGAAAGGTGATCATAGCCCAGATTTCATAAACAACACAACTGAGGGGGAAACTTCTAGAAACCCGCTTATGTTCAAGAACAGAGATCCCTGACTATCTCCAAACCTACGTCTTATCCGCATTCTGAAACACCCTCAGATTAGGTTTGCCCATGAGAGGTCTATAGACTCTATGGTATTATCTAGAAAAGGAGCTCAATTGTTAGCACATCACAGAGGGAAAACAGTGTCGCCTGAACTGGGTGAAGTGACCGATCTGGGAAGTAGCCACAGAAATAATCCTCCTCAGAGAGGAAAAGACATATTAGCAGACAGGATTTCACAAACTTTTGTGTAACTCGACAATTAATTGACACACAGTATAAAACCAAATCAAAAAACATTTTTTTAGAAGCTAACGTTCCTCGAGACTCAGGCCAGAGAGTAGTGGAGGGATTTTTCTTTCATTTTCTTTCTCTGCCAGATGAGTAATTTCAGAACAACTGCTGAGTGCTGAACAATAAGACATTCAAGGACCAAAACTCGAGAGTCATTTTTTTCACCACAACACCCTCGGGTAGCCGTTCCCTGTCTCTGGCAGACAAAATTATTTTCCAGCTGGCTCCTGGAGGACCATCTATAAACAAATTAGAAATTTCAAAGGGTTTGTTTTCTGCCTCCTGGCTGCCAGTAGGGGCCGTTCCCTTTGTGTCCTTCATATGAAAAAGTAATTTAACAAAGAAAAAAGAGAGCACGCCTTGGTTCAAAACAGAAAAGCGTGTCCCCTCTCTCCCCCTCCCTTTCGTCATCCCCCTCTCTGTCCATTGTCATGTTGGGTCAGTTTTCTGTCAAAACAACTTTTATTGTATGCAGCTTTTCATCCTGCAGGGCTCCAAGAGCCTGAGAGACAAGTTGTTTTCCTCCAGCAATTCCATCAGTAAGGAGAAAATGGAAAATGAGCCCTGATTTATGGCTGATCCTCCATAACAAACAGGGGCAGGAAACGCCCACCCGGCTCTGTAGGGAGAAGTCAAAAGTGGGTCCGCTCGCCTGCCACCCAGCTCAGATTCAGACCAAAGGAAGTACGGCCTCAAAACAAAAGAGAGCTCTTGAAACATTTTACAACAGCTTGTCCTAGGCAAGGTACAGGACATATTTCAACGGGAAGGAAAAAAATCAAGCGTGCCTTACACCAACTCAGAACAGGAATTAAGCTTAATATCTGGGACTTCTGAAAAACCTTCCCCCTCAAAATATCCCAGCAGATGGGAAGCACCAGGTATTTAGACATAAGAACGCATTATATTCCAAAGGAGAAAGTTAGCAAAATGGGTCCCCGGTTTACGAAAAAGGAAACCAAGACCTAAAGAGAAGGGAGGGTGTGTGTGTAGTGACACAGCAAATTGTTTAAAGACAGGACAGAGTTACCATTTCTTGTTTTATGTGGCCCAAAGTCAGCTTACGGAGACTAAGATGCTTTCTTGGGGTTTGGCTTGAAAAGTCCATTTTCTCATTATTATCTTATTTTTCATTCTTTGGGATTGATTTGGGGCTTGGCTGGCAGTCAAGAGCTAGAGAACATGAGGTTCACAAATGCAGCTATTTCTAGCCTGCTGATATGCTCCACTAATCATGTTTTAAGTGGCATGCCAAATCGAGACTTTGCTTTCTAGGTTTGCACTTTAAGGTGAAGAGGTCTTAAAAGCCTTCCCAGCACAGAGCATTTCATTTAAGGAAATTCTTGACTCAGGCAAACCAATTTGGAACTATTTGGGAGTATGCCAATAGAGAGAAAAATACTGTGGGGCTTAATTTGGTTCTGTGCACTTTTTTGAAGCATGTATTTTGCATACCTTTACTTCTAATTCTTTTCCAGCAGAGTGTGTGGATTCTGCAGGTAGATCTCCAGCAGTGATTTCAGCCCTGGGGGTCAAGGAAAGAATGAAAATGGCTTGGAGGAGTAAAAGCTTCCAAAAGCGGTCAGAGCCTAAGTCTGGAGTACATGTGTGTGCACGCACACGTGTACGTGTGTGTTTTTGCTGGAGGAGGTGCACGTGGGCGTGTGGGGTGCTAGTGAATGAAGTGGAGATGCAGGACAGAGATGTGATGCCTCAACTTGGCTAAGGCTCAAATACCACCCCGGAGTCCTGATTAAGCAAAATGCTCAGGACAACATTCGGGTCAAGGGCAGCACCCCCCGCTGGCTCACTGCCCACTCACAGCACTGTTCACTCGCCCTCCGTCCATATGTACCTTCCACACATACCCCCGAGTGCATGCTTGGGAGCCAGTTAAGAAACAAACACTATTTTAAATTCATTTCCTTTTTAAAACAATGCTCACAAGAAACGTATTTCAAGTCTGTTTCCCATGAGTGAGATGAAGCCGTTCCTTTCTGGCTATGTTAAAGAAAAGCATAATCTTGGAAGTACAGAAAAGGAGTCAGATTTCAACCAGAGTATTTATAGCACTTGGGCCGAGTTGACTGACCTAGGTTCAAATGACTAATAGAGAACAGACAAATATTCCTTCCCTTCCCCCAACAGCATAAAAGCATACAGTATTATGCTGAGGCCAAGATTTAATAAGCCTAAACACGTGTAATATAAGGAAGATGAAATGTAAACCACAGAAGGGGTCTTGGTAGTGTATTCGATACCATACAGCAGTTTTACAAATTGTTTATTTCCTTTACCAGATGGGCCTTTTAAAATTTCCTCTCTGCGTACCTTAGTACCTAATGGCAAACCCACCTGAATCGCTTCCATCCTGCACAGCCCTTGCCGGGATCTTGGCCAGACACAGTGCATGCAGAGTTAATGCCAGCCTTGAGCAGCCCTCTGCCCTGAGTAGGGTTATTAAACAGGAACATTTGACTCATAATTTGTTCTCCTTGTGTTAAGTAGATTGCAATAACTCAGCTGTCCAGGATCTGTTTATCAATGCTCTGTGGCTTTTAGCAGCAAATATTTTATAACCACTAAGTTTGATGTTCAGACCACTCATCAAATGAAAATCTCCTGTACTCAGAGCTGGTTTTATCATCACAACCCACCAACTGGAGAACCCTGGAGAGGCAGTAACCCTGCCCCAGAGCCTATCCGGCTTAGCCGTATCTTCATCCTGGGAAATTCTCTTCCACTAAATGACTTTAAGAGAAACTGGCCCACCCTCAGAATAGGCTATAACATTTCAGAGATTCTTCATCGGCCTTCACTGTCCTAGTAAGTTGCCATTTTATTGAGTTTTATTGTCTCCTTTATATGCATCCTAATAAAAGTGAAATGGGGTATATGTAATAAAGAGGAATGGAAATGAGGGAAGATGTGGATGAGAAGAAAGCAAAGGAAAGAGAGAGAAACAAGGGAGAGAAAACAGAAGGGAGCTCAAGAAGGGAGAAGGGAGAAAAAGAGAAAGGAAGGTAGATGGATCCCACTACAGGTTGCATTCTGCTGATGCTGAATCCCTAAAACTAGATCATTTGAAATTAATAAAAGAAATTATTGTTGTCACAGATATGCTTTCTCCGTAATAATCTGATTTTTTTAATGAGCTGCAGAGGTTCTGGTATTTCCCAGTTAGCGTATAAGGTACTATCCCCCCAAAGAAGGTATACAGCAGTTTATTGTATAACTGCAGAATACGGAGCAGTCATTAAAGAATTAGTAATGAAACCAGAGCCATTGACCTATCATGCCTATAAGAACCTATTAGATAATGTAACATCTAAAATAATACAAGAATAGAAAGTTAACATTCATCATTTTCATTACTAAATGAAGCCCACATGTTGAAAAAATGCTTGTGATTCAATTTTTGAAACAAACTTCTTGTACTTTTCAGTGACATAAACAAATGAATTGCCTCTATTGACTAAGCTTAAGTTGGGAGACTGTGTCTTGCACCTAAGGAGTATTGAATAATACTGATGTTGGTACTAGGACTAGGGTTCTCAGGTTGGCTCGGCCTCCATCACTTGCCCACCTAGAATAGAAGAGAGGTGTGACTGGGAGGCACTGTACAATAACAGTCCCTCAAGTCTCAGATGCGAGAAGCGTCTGTCCAAAGGAATGGGGGCCACTGACAGTTAAAGACATCAAATAGAATACAAGGCAGACAAAAACACAGCTACTATCCAGAAAATCCCCTCTCCCCCTATCTGTTCCTATTTTCTTTTCTTTTCTTTCTTTTTTAAGAGAGAAGAGGGTTGGGTTTTTTTAATATAAATTTATTTATTTATTTTTGGCTGTGTTGGGTCTTCGTTGCTGCATGCGGGCTTTCTCTAGTTGCAGCAAGCGGGGACTACCTCACCTTTGTTGAGGTGCACAGGCTTCTCTTGTTGCAGAGCACGGGCTCTAGGCGCGCAGTCTTCAGTAGTTGCGGCTCGAGGGCTCTAGAGCACAGGCTCAGTAGTTGTGGTGCATGGGCTTAGTTGCTCCACTGCATGTGGGATCTTTCCGGACCAGAGATCGAACCCGTGTCCTCCGCATTGGCAGACGGATTCTTAACCACTGAGCCACCAGGGAAGTCCTGCTCCTATTTTCTGATACAACAGCTACATTAATCACAGAGTATTAGCCCCATCACTATGACAACTACTGAGAATCTCACAAAGATAATGATTTACAATTAGAAGAGAAATAGAAGGATTATTAGAGGAAGTCTCTCATAAGGAAAGGACACTGAAGTTGAAACTTGAGCAATATACGTGAATTAGACAAGTTCAAGAGTAAGAGTAAAAAAGCCTTTGAGGTTGAAGGAAACCTAAATGTGAATTCTCTTAATTCTAAGGAATTTGGAAAATTCTGCTTTAATTCATATGTAGAAAGGAACAAAACCCTAACAACAACAGAAGGCTGGAAAACCTGCAAAATCATAGTTTTTTAAAACCCGTCAGAAGCAGACACAAAGAAACCCAAATAACCCATACTCCAGAGAGTGAGGAACACTTTCCAGGAGAAAAATAAATAAATAAAGGACTGAGCACTAGTCTCATACCTTGCACAACTGCAGCAGGAGGAGGGATCCACCATAGACTTACTAGTCAAAATTCTAATGACCTTTTAACAGCCTCATGTGGGAAGCACAATGGATTGCAATTCAAAGAACCCTCAGCCAGCCACAAAGCAAGTCTCCACTCACTCACCATGTCTTTTCCATGGGTCTTCACTCAGTGCTTGGGAGTAGACCTAAAGAGAAGGAGTAGAGGAGATCTGAGAGACAGGCGCCTTGAGATGGTGTCTATATCTATCCATCCATCTATCTGTCACAGATTTGTGTGTATTCACACACATACATATTTGTTTTTTACAATATGTATTATACACACATATATGATTTCTTTATATGATATTATAGATTATATTTACATATAAACACATTATTCTTTAAAATTTTTTTGACTAAAGCAAAAATACAAACATTGGTTACGGTATTTATAATATACATCGTGGTAAAGTATAAAGTGACAAGACGACAAAATATGGAAGGAGATTGAGGGAATTATTCTATTTTAAGGTACTTATGCTGTTCATTAAAGAAGATGACAGGGATTTCCCTGGCGGTCCAGTGGTTAAGACTCCATGCTTCCAATGCAGGGGGCACGGGTTAGTTGGGGGGAACTAAGATGCCACGTGGTGTGGCCAAAAAAATAAAATATAAAAAATAAAGGAGATGACAGTTTAATAATCCATATTGTACACTCCAAAGCAATTACTAAAAACAAGTTTAATACAAAGACTTATGAAGATAATACATAAAAGAAAATGGGATACTAAAACAAGTACAATTTGCTCAAGAGAAAACAGGAAAGGAGAAAAAGTAGAACAAAGAACAAATGGATTAAGTATAAAACAAACAATAACATGGGAGACTTAAATGCAATTATACTAATAATTATATGTAAATGAAATAAACATATATATTAAGTGGCAGAAATTATTAGTTTGGATTAAAAAAAATCAAGACCCAACTTCATGCTGTTCCTAAGAAACATATTTTAATTATGAAGCACAGACAGGTTGAAAGTAAAAGCATGGGAAAACGTATAACGTGTAGAGCAGATAAGCTCCAGAGAAGGCCACCATCAATCCTACCTTGCACGGACAAACCTACTGTTTCACACATCAAAAGGTACAAACTAACTCCCCTCCCCTGGAAACCAAGCTGGCTTTAGTGACTTGTTTAATGAACAGAATATAACAGACATGGCATTCTTGGACCACTGAGGCTACTTTATCATAAGCCTTACAGCTTCTGCCTGAGGTGCTTAGATGCTTACTTTTTGGATGTCGCTTTTGAAAAACCAAGCACCCTACAGTGAGAAGCCTGGGTCCTTCCCTGCGGAATCAGCAAAAGGGGAGAAAGGGGGCAAGAATTATACTATATGAGGTCTCCCCATATGGAGAAAAACATCTGTAATAGGAGAGAAGTATTCCTCCAAAAAATTCCCTAACTTTGCGTTTTTTCCCTTAACACATTGGGCTTAACCATGAAGTATATGGTCAGTTGGGGATGGGAGCCGGGGGTGGCTATCAACCGGGGTGAAAATAGGTATCTATCAGAAGAGTCCTTCTTTAGGTATCCTCCTGAGACCACTGGGGATCCATATTGATTTTCCCCTCAGAATGCTCGAAAAATGAGTCTGAATGATACAGTAAGTAAATTAACTTCAAATTTCTTCTGCACCCAAAGCTGAAAACCCATTCACTATTTTATTTTTGGCCCTAAATAATGTCCAGGCACATTGTCTGACATAACATATGAGAGAGTCAGCAATGAGATTAAGTGACAACATGAAAATATAGACACTCCAATAATAAAATGTCAACAATGTAGAGATGACAGATTTTAATATACATACCCTCCCATTATCATATTAAAATTCAGAAGTATTGCATTTTATATGAAAGTCCAAATCAAATTATCTTGCCCTTGTGAGTAAAAGTTTTTGCGAGTTAAAGTCCAAAGACATTAAAGTTAAAAATCAGTTTTTCTTGATCAAGTTGAGTGAATGGTCCTAAGTCTGAAATTCTTAAAGTTCAAAATACGTCCTCCTTAATTAAGTATCCTTTCATCTGTCAGGTAAAGGAGTTCTTGATGCCTCAGTAAAATTATTGTTCCTTCAGCAGCTCCATCCTGGGTTGTCTCTCCCTGGAATGGATGTAGTTCCTTCTTGACATTAAAAGTGGCATTCAGTTCAGTGCCAGTTCTCTGTATGCATCCCTCAGATGCTGAACCCTATTCTGATGTAAGTTTTTCCACACAACCAAGCAATTCTCTGACACCAGCTGGGGGTCCTATAATTCAACTCAACTGTCTGACACTTACCAGGAGATAGTATCGGACTACACAGGTAAAGGACACAGTCCCACAAGACCGTCCTACACTTCAGATGCCAATTATAAGTGCAGGTTGTTACCTGTGACTCTGACGGACTGGCTATAAATCAGAGGTTCCCATGACCCTGTTCTTGGGTTCCATTAATTTGCTAGAGCAGCTCACAAAACTCAGTAAACCTGTTTACTCGGTAGATTACCAGTTTATCACAAAGCATATTAAAGGATTTAATTCAGGAACAGCCAGATAGATAGGAGAGATGCATAAGACAAGCTAGACGAAAGGATTAGGAATTTCCATGCCCTTACTGGGGTACCATTCTCCCCAAATCTCTATGTGCTCACCAACCAGGAAGCTCTCTGAACCCCATCCTTTTGGGTTTTTATGGAGGCTGCATTACAGAGACATGATGGATTAAATCATCAGCCATTGGTAGTTGAATTCAATCTCCAGATTTTTCAGAGGGGGGGGTAGTGGAATTGAAGGTTCTACTTCTCTAATCACGTGGTTAGTTCCACTGGCAATCAACCCCTATCCCTAGGTACTTTTCATATCATTAACATAACAAAAGACACCTTTCTTCTTCTCATCTCTTAGGACAGTCCAAGAGTTTTAAGCTCTCTGTGCCAGGACCAGGACAAAGACCAAATATGTATTTCTCATTGTCGATCACAATATCACAATCCCCTTTCTAAGATCCTGAAGACTTCATGTGACACACAAGATTATTACAGCCCTGGCTCCAAAACCTCCAAATTGAGGAAACAAGATGATCCCCAGCCTCTATCAACAGTTCCCACAGGCGATAGTGTACTCTGAGAATCCCTTCTAAGAGCTGCTAAAGGCCATATAACAAAAATTCAACATCTGAGGGAAGTAAAGTAGATGGAACAATGCTTGGTTCAGCATCTTCACATGCAGTCAGTTAATGTCTGTTATCCAGAATCCACAAACGGTGAATTCAAAATAAATCGGGTGAAATCTCCCAGCAGAATGTTAATGAGGGCACTACTCATTCGCCATTTCGGTGATCTCTCTAAACACTATCACATTTCTCAGAGTGCATTTCAGATATTGCTGCCTACTTACAAAGATTAGAAATTTGAAATCATGGGAACCCAATCACTAAGAATTATTTGCAGTGCCTATCTTTTCCATCCAAGTTATTAAACTACTTTAGTTTCACTTGCCCTTTTGTCTTCAGCATTCCTGGAACTTTGGTGCTGCCTGAGGGTGAGGTCTGTCTGGTAATACAGACTTCACATTATGTTACGAGAAAGTACTTCTGAGCTTGGGCTGCCACTTCTGCCTCTTGTATTAGAATTGCTTAGGGAAGAATTTCACTCCCACACTGAATACATTCAACTAGAAGAGTACTCACAACCGGACACCCACTTACAGAGAAGAAATTGGACTCCCTACCTCACACTGTATACAGAAGTTAACCCAAGATGGATCAAAGATCTAAACATAAGAGCTAAAATTATACACTACTTGAAAGAAACCAAACAGAAGGCCACATGTTATATGATTCCATTTATATGACATGTCCAGAATAGGCAAGTCCATAGAGACAGAAGTAGATTAGTGGCTGCAAGGAGCTGAGGAAGAGGGGAATGGAGACTGACTGCTAATGGGTATGGGACTTATTTTAGGGGTGATAAAACTGCTCTGGATTAGATAGTGGTGATAGCTGCATAAACTTATGAATATACTAAAATTCATCAGATTGTATACTTTAAAAGTGTGAATTTTATAGTATGTGAATTATCTCTAAAAGTTTTTTTTTTTTTTTTAAGTACATTCAACATATTCTAGAAACAAAGCTGCTGCTGATACATCAAATTCCCAGCTCCCAGGGCCTAGGAGATGCCGTCTTTACTCCTCCCATCAATTCATCTGGCACATTTTCTTGGAGCCGGTTGTATTAGAATTTGTATAAGTACTCTAAAACTTAGTGGTTTTAAATAGCAACTATTTATTTAGCTTGAGTTTCTGCGGGTTGACCAGTTGAGCTAGGCTTAGCTGAGTAGTTCTGATCGTAGATGGTTTCATGTGTCTGCAATCAAATTCTGGATCAGCTAGGGTCTACCTAATCTAGGACAGCCTCAGTGGGGTCGTCATCTTGGTTCCACATGGTTGCTCATCCTCCAGCTAGACTGGGATTGTTGTCACATGGGCAGCAGGCTTCCAAGAGTGAAAGAGGAAGTGAGCCTAGAGGAAGAGGCACATCATCACTTCCGGTGCATTCTATTAGCTAAAGTAAGTCACGATGCCAGTCAAGATTCAAGGGCAGGGAAATAAATTCCACTGCCTGTTGGGAGGAGCTATGAAGACACAATGTAAGGAGTGGGGATTCAGGTAAGGGTAAAGGATACTGAGAACTTTTGTAACCTACCACTTCCTAGAGCAGATGTTGCAAGACAAGAGTTGTGCAGTGGGTCTAGTGAACAAACAGTACAGATCAGAGAGAGAGGCTAGAGGATTCCAAGAGGGAATTTCTAAGAGAAACAAAAATAGGAACTAAACAGACGACCTGATGTATTAGACTAGATTGAAAGGAGTTTTAGAGTTCTTTCAGAAAGTACTACTACGGATTATAGGATCACAGAAAACAATTCCTTCAGGGAATATTACTTCAGGTGGGTAATATAAGTGTGCAAAGTGGCCAGATGGAAGTCAGCAAAGAATGAGGTGCAGAGTGCATGCCCATCTTAAAACACTGAAATCATTAATTTCAGGGAAAATAAAAAGGATTTCATACATACTTTAGTATAATATAGAGTTCATTGTATATATGGTCATATTTACATATTTACCTACTTATATATTTACATGGTCATAATAATCCAAACACTGAATATTAATTTAGCAAGAAAATATGTAATGCAAGTACAATGAGAAAATAAAGTACAGAAAGATGCATGTTTTTGGATCAGGGAATGGGGTGAAGTTTGGGGAATCGCAATCCCAGGATCAAGAGAAAACTCAAAACATCTCCAGTACCGCTGATAGGAACTGAGACAAGTCTTTGATTTACTGAGAAAGTCCCAGGATGCATGCTAAAAGCAAGGATGTAAAACTAAGCAGTTAATGTTACAGACTTAGATTGTCCTACATATTATATTAGCATACTGTATTTGTCTGTCTAAGGATAAGTTTATTTGAAGAAATCTGGGCAAAGTAGTACAAAGTTTAACTCAAAACATGTGGTAATTACACTTAAATAAACATAAGGAAAGAGTTTTAAGATTTCCAGTTGCACATGGTCAATCGTTGTGGTTGCCCTTAAAAATAGTAGTTAATGTAGCCACAGAATGTTAATAAATGATTTCAAAACCTCAAAGTTTATTGGGAAGATTTCCAAAATGTATCAGTATTTGCTTGAAATGACTCCACCCATGAGCATGGGTTTAAAATCATTACAGGACAATTATCCTTCTCCTCCTTTAAGATAAATTTGGAAACTTTGCCTTAAGTAGAGCCTTCTATATTAAGAACAACCTTGAACTTCATACCGAGAAAATTAGTATGTGTAAATTTATACAAAGTCTACAATAGTAGAACATGAAGGCAAACAACATTCCTGAATGACGAAATAATCTCTTCATCCTCTAGTTTGGGTCAGGCACTTATTTTTCGCTCAGAGGCTTTATAATTTTTATAAGATTACCCATAAATCTTCCTTGCCAGAAAACCAACAGTAAGCAACAGTTTTTTGGATCTCTGTTTCCTTGAAGCAATTCTCTTTCATTTTCTGAAAACCACATACCAGGGTTTCTGCTTGAGGCCAATCAGATTGATGTACTGACTAGCAGGGATGGGTAACCTATAGAAAGAAGAACTGGCCAGAGCCACTGTTCCCACTGGCATTCTCATGAGACACACCTAAGTTTCATTCAAGGCTTCACTGTGTAATACCCTCATTTAAGCAGAGCTTGTGGATAATAAAATGCATCTCAGGGGTGAAACCACTCTGTCCTGTTCAGCAGGCCACATCTTCAGGACCACTGTGAAACCAAGCGTCTGTTTTGTGATGTTTGAAGCCAAAAAAAGAGGAATCAGACCAATCTGTAAGTTTTGGCCTTGGTGTCTCATCTCTTACCTCAAAATTCTAGATGGGTGGTTGAGAGAGGTTAGATTTTAACCAAACCATTTTAATAGTTTTAAATTACCTTGGTATAAATAGATTCTACAGAAACAAAATTACTATGAATTTGAAGATTAAAGGCAAGTTTTTCATTTTTTCAATTAATTGAGTGGACATCTTTTGGGTATCTACTTTGGAAGAGGCCTGGACAAGACACTGAGGGTTTGCTAAAATGAGGAGTTTTCAGGCCCAGCCCTGAAGATTTTACTTTAGTCATGGAATCAGGTGTTTAACCAGGGTTTGCAAACTCGTGGCCTGTAGGCAAATTTTTTCAGCCTTGTTTTGTTGGCTTGCTTTGTTGAGTGTCTAATTTGAATGTTTTAAGCTAGGCATGCATTCTCCAGCTCATTCTCTGCTAATTTACATTTGACCACTCCTCACAATTATATTACCCACCTGACCCGAGAGGGAATTGACTTTGCAACTTTGAAGACTAGATATATTACATAAGAAATGAAATAAATTGGAAACCTGTGCTATAGAGAGAAACATAGACTTTTAATGTGAAAGAGACTACTATGAATCCTGGTTCTGCTACTTAATATCTATGTGATCTTAAGCAAGTTGTAATAACTTCTTTGAGCCTTAGTTTTCTTGCCTGTAAAGGGAGCTACAAATACTATCTCACAGTGTGGTTGTGAAGATTAAACAAGATAATATTTCTTATTTGTACAAGAGCCATCACATTGTGAAGGCTGTATAGTTTGGTAGCCACTCTTTGCCTCCCCTTACAGTAGATGCCTATGGAAGCTCAGAGGAAGGATCCATTAGTTCTGGCTGGGTGGGCGGGAACACTTGGCAAATCAAGTGATGATTTGAACTGGGCCGTGATGGATGGAAAGGATTACCATGGACAAGGAAGGGGTGTGGGGATTTCTATGTTTTAGGATCTTCTGTTTGGGGAGAGTGTGTTTTGAGTCAGGCCATGTGATGAGAATTCTTTGGGGTTGAGGATAGTAGAGAACATCTCCGTAGCATAAGCAGAGAGCTAGTCTGGATCAGGCATTGCTGTTCATCACTTGCTTTCATGCTTTCCCATCATGGGGTATGAAGCACTGCTGCTATATTTATGGGGCAGAAAGTAATTACCAGGTTCCTGGAGCAGAGATGGGGGCTTAAAAGGCCATTCACGGAAGATAGCCATGAAAGGAAATATGAGGCTCCAGGGACCAATCCTATAGTTGTAAGCATGCACAGCTATTTCTTGAGAACAAACCAGATGCCATATCTTAGTCAAATGACCTTTCCTAGGGTTTAGTGATGGGCAAATTGTGTTATACGTGGTTCTTAGGATTACTAGAGTATATCCTGTAAGTCCTTCTGAGTGGACCGTAACTTCTACAGGCAGTAGTTAACTACCTGAGATGAGGGAAGAGTTAGTTGCTAGAGTGGTGGCACTGTGGGTGGATGAGTAGGGGGGTAGTCCTGTACAGATTCTGCAGTGTCTGAAGAAGTCATGATTGTGTAGGGTAAGTAGGAATAGGGCATTCCTGAAGGAACAGTTGAATTGTTCCATCAGGCCATCAGTCTGTAGCAAGCAATGATGAACATGTTGGTGGACATGAAGGAATTTGAACAGTGCTCACAAAATATAAGATAAGAACTTGGACCAAGTATCTGAGATCCAGAAGATTGGTATTTCAAGGAGACGAACATTTTCCTTCATCACAAGAGTTGCAGAAACTATCATGAATGTGGGGAGAATGGAGGAATGGTGACATTCAGGGGATAAAGTGCGCCATCTAAGAAAGTGTGTCCATCCTCATGACTACAGGAGGAGAGAAGACATAAGATATGAAAGAAAGTCCATCACGAGACTATCCAAAGGAGTATAGGGGTTAGGAGTAGGAGGTTTCCCCCAACAGAGGTCTTGGTTATTTTCGTAGTGGTCTGCTTGCCGTCTCTCAGACTGGTGACCCAAGCACTAGGCACCTGGCCCTACCACACCCATGGCACTGTTGACCCTACCTAAGTGACATGTTGTTTTCAAGTACCCATGAGAGAACCAGCAAGCCACTACTTGTATAGGCGCATCGGACATCCCCACTCCAATATGAGGGTTAAGTACTATGGTAGGAGTTTTGGCAAAACTCTAGCCTTGTAGAAATCTATAAGTTCCAAGAAATCAGAGAATTCTAATGCTCTGGACTCATCATGTACTTTTCTGAGATCTCTTCTAATTCTCTTGTCAAAGGATTAACCCATTCTACCCAGGTGACCAGGTGAGAATGCAGAACCTGGGTATGAAGGTCCACAAAACCTACCTTCTAAAGAGTTCATTCATAGCATTGGCCACATCCTAGGTGATAAAGCTGTCAGACATGATCATCCTGAGGTCAGGAATCTGTGGTTAGCCCTGCATCCAGGGTCACCCTGTTAGAAGATGTAAATTACCCATCTCCACCACTTCAGAAAAACAGTACTTTATTGCATTCTCCCTTGATCACTGGATCTGGGTCACCACAGGTAGCTAGCTGCTTTTGCCATCATATGTCGGGAAAATGGAGGGACTCCCCCCAGATCTCTCAGGAGGCAGGAATGTGAGCATGTTTCAGCTTCCAACGTTTGAGAATCATCAGATGGCTGCCTTGTTCTATATTTTTTTTTACCACAGAGCTATACTGCTTACACGTAGTACATAGAATATGGCCATTGACCCCCACTGGATAATGAGCAGAGGGATCTGGAACCTTGTGTAGCCCATGGAATGTCCAAATTGCTCTCTTCGGGGGATGTCTGATGTGCCTCTCTAGGGTTTTATTGCACTGAAACTGTCAGAGATGCTCTTATACAAGTAGATCCTGGACATATGATAAACTCACACGATTGTTGGTTCTTGCAGATATGCCTACCGGAGCTTCACATAAAAATTCAAATTTTCAGGTTCTCCTGAAAAATAAACATGCCAAAACAAAGGATCTACATTCCCACATGGCAACAATCCACAGGACCGGGAAAAAAAAATCTTCTTTACACTAGCACGTGCTCTCCAATCTCCACAGTCTTCTTCAGTCCTTGTCATGTTAAATGGATGACCTCCCTCGTTTACTTTTGTGATTGCATATCTTAATTTAAAGGAGGAGAGAAGACAGAGGGAGGAGCACGATAAAAGGAAGGGAGGTATGAAGTATGAATTACTTAAAAGGACATATACTAGGCTATGAGAAGAGAAAGATAGGTGGGGACTACAATGAAATCGTCTATGAAAACTCTCCTAAGCTACTAAGCTTATTTTTTACATAACGTTAAGACAATGAAGGCTTTCACTTAAGAGTTTAGCAAAATGTGAACTGCTTTCGAAAGATAACTTCAGAAGCAGTGTGGATGACACAATGTAAAAATTAAAGATTAGAAGCAAGGACGTTTTTATTTAAAAAAAAGTACACAGGAGAAAAAATTAGAGTATGACCTAGCCTTGCCCAGAGTGATAGAAAGGAGGGAAGGAATATTGTAGAGAATTTGGACATGGAATTCATAGAACTTAGGAGACAACTGGCTAGGTAAGAGGGAGGAAATAAAGATGAGTGTGATGAGTCTCTGGGAGGAGAACATGAACTCTGGATAGAGTTCAGGGAGAACTCATTGGAGAGAAAGATGAGTTCCACTTGAATGTGTTAAAATAGAGGGAGTGGCGAGTCATTTCCTACGGACACATCTAACAAGTGGAGCTTGGGAGAAAAAAATACTAGAGATAGGGACTTGGAAATCAAAAACAAATGCTATTTGAAGCCAGAAACTAGGTGAGATTGTTTAGGGCGTGGAGAAGAGGGGTATACAGAGCCCTCAGGAGCACTATACTTACACAAAAGGTGATGGAAGGAGTGCCAACAAGTGAGAGTAAAAAGAAAATAGGAGACATGGGGATGCAGTGGATATTTTCCATTGGTCCTTCCAAACCCACTTTCTACCCAGCTCTGTGCCTGGGGAGGCTGACCTGTGTGGGCTGCTTCCATTGGCTCCCTTGTCCTCTGGCAGTGGGTCTGATTTGGCCAATAGGAAGCACAGGCAGAGATCAGAGGCTGGGAAGAGAAGGATGCTGGGGGTATTTATTCCTCTCACTCGCTCCCTACTGGGTGTTCCCAGGTTAGCTACATTTCTCTCTGATGTTCACAGCTCTGTTGGGTAGGTTCTCTCCATGCAGCCGGTTGGCTAACTGGTCCCATCTCTCGCCCCTAAGGGTAGTCACAGCTCCCCTTCCGTAGTCCCAGTGTACTGCCCCTACCCTGATCTTCATAAAGAGTCCCTTGGTTACACTCCTTTCAATCGCTCAGTGTGAATATGCCATCTGTTTCCTGCTGGGATCCTGACTGATTCAAAGGTAAATCCAGGAGGGTGCACTGTCCTGGAAGCCATGGTAGAAGGACCTGCATAAATGCTCCAAACCACATCATGGGATAAGGACTAACAAGAAGCAGAGTTTGTCATTTGTTTTTAGAAGACTGGTGTGGGCGGGAGTCAAGATGCAAGGTCTGGTGGAGGAAATGAACGGTGAAAGAAAATAGAAGCAGTGAGTAAGAAATATTACTTCAAAAAGGCTGGTGGTCTAGGGAGAAAAAAGAGAGAGTATATCAGTCTGAAGCAGAACTAATCTATTCCTTTAAAGTTAAGGAGAGATGGAAATAGCCCCATAAAACTGCTTTTTTTGGTCAATTGCCTCATTGTCACATGATTCAAATGGCCTCCTTAAATTAGCATATCACTTTCTCCCTAGGATTTTAATTTGACGGAAAGGTTTCAAATATGACCAAGAGACAGCTAAAGATGAAATATCTAGTTCAGGCTTACCTCTCTGAGTCATTCCAGCTATTAATCATTTATAGGACTCTATAAGCCACCTCTAGGAAAATGATGATTCTTTATTGCTTGTTAAAAATATTTACATTTTCCTCTACCAGCTGTATACAAGGAATTGATATTTTCTGATTTGCTAAGTCAATAACATCTTCCTCGAGCCATCAAAGGATTTGATAAACCAGCAAAACACGAGAGCCTCTGCCACAGATAAAGTGGGAGGCACGCAGGCTGTCAGGCAATTAAGTGGACCTGAATAAGCTGATGTAATTAAGCCTCTTACTGCATAATTATCTTTATTTTAAATGTCTTTTGATGAAACATCTGTTCCCTGCTCCAGATATGAAAAGAGGGACCCATGCTCATGAAGAAAACAGGCTTGTGAGGCTCCCACACATGCTGCCTGGGCTGCTCAGATCCAAGGCAACAAATGTTGTCATTTGTTCCATCTTTGCATGCGAGAGGCAGGTGTCCTCACGTCCTGAGCCCGGATTCATCTGACCCCCAACTCACAGCAGCTGCCGGAGGCACTGTCACACAAAGCAGTCCCTGGGTGCCAAAGGGGACCCTGAGAAGCAAGCAAGGCATCTAGCTGTAAGGGCTCGTGCTCTGACCATCTCAAAGGAGGACAGAGGTGTTCAGCGAGGTGGGGAACTGGTCAGCAGGATCTCCTAGGGTCCCCATCTCCTGACCACATCTCCTTCATCAAAGGTAAATATGATGAGTCAAACCTGACTAATGCTGGGCAGCATCATTTTGGTGAATTTCTGTATGGTGATTTTGTTGGTCCTCAGTTCTGTAGACCTCAGGCTCTAATTTGTCAATTTCCTACGTTTTTCCAAATCAGGAATTTTGAATCATGCTAATGGACATTTAAGTGAGAAAGTCACAGCTCTGGAAAAGAAATAGACCTGGTTTTGTGCAGGCATACCTCGTTTTATTGCACTCCATTTTATTGCGCTTCGCAGACATTGAGGTTTTGACAAATTGAAGGTTTGTGGCAACTCTTCATTGTCAGATGATAAATAGCACTTCTCAGAAATGGAGTGTTTTTAAATTAAGGAATATACTTTTTTTAGACATAATGCTATTACACGCTTGATAGATTATAGTATAGTCTTTTATATACACTGGGAAACCCCAAAATTCGCGTGCCTCGCTTTACTGTGATATTCACTTCATTGTGGTGATCAGGAACCGAAGCAACAGTATCTCTGAGGTCTGCCTATATTCTGATGCTGCCACCTGTGGCCTTGGTAACCAACCACCTGTTGCTCCCTTTCAGCCTCAATTCACTCAGCTCTAAATTGCAAATAAGAAGACCTATCTTACAGACTAATTGTGAGAATTCAAAAGTAGGCAGAAAGCCTCAGAGTATACATTAAGTATAGCAGGTGATCTGAATAAACATTAACTCCCTCCCCTTCCTCTGATCCACCTCTTCCCACTGCCCATGAAGGAGCCTAAATGCCCGTTTCTTAATTAATGGTGAGAAGACTCCTGTCAAGAACACTGACCAGGGTTTTGGTTCAAGATGGAAGGGGATCCTGAACTCACATCCTCCTGCAAACACACTGCATCTACAGCTACACATGGAACAATTTCCTCTGCAAAAAACTGGCTGAGCAACTCCTATGCATCCGGCAGACAAGGAAAGGCCCAAATCAAAGAGAGTAGGGGAGACTGGGACAGCATTTCACCATAAACCCCATCCTGGGCACAGCAACCCACACTAGGGACAGAACGCAAAATCTGGATCTTCTCCCTGAGGAGTGAAGGAGTTGAACTCCACATCGGGCACCCCTAACTTTTGAAACCTCCACCTGAGAGATGAACTCCCAAAACATCTAGCTTGGAAAACCAACAAGGTTTGTGTCCACGAGACCCACAAAGTCATAGCAATCTAAGGAATGGCTCTTAAATGGCTGAGGCATGGACTCTCCCCGCACAGGGCTCAGCAAAAAGCAGCTGATCAAGGAACGCCTGGATTTTGTGTGGGATCGGCTAACTTGCTGTCTTGGAACGTTGGCCTGATGGGCAGTCGTCTGATTTGACACACATTTGGGGGCCACTCGGTGCTCCCTGGTGATGGAGACTGATGGGCACCATCTTTGCACTCTCCCTCTGCCTTGCTCTAGCCAGCAGTACCACCTTTTTTTCTTTCCTTTTCTTTTTGGCTTTTAAAACTCTAGGCTTTTTCCTTTTCTCTTTCTCATTTTTTCCTGGCAGGCGCCATCTCGACCCTATATCCCTTGGCCTCTCTCCCATCAGTGAGCTCCATCTTTGCACTTTCCCTGTGCTGCACTCCAGGGCACCACTATCTCCCAGAGGAGAGTTTATACACTCTTCTGGTGCCCTGGTTTTTGTGGCTGCCACCAGGGAGCCCTCTAGATTCCCTGGCACAGGTGGTCAGTGGGGCTTACGCTTGCAGTCCTATGGGACTGTCTAGATTTTCATAATTTCAAAGCTGCTGCCTGGGGGTCTAGTTTCCAATCAGCGTGAATCCAGGTGCTGACTGAGATCTTCCCCTTTGGAACACTGACAGGTCTTGGTATACCTTCAACTCACGGGAGCCATGAAATGTGAAATAGGCTGCTTGGACAATCACAAAGATTTGAGGGACAATCAAGAGCTAGGGCAGGGTTGAACGATAAGGTTCATCCCCTACACAAGGCCATTCCTTCAAGACTGGGAGAGATGGCTCTTTTTTCTAATGCAGAGAAGCCAACACAGAGTCAAGCAAAATGAAAAAACAGAGGAGTATATTCCAAAGGAAAGAATAAGATAAAACCTCAGAAGAACAGTGACCGGCACACACCTCTCTCTGCAGCATCCAGAAAATTGGGAAACAAGGAGTCAGATCATGGGATGGGTGTTTAACAGAATCAACATCCTGGTGCATCGTTAGTAAATAAGACCATCCTCAGTGACCAGAGGCCATTTCTCTAAGCCCGGGTCACAGATTTCCTGCTTAATAATGGAGACAGACTTCCAGTGCTTTTACTTCCAATGTCTATATTCTGTATTTTGGGAAGATCACTCCCTTTATGACTATATACTCTCCTTCCACATCTTAATATCCTTCATACTAGATCAGCTTTTGGCATGCTAATATCTTGAGTCAATGCCTCAGCCTCTCTTTTTGTTCTTTAACAAGCCTACTGCAATATAATTCATACGTCACAAAATGCATCCATTTAAATTGTACAGTTAAATAGCTTTTCGCATATTCAGACTTGTGCATCTTCACCGCAGTCAATTTAGAACACTTTCACCACCCAGAAAGCAATCCTACGCCCTCAGTCATCACCTCCCAATCTATTTCCCCCACAGCTCGAGGACCACTAATCTACTCTCTATTTGCCTATTTGGGATATTTCATGTAAATAGACTCATACAGTATATGCCATTATGTCTGTCTCCTTTCATGTAGCATAATGTCGTCAAGATTCATCCATGTGGTAGCATATATTAGTACTTCATTCCTTTTTATTGCCAAATAATGTTCCATTGTATGGATAGACCACATTTATCCATTTACCAGTTGATAGACTTTTGGGTCATTTGGGGGGTATTTTGACAAATGCTGCTATGAACAGTCCTGTACAAGATTTTGCATGAATACATTTCAATTCTCTTGAGTGTATGTGTAAATGTGAAACTACTGGGTTATATAGTAACTCGATTTTGAGAAACTGTCAAGCTGTTTTTCAAAGTGGCTACACTATTTTAAGTTCCCACCAGTAGTACATGACAGTTAAAATTTTCCCAAATCTCCCCAGCACTTGTTATTTTCTATCCTTTTGACTACAGCCATCATAATGGGTGTGAAGTGTTATCACCTTGAGGGTTTCTCTTTTCATAATTTTTTTTTCTTTTTGGTGTGGTGAGAACACTTAAGATCTAATCTCTTAGTAAATTTCAAGAATACTATAGAGTATTATTAACTGTAGTCACCATGCTGTACATTACACCCCCAGAAGTTATTCATCTTATAACTGAAAGTTTGTACACTTTGACCAACATCGCCCCATTTTCCCCACCCTCCAGACCCTGGTAATCATGGTTCTAGTCTCTGGTTCCACAAGTTCAACCTTTTTAGATTTTACATATAAATGAAATCATACAGTATTTGTCTTTCTCTATCTGGCTAATTTCACTTAGCATCGTGTTCTCCAGTTTCATCCATGTTGTTGCAAATGGTAGGATTTGCTTTCAGAAGAGTGAATATCCCATTACATATTTCTTCATCCATTCATCAGTCAATGGACACTTAGATTGTTTCCACATCTTGACTATTGTGAGTAATGCTCTAATGAACATAGGAGTACAGATATCTCTTCAAGATAGGAATTTTTTTCCTCTGGATATACACCCAGAAGTAGGATTCCTGGATCATTATGATAGTTCTACTTTTAATTTTGGAGAGAACCTCATTTTGTTTTCAATGGTGGCTGCACCAGTTTACATTCTCACCAAAATTGCACGAGTGTTTTCTTTTCTCCACATCCTCAAAAACATTTGTTGTCTTTTGTCTTTTTCATAATAGATATCCTAACAGGAGTAGGGTAACATCTTGTTGTGATCTTGATTTGCCTTTCCCTGATGCTTAGTGATGCTGAGCAGCTTTAAATGCACCTGTTAACCACCTGTATATTTTCTTTGGAAAAATTTCTATTCAGTTTCTCTTCCCATTTTTCATATGCTTATTTGTTTTTTTTACTATTGAATTGTATGAGTTCCTTGTATATTTCAGATGTTAACCCCTTACTGAATATGAGGTTTGCAAATATTTTTTACAATTTCATAGGTTGCCCTTTCCTTTTGTTAATGGTTTCTTGTGCTGTGCAGAAGCTTTTTAGTTTAATATAGTTCCACTTATTTTGCTTTTATTGTCTTTACTTTTGGTATCAAATCCAAAAAAAATATTGCCAAGAATGATGTAAAAGAGCTTACTTCTTATGTTTCCTTCTGGAGTTTTATTGTTTTGTGTCTTACATTAAAGTCTTTAATCCATTTTGAATTGCTTTGTCATATGGTGTAAAATAGGGGTCTAGTTTCATTCTTTTGCATGTGGCTGTCCAGTTTTCCTAACACCATTTGTTGAAGAGACCATGCTCCTCCCATTGTATATTCTTGGCTCCTTTGTTGAAAATCAGTTGACTATATACACATAGGCTTATTTCTGGACTCTCTATTCTGTTCCACTGATCTCTGTGTCTGTTTTTATACCAATACCATATGGCTTTGATTACTATAGATTTGTAATATAGTTTGAAATCAGGAAGTAAAATGTCTCCAGCTTTGGTCTTCCTTCCCAAATTTGCTTTAGCTATTCAAGTTCTTTTGTAATTCTATAAAAATTTTAGAGTTGTTGTATCTATTTCTGTAAAAAAACAATGTCACTGGAATGTTGGTAAGGATTACAAGGAATCTGTAAAGCACTTTGGGTACTACAGACGTGTTTCCAATATTAATTCTACCAGTCCATGAACACAGAAGGCCTTTCAATTTATTTGTGTCTTCTTCAATTTCATTAATTAATGTTTTATAGTTTCCAGTGTACAGACCTTTCACCTCCTTGGTTAAATATATTCCTAAGCATTTTATTTATTTTTTTTTTGATGCTATTGGAATGAGATTGTTTTCTTATGTTATCTTCCCAATAGTTTGTTGTTAGCGTATAGAAACATAACTGGTATTCAACACCCATTGATAATAAAAACTCTCCAGAAAGTGGGCATAGAGGGAAACTACCTCAACATAATAAAGAGCATATATGACAAACCCACAGCAAACATCATTCTCAATGGTGAAAAACTGAAAGCATTTCCTCTAAGATCAGGAACAACACAAGGATGTCCACTCTCGCCACCATTATTTAACCTAGTTTGGGAAGTCCTAGCCATGGCAATCAGAAAAGAAAAAGAAATAAAAAGAATCCAAACTGGAAAACAAGAAGTAAAACTGTCACTGTTTGCAGATGACATGATACTATACATAGAGAATCCTAAAGATGCTACCAGAAAACGACTAGAGCTAATTTAATGAATTTGGTAAAGTTGCAAGATGCAAAATTAATGCACAGAAATCTCTTGCATTCCTATACAATAATGATGAAAAATCTGAAAGGGAAATTAAGGAAACACTCCCATTTACCACTGCAACAAAAAGAATAAAATACCTAGGAATAAACCTACCTAAGGAGACAACAGACCTGTATGAAGAAAACTACAAGACACTGATGAAAGAAATCAGAGACAAACAGATGGAGAGATATACCATGTTCTCGGATTGGAAGAATCAATACTGTGAAAATGACTATACTACCCAAAGCAATCTACAGATTCAATGTAATCCCTATCAAATTACCAATGGCATTTTTTACAGAAATAGAACAAAAAATCGTAAAATTTGTAAGGAGACACAAAAGACCCTGAATAGCCAAAGCAATCTTGAAGGAAAAAACAGAGCTGGAGGAATCAGATTCCCTGATTTCAGACTATACTACAAGCTACAGTAATCAAGACAGTATGGTACTGGCACAAAAACAGAAATATAGAACAATGAAACAGGAGAGAAAGCCCAGAGATAAACCCATGCACCTATGGTCAACTAATCTATGACAAAGGAGGCAAGGGTATACAATGGAGAAAAGACAGTCTCTTCAATAAGTGGTGCTGGGAAAACTGGACAGCTACATGTAAAAGAATGAAATTAGAACACTCCCTAACACCATGCACAAAAACAAACTCAAAATGCATTAAAGACCTAAATGTAAGACCGGACACTATAAAACTCTTAGAGGAAAACATAGGAAGAACACTTTTTGACATAAATCACAGTAAGATCTTTTTTGACCCACCTCCTAGAGTAATGGAAATAAAAACAAAAATAAATAAATGGGACCTAATGTAACTTAAAAGCTTTTGCACAGCAAAGGAAACTAAAAACAAGATGAAAAGACAACCCTCAGAATGGGAGAAAATATTTACAAACGAATCAACAGACAAAGGATTAATCTCCAAAATATACAAACAGCTCATGCAGCTCAATATTAAAAAAACAAACAACCCAATCAAAAAATGGGCAGAAGGCCTAAATAGACATTTCTCCAAAGAAGATATACAGATGGCCAAGAGGCACATGAAAAGCTGCTCAACATCACTAACAATTAGAGAAATGCAAATCAAAACTACAGTGAGGTATCACCTCACACCAGTTAGAATGGGCATCATCAGAAAAGCTACAAACAATAAATGCTGGAGAGGGTGAGGAGAAAAGGGAACCCTCCTGCATTGTTGGTGGAAATGTAAATTGATACAGACACTATGGAGAACAGTGTGGACGTCCTTACAAAACTAAAAATAGAACTACCATATGACCCAGCAATCCCACTACTGGGCATATACCCAGAGAAAACCATAATTCAAAAACAGACATGCACTCCAATGTTCACCGCAGCACTATTTACAATAGCCAGGTAACGGAAGCAACCTAAATGCCCATCGACAAATGAATGCATGAAGAAGATGTGGTACATACATACAATGGAATATTACTCAGCCACAAAAAGAAACAAAACTGGGTCATTTGTAGAGACATGGATGGACCTAAAGACTGTCATACAGAGTGAAGTCAGAAAGAGACAAACAAATATCGTATATTAACGCATATATGTGGAATCTAGAAAAATGGTACAGGTCAACCAGTTTGCAAGGCAGAAATAGAGACACAGATGTAGAGAACAAATGTATGGACACCAAGAGGGGAAAGAGGAGACATGAACTGAGAGATTGGGATTGACATATATACACTAATACGTATAAAATAGATAACTAATAAGAAACTGCTGTATAAAAAAATAAAGTTCAAAAAATAAAGAAACATATTTGACTTTGGCCATGATCTTACTGCAACACCATGGGGTCAATAATTATTTTAGCCATTTGTCAGGTAAGAATTTTGAGACCCAGGCTTAAGAGCATGGCTTGTGTGACAGATACAGGTTTAGACCCAGGTCTGTCTCTGCCACCTACTAATGACCCTAAAAATTTGAGAAAGGTAATCTTGCTTGCTATGACCAAACTCATAAAGAAGTTTCTCTTCTCCACCCCTCAGTACATCAGGACTCAAACAGATGGTTTCTTTTAAGTACTTTTATCCAAGAGATTCAACTTCCCCTTCAGAAGGTTTTAATGCCCTCTCCCTGATCTACAATTTTGCTCTTCCCTTAAAACCTAGCTCACAAAAAAAACTGTAAAAAATACAAACACACTGGAGACTAAACAATACATTACTCAATAACCAAGAGATCACTGAAGGAATCAACGAAGAAATCAAAAAATATCTAGAAAGAAATGACAGTGAAACCACAATGACCCAAACCTATGGGATGCAGCAAAAGCAGTTCTAAGAGGGAAGTTTATAGCAATACAACCCTACCTCAAGAAACAAGAATATTCTCAAATAAACACCTAACCTTACACCAAAAGCAAGTAGAGAAAGAACAAAAAAACCTGAAGTTAGCAGAATGTAAGAAATCATAAAGATCAGATCAGACATAAATGAAAAAGAAATGGAGGAAATGATAGCAAAGATAAATAAAACTAAAAGCTGGTCCTCTGAGAAGATAAACAAAATTGATAAGCCATTAGCCAGACGCATCAAGAAAAAAGGGGAGAGGACTCCAATCAACAGAGTTAGAAATGAAAAAGGAGAAGTAACAACTGACACTGCAGAAATACAAAGGATCATGAGAGATTTATTACAAGCAACTATATACAATAAAATGGACAACCTGGAAGAAATGGACAAATACTTAGAAAAGCACAACCTTCTGAGACTGAGCCAGGAAGAAACAGAAAATATAAACAGACCAATCACAAACACTGAAATTGAAACTGTGATTAAAAATCTTCCAACCGGGCTTCCCTGGTGGCGCGGTGGTTGAGAGTCTGCCTGCCGATGCAGGGGACATGGGTTCGTGCCCCAGTCCGGGAGGATCCCACATGCCATGGAGCGGATGGGCCCGTGAGCCATGACCGCTGGGCCTGCGTGTCCAGAGCCTGTGCTCCATAACGGGAGAGCCCACGAATGGTGACAGGTCTGCGTACCGCAAAAAAAAAAAAAAAAACTTCCAACCAACAAAAGCCCAGGACCAGATGACTTCACAGGCAAATCCTATCAAACATTTAGAGAAGAGTTAACACCTAGCCTTCTCAAACTCTTCCAAAATATAGCAGAGGGAGGAACTCTCCCAAACTCATTCTATGAGACCACCGTCACCCTGATACCAAAACCAGACAACGATGTCACAAAAAAAGAAAACTACAGGCCAATATCACTGATGAACACAGATACAAAAATCCTCAACAAAAAACTAGCAAACAGAATCCAACAGTACATTAAAAGGATCATACACCATGATCAAGTGGGGTTTATCCCAGGAATGAAAGGATTCTTCAAAACACGCAACTCAATGTGATACACCATATTAAAAAATCAAAGGAGAAAAAGCATATGACCATCTCAACAGATGCAGAGAAAGCTTTTGACAAAATGCAACAGCCATTTATGATTAAAAAATCCTCCAGAAAGTAGGCATAGAGGGAACTTACCTCAACATAATAAAGGCCATATATGACAGACCAACAGCCAACATTGTTCTCAATGGTAAAAAACTGAAAGCATTTCCACTAAGATCAGGAACAAGACAAGGTTGCCCATTCTCACCACTATTATTCAACATAGTTTTGGAAGTTTTAGCCACAGCAATTAGAGAAGAAAAGGAAATAAAAGGAATCCAAATCGGAAAAGAAGAAGTAAAGCTGTCACTGTTTGCAGATGATATGATACTATACATAGAGAATCCTAAAGATGCTACCAGAAAACTACTAGAGCTAATCAAGGAATTTGGTAAAGTAGCAGAATACAAAATTAATGCACAGAAATTTCTTCCATTCTTATACACTAATGATGAAAAATCTGAAAGAGAAATTAAGGAAACACTCCCATTTACCACTGCAAAAAAAGAATAAAATATCTAGGAATAAACTTACCTAAGGAGACAAAATACCTATATGCAGAAAACTATAAGACACTGATGAAAGAAATTACAGACAATACAAACAGATGGAGAGCTATATCATGTTCTTGGATTGGAAGAATCAACATTGTGAAAATGACTATACTACCCAAAGCAATCTACAGATTCAGTGCAATCCCTATCAAACTACCAATGGCATTTTTCACTGAACCAGAATAAAAAATTTCACAATTTGTATGGAAACACAAAAGACCCCGAATAGCCAAAGCAACCTTGAGAAAGAAAAATGGAGCTGGAGGAATCAGGCTCCCTGACTTCAGGCTATACTACAAAGCTACAGTAATCAAGACAATATGGTACTGGCACAAAAACAGAAATATAGAACAATGAAACAGGAGAGAAAACCCAGAGATAAACCCATGCACCTATGGTCAACTAATCTATGACAATCCAGGCAAGGATATACAATGGAGAAAAGACAGTCTCTTCAATAAGTGGTGCTGGGAAAACTGGACAGCTACATGTAAAAGAATGAAATTAGAACACTCCCTAACACCATTCACAAAAATAAACTCAAAATGGATTAAAGAGCTAAATGTAAGGCCAAACACTATAAAACTGTTAGAGGAAAACATAGGCAGAACACTCTATGACATAAATCACAGCAAGATCCTTTTTGACCCACCTCCTAGAGAAATGGAAATAAAACCAAAAATAAACAAATGGGACCTAATGAAACTTAAAAGCTTTTGCACAGCAAAGGAAACCATAAACAAGACGAAAAGACAACCCTCAGAATGGGAGAAAATATTTGCAAATGAAGCAACTGACAAAGGATTAATCTCCAAAATATACAAGCAGCTCATGCAGCTCAATATCAAAAAAACAAACTACCCAATCCAAAAATGGGCAGAAAACCTAAATAGACATTTCTCCAAAGAAGATATTCAGATTGTCAACAAACACATGAATGGATGCTCAACATCACTAATCATTTGAGAAATGAAAGTCAAAACTACATTGAGGTATCACCTCACACTGGTCAAAATGGCCAACATCAAAAAATCTACAAACAATAAATGCTGGAGTGGGTGTGGAGAAAAGGGAACCCTCTTGCACTGTTGGTGGGAATGTAAATTGATACAGCCACTATGGAGAACAGTATGGAGATTCCTTAAAGAACTCAAAATAGAATTACCATACGACCCAGCAATCCCACTACTGGGCATATACCCTGAGAAAACCATAATTCAAAAAGAGACATGTACCACAATATTTACTGTAGCACTCTTTACAATAGGCAGGATATGGAAGCAACATAAGTGCCCACTGACAGATGAATGAATAAAGAAGATGTGGCATATATATACAATGGAATACTACTGAGCCATAAAAAGAAACGAAATTGAGCTATTTGTAGTGAAGTGGATGGACATAGAGTCTGTCATACAGAGTGAAGTAAGTCAGAAAGAGAAAAACAAATACCGTATGCTAACACATATATATGGAACCAAAAAAATAAGAAGTGGTTCTGACGAACCTAGGGGCAGGACAGAAATAAAGACGCAAACCTAGAGAAGGGACTTGAGGACACAGGCAGGGGGAAGGGTAAGCTCGGATGAAGTGAGAGAGTGTCATGGACATATATACACTACCATATGTAAAATAGATAGCTAGTGGGAAGCAGCCACATAGCACAGGGAGATCAGCTCGGTACTTTGTGACCACCTAGAGGGGTGGGATATGGAGGGTGGGTGGGAGACACAAAAGGAAGGGGTTATGGGGATATATGTATACCTATAGCTGATTCACTTTGTTATACAGCAGAAACTAACACAACATTGTAAAGCAGTTATACTCCAATAAAGATGTTAAAAGAAAAGAAGATAGTAGAGAAATATGTAAGTTTAAATGCTTCATTTATAGTAAAAATTAATGTCAATGAACTAAACATCCAAATTAAGAAATAAAAATTTTTAAAAGGGGAAAAAAGAAAAGAAGAAAAAATCTAGTTCACTGTTTAGAAATGGGTTCTAAGTCAGGCCAAATTCAGTCAAGAACCATGATGTAAACTTCAGAGAAAACATAAATTTTTCCTACTTACTTGAACAGTTGTTTCTATTTTTTAGGCTAATGGAAGAGATGCAGAGGTTCTATTGACTGGGTAATGACTTAGCCTTGGTTTTAATTTTCAGTCTTTCATTGGGTATTCCAATACACTTTGATTGACTCAATAGAAGTATTATCCAAAGTGGTCTTTTAAATGTGAGGAGAAGGTCCATAGAGAGAACACATCACCATCTTTATGGAAAGGTAGAAAGAACAGTAGACAAAGATTCTAAGGTCAGACTCACTTGGACTCTGCAAATTACTAGCTATTTGATCTTGGGCAAGTCATTTCACAAGTTTGGACCCCAATTTTCTCATCATTTAAGCGAGCAGTAAGCTGGATACCCTCTCAGCTCTTTCAGCTCTGACATTATTTGATTCTAGTGCCAGAGCATAACTTCACGATATACTCTACACGTTTTTTTTTTTTCTCCCAAACACATTGACATCATGTTAAATTAGATTGACTCATGTTCCCCCATGTAAACAATTGTGGCTATTGCCAAAATTTCCTAACAAACAGAAGACAGGCGTGGCATGTTTCAAATTCTTTTTCCTTTAATGCTCTGAGCACATTTTTGATGTGTTGAAAAACTGAAGGGTATTTCTGTATGCTGTTCTATATGTGACCGATGAGATCACCCCAAAAATATTTCACAGAGCCTCTTTCATACCTTTGCCAGAACATCCAAAGTCGAGCAAAAATATTTGAACTAGACGTCTAGATTTCTTTTTAAATACATCTGTGTTAGAGAAAAAAGCAAATGCACAAGCGAGATGTTAATCTTTCTGTTTCATAAACCAAAGCATATTGATAAGCACCTGTCAAATAGCCGAGATGTATTATAAATGAACGTAACTTTTGTTGGACAGCATGCTGAGCTGTAGAATACAGCCTAGAGGCATTTGTAACTAGAAAGAGATACCATAGGACATAGTGTTCTCAGGGGAAAAAACACATGGAAATTGTGAAATGTTTTGGAAAGCAGGAATTCCAAACTATCATCTTCCTAGCAGATCTGATTACTCTCATGTGTTCTGATTTCACAGCAAACTCCGATCCAGTTGACATTTAGGGAGGAAGTTTCCCAAAGAAACCATTTGTGGCATCCTTGGAAATATTTCTGGATGGTTATGCATTATGGGAAGGCTTGGTATCATCCTAAACTGAAATTTGAGTTTTTTGATTAAAGGAAATCTTGTGTAAGGACATAAGCTCAGACCTTAACATATACTGCTAGTTGACATCCAGACTGGTAACTACTTGACTTTTACAAGAAGTCCTGACACAGGGCAGCTTAACCTAAGGCTTAGTGAGAATCGGTAGCTCTGATCATTTCCCTTCTTCCTGAATGTCTCATAGGGCTCATCTGAACACACGGCTCTCATCTTTTTTGCAAGTGACTTGATATTTAAGATCAGCTCAGAAGGCCAAAAAACACGAGAATAAGCCAAGTCTTCCATTCCCTAACCTTGTTTCCTCACAAAAGCCACTATACCTTGTCCTGGGATGGGAAGAGGAGAACGGCATAGGTATATTTCTTCACTAGAATTTTCTATTGGCCTCACCTCAGCAGCTTGAGAGGCCAGCCTCCACACATGCTTCCTTAATGTCTACCACAGTCTTTTACGTCAAATTCACCTGTCTTTCCCCAACTACTGTGCTTCCACTACCAACACAGGTGCTATCACTTTTCTTCTTTATTTGGTTATACCAACCTGGTACCTAGAAGGACCCATGGAAAGATAAGCTTTCCATCTTCATATGAGCAAAGTGGGCCAACCCTGTGAAAGAATGGGAAGAACTCAGATAGGGCCAGGAGAAGAAGAGCCAGAAGACACACAGCATTTGCCTCAACAAGATGACCACTCCCACTTCCCTAGCTGCATCTCTGCCCTTATTTTAAGTGCTCTAATTTTCTCTGATTCAATTTGCATTCAAAACCAAGTTGTTCTTTCTTCTGAAGGAGTGGTTAGACATACTAACTGAAGCACAACATTCTTGTATTTCCCTCTCAGCCTTTAAGAAAGATCATATAGGCAGTAATAATACCCTTAAAAGATTGTATTTTCCCATGAAAAAAACAATTTATTAGGTAGTTCATGGGACTGGGCCTTGGCTAAGAAAAAGGGTGGGACTTCCTCTACCCCTAGGACAATTAGTCAGAGATCAGGAGAAAGGAGAAGTCTAGACACAGCATAGGACTGAGACAAGAAATCCTCTGCATCCAGCCATCAGCATCATGGCGAAGCCGTGAGGGATTGAGGGGACAGGGAGGTGCCCTCTTTAACCTCTGCACACAAAGGACAGCAACTTCACAGCAGCTTTGGATAATGAACAGTACATTTCTTCGGTAGACAGGCCCCCTGATTTATAGTGGGTACCCAGCTAACCCCCAAATTTAAGCAGTGGACCAGGAGGCTGGGTCCAGAGAAGTTGGACCATCTGGATTTCAATAGGGTCATGTGGGCAACAACATCAACAAGGGCCCCAGACGAGGCCTCTTCAGAAGGCTGAGCCAGATCTCACCCTTTTTTTTCTCTGCTTGAGACCTTGGTAGTCAGGATTGACAATTGGTCTGAGCAATCATTACTGTTCTTGGGAGTGGTCAAGTGAAACCCACGGAATAAAAAATGGCAACCCCTCAGTTGGAAGAGGAACTCAGAATCATTGAATTTGAATGTGTAAATTTTATATCCAAAATTGGGAAGTAAGGAATATAGATTTCACATTGGTAAATATTTGGATTGCCCAATATCCATTCATTTTCTAACAGCACTCTGATTCCTTTTAAGAAATGACTTTTTCCCCATTGGACAAAGTCTAGTGGGATAATCATTAGGGGTTATGACCTTCCCTACCCAAGGAACTAGCTCAAGATACAGACTGAACCAACTAGATGCCCCCTTCCTGACTATTTGCATCTGAGCAGAGGGTCAAAGTGTCTGGAAGTGACTAGAATCTACCCTATCTAATTGGACGGTTCCTGCTGGGGCCCTAGAGCGTCTGGCTTCTTTGCCTCTGGAACTATCTTATTTCTTGCCACATCCCCAACATGCTCTCCTAGGATCCTGGCAATTTTGTGAGCCCCTGTAACCTTCCAGTAGATTCCTTCTAGCTTTAGTTAGCCAAGATCCATCTCTATAGCTTGTCATTAAAGGCATTTAACTAATATACACCCACATTCATACAGTGGGCTAAAGTTTATAAGGCTTTTGGCCATCTAGTACCCCATTTCACTCCCACAGGACTATGACGTTAGTAGAGCAGATATTATGTATGCTCACTGATTCATGAAAAAAAACCTAGACACGAAGGGCTTAGACAACTGGCCCAAGCTCTCCCAGCAAGACAGTGCCCCCAAGCCCAAGACCTCGGGCTTCGCACCCAGCACCCTACACCATACTGCGGTGAGGTGTGAGCTCCTCATCTGTTCTACATAAAGCAGCAAAAGGAAGACAAGTTAACTGGAAACATGCATGCTCTCTTAGCAGCATTCATGTGACTAATACCACGGGCCTCTTTTTAAATTTCCCTTTCAGTGCACAGGGATCAAGATGTAAAAACATTCTTTAATATACTGCAGCATGTTAATGGAGCCAGACTGCAACAGGGTGACATATTTACATTCAGAAAGATTGGAAGTAATGGCAAATTGGCTCTGATGTCACCTATAACTGTTGTTTTTTAGAGGAGAGATACCTAAGTCCATCATCTCTGTGTAGAAGGAATTGGTTTCTTGGAAACAAAAATAAACATGCCTATCTTCCAAAAGGGAACTGACCCTAATCAAGAAGCATCTGAACATGGGCAACACAGGGGCAATAATTACTCCTTGACTAACAGCAGGGACTTCCAGACTTTTTTCTTTACATATAGAAGGACCAAATTTAAAGTATCAATAAAACTTAACTGATCAGTACAAGATTTGTCTGAAGCCAGTAATGTTGAGAATTCAAAATCACTAAATAATTTGCCTGAGGGCTTCCCTGGTGGCGCAGTGGTTGAGAGTACGCCTGCTAATGCAGGTGACACGGGTTCGTGCCCCGGTCCGGGAGGATCCCACGTGCTGCGGAGCGGCTGGGCCCGTGAGCCATGGCCGCTGAGCCTGCGCGTCCGGAGTCTGTGCTCCGCAACGGGAGAGGCCACAACAGTGAGAGGTCCGCATACAGCAAACATAAAAAAATTAAAAATAATAATAATTTGCCTGAAATCACATTTCAGATCCTCGGTACTGTTTAGTGCGGAAGGCAAATAATTCAGGCTAGAATTACAGCAGTGAGAAATCACCCAAAGCAAAGAACTGAGGCCCCCCCCACCCAACAACATAACTAACTGTAAACCTATTGCTTTGAGGCTCACCATCACCATTTAGGCTCTTCTCTTGGAACAAGTCCTTCTCACAGACAAATAAGAAAAAACTTAGTTCCTGATATCACCTGTTTTATAATGCTACAATATTTCTCAGTTTAGATGAGAGAACCCTTCATGAAAATGCTTGAAATATAAGTACTAAAAAAATAAACATGACAGGAACAAGTTCATGGACATGTTGAATTCATGCTGGCATTAACATTTTTTATTTATAGAAAAAATTTCTTCTTGTCAACATCTGCTCCCTATCAACATCTATTCTAGACCCTTTTATTATAAAAGACAACATCATCTAGATAAAATATATTTTATAAATAATAGATATTTCGTGACCTTATATGGAAAACCTGGTGACAAAATTTTTCTTCAGAGTCCCTTGGTGTGCAAATCAGATGTTCTTTTACACCAGGGAAAATGTGAAAACATATTCCCCTTAATATGTACACATACACAAATTAGAGCACATTCCCCATTGGTATCACCCCCACGTGGGTACACAGTTTGTTCTGTTGGTTTGATTGGATATGCTTCTTAATTTCTACAAAATTGATTTACTGAACAAAAACTAAAATCTCAATGTCTCTAAAATATAAGTAAAAGACTAAAATTGATCAGTAAGAAAAAGAAATACAGGAAGTAAAGCAGAAAAGAAGACAAGAATTTCTATAAATATCAATAATCACAGCATTATATGATATGCAAATAGGAGTGTCTCCAAACATCTATGAAAAGAGATCCATGAAACTGTTCTTTATATTCCCAGATGAAAGCCAGACCTGAAATAGTAAATAATTCTGAGAGTGATGGTTGTACAGCATCAAGTTCAATGCTAGGACTGCAGGTCAAATTTGATTAACGTACCTCTCTTATCACTGCCTTCCTTTACTGTCTTTACTGTCTTCTTCTAGCTTGGTGATTTGTTAGTACTTTTATTTTATTTTATTTTTAAATATATTGCTCCCTGTTGCAGGACAAGCACATGATTAATCTTTCTATGGATAACAACTATTCTTGACATGTAAATCAAGTATGGCCGAAAGCAAATAAAGCATTTTGGAAAACAAATAAAAGCATTTTAGTGTTTCTAAAGAGACTAATTTGTAGGGTGTGATTGGGGGTGGCAATGGGGGATGGGAGGAATGTCTATATAGTTTTCTTTTTTCCCCTTGAGAGTTCTCTTCTGAAAGAAAAATGTTAGATTACTGCAAAGAATACATTCTTTGGCAGCATTCTGTCTTTACTCCATTAAAAAGAAAGTTTTACACATAATGACTTACAGAGTACATAAATGTCCTTGGAGTATAAATGAATCCTACTTTATTTGGGGTGGAAGGGAGGGAAAGAGTTAGTGTCCACAATTTGCTTGCTTTCTTTGACTTTTTCCATAGCTCTCTTGTCTTCCCATCTGACAGGCTCTATCTAAGATGCTGAAGTGGATCAAATTTCCTTTCTCCTTTCCCCAGGTTAATGACATTTGCTGTGAAGACCAGGAGATTACTAGAGAATTGGGAACTGGAGTCAGGGAGCTGGAAGGCTGTACCTCAGGAATAATTTCCTCCATTTATCTGATGAGAGTATTGTGAAAGTACCCAAGTTATTAGTCTATATATAAATAACACTGCCACCCACCCAGCATTTTCTCTCAGAGAGGCAGGCTGCAAGAGCCCTCTCTAGTTTCTAAAGTGAGGTCCTGTTTCGAGTCACCTTGGGGTGTAATATATTCTATTTATTCCTAAATGTACATTGCTAAAAAGAAAAAAAAATTTTCAGATTATTTGTTTTTCATCACTTCTCTAAATATTCTATTTCCCAGCTTCATCACCCACCCACTTATTCATCAGGCTTGGCTGCAAAAACATTTTGACAGTCTTCCAAATCCAAACATACCCTCAAAGGATGAAAAATCACTGATAATTCTTTTGAATGTTCAGAGACCGAGGAAAAGGCCTGATAAAGCCACCCTAACAATAAGGCCAGGATGCTAGAGCCAGCTCTTGCCAGAATGGTATTGATTATGTAAGAAGGATGTTTCAGAGCTAATCGACACCCTTTCCCCTACACACACACACACACACACACACACACACACACACACACACACACCCCAAGGCCTTTAAAACAAGGCAAATCAATAGTGTCCTAAGGTAGAAACAAAAAGAAAAAAAAAAAATTCTTAAAGTCGGTTCTTTGGGGAGAGATTATTCAGGACTCCTATTTACTTCCCATTCCATAGTGGCTGCAACTCTGAGCCTCACTAAAATATTACAAAGTGTATACCTTCTGTTTGTATTACATCCCTGGATCTTTACATCTACCAAACATCCAGGTGGTGAGAAATCTCCCATTCATAGCCCTTTCTAATTTTCTCTGTGTGTATGGTGTTATTTTAGGAACCAAAGTGTGAGGAATTTTCATGCTTCTTAAAAATAAGCATGTTTCATGCCATCTTTCTTATGGATTCTGCAATAGATAGACGAATTGGTTCCAAATGGTTGGGTTTTCACTCTCATTAACTAACACTAAGGCAACATGCAGTGGATTCGTCAGCATTCAGAATCACAGAAGTCCAGAGGGAAAATAAAGGGCAGGATATATGAACCTTGACTCTTGAATGAGCTCAGGTGCCTGGAGTCACTGACATTCTGGAACGTAGAGTTGAAAAATGGTATTTCTTAGGTAATTATGATCTCAGCCGGTTCTAATGGAGCAATAATAGTTTGGCAGATCCTATGGGTGGTGTGCATTTCAGAGCCCTCACAAATTCCAGGGAAAGAAAGTTATTCTTTTATCTCAGGAAAGAAAGAATAATTGACCTATTGGGACAAAGGAGAAAATTGACTACAGTTCCTTTGGTACTACGGTCTCTTGTCATTTAGAAAATAGTGATTGGATTACAGAGTGGATTAGCATAATTTAGTGGTAAAAGCACTTGTAACCATTTATCTTCTGGATAAATGGTTACTGAACCATATTTCTTCAATTCCTTCCCTTCTACCTATCTCAGTTTGGTGGAGAAAAAAAAAGGGATGGGAAACCGAAGGAGTATAACATAACTCTAAATACAAAACCACATGGCATGGTAAATGTCCCACTGTGAGTCAGGATGACAAGTACTGCATAGTATTACCAGAAACAAAAGGTGGAAATGGGGCTTCCCTGGTGGCACAGTGGTTGAGAGTCCGCCTGCCGATGCAGGGGACACGGGTTCATGCCCTGGTCCGGGAAGATTCCACATGCCGCGGAGCGGCTGGGCCCGTGAGCCATGGCCGCTGAGCCCGCGCGTCCGGAGCCTGTGCTCTGCAACGGGAGAGGCCACAACAGTGAGAGCCCCGGGTACCACAAAAAAAAAAAAAAAAAAAAAAGAGCTATGAAATGAAAGTACTCATTGGATCTGCAGATTTCATATAGCTAAGAAGGTCATTTTGAATAATTATGAATTTCTGCTTTGAACTAATTTAATAAACAATTTATCTTAGGGTTTTAATGAGTCCTTAAAAAGACACACACACAGTAATACATACTCATTGTTTAAAAAAAAAAAGTCAAATACTACGGAAGTGATTTTAAATTTTAAAAATCTGTCCTCATCTCCATTCTGCTCCATCCCAGGGACCTGCTTCCCAGAGACAACCACCTTAATCTTATTGTCTTTAGTTATTTAGTTAACCCTAAATAATATGTTATACTGAAATTATTGATTTTCTTTGGGCTTTCTTTTTCAACTTGAAGTTGAGGATTTAGCTAACTGAAGACTGAAAACCAACCGGAGTGTTTGGATTAAAATGACATTTAAAATGGTGTTCACTCCAGAGAGCTAAGCAGGGTGCCAGGATTGTATTTCTCTTTTCACAGGTCCAAAGTAATGACCTTTCTGTCATTCAAAGGAGGAGGAACACGTGAACTAAGCACTCAGTCAAATGAATGAACTTTTCTTTAAGTCATTAAACATAAGAAATCATTTCATGTTGAGTTTGCTCCTTACTTGTATCATTACTCTCTTGTAACATTTTTGTTTTGCTTGTTTTGCTTTATTCTTTCCTGGGTTTTATATTTGCCTTTTTTTTAAAGGAAAAATAGACAACTCATATACTTCTTTATCTGTGAAACATGACCTTCTCTGTTAAGTCTGCCCTGGCTCACCAGTGTAAGGTCAGTGATTCCCACCTTTAAGCTCCTATAGCACACATTTTGTCTGAGTTCTCGTTTAGTAAAAGACTGGCTGGAAACGGAGTGCCTATTTTATTGAATTATAATTATACATTTAGGTCTATGTCTACTGGAGTAGACTATGAATTCTTTAAAAAGAAAATAAGTGTATTACCTTTTCATGCTTTACCTCCTGCATGCTGCCCAGCACTTAGTGTTTATTACCTTTGTTGGATGAATAAATTATCATAGCCTATAAACACGTACCTCTCAAGGGACTGATGCTCACTCACCTCATCCTCCCATCTCCACCCTCCTTATTTCTAGATTCATTTCAGAACATTTACAATTAGAAATCATTGTAAGTTTTAAGCTGTTTTCTTAAGAATTCCGGGAGAATTTAGCCATGTTATCCTCTGACCTTGAAAATAAAATAAGAATCATCACAAAGATGTCGTAATTCTCCTTTTCACCCTCCATTTATAAATATCTCTTTAGGAGAGGGGCTTCCCTGGTGGCGCAGTGGTTGAGAGTCTGCCTGCTAATGCAGGGGACACGGGTTCGAGCTCTGGTCTGGGAGGATCCCACATGCCGCGGAGCAACTAGGCCCGTGAGCCACAACTACTGAGCCTGCGCGTCTGGAGCCTGTGCTCCACAAGAGAGGCCCCAATAGTGAGAGGCCCGCGCACCGCGATGAAGAGCGGCCCCCGCTTGCCACAACCGCCCTCGCACAGAAACGAAGACCCAACACAGCAAAAATAAATTAATTAATAAAAAATAAGGAATGATATAAATATCTCATTAAAATATATATATTTTATTAGGAACTTGAAACACAAACATCAGAAAGGCTTGAATTCATCTAAATTATTTCCTACTGCCTTTAAATCCCATTTATAAATATAGAATTAAATAAATGATATAAAATATATACATTTAAAGATACAGAATATGAAAATATGAAGACACAGACCAACTCCGATGCTAGACAAATGGGACTGATTGCCTCTTTGCCATGACGATAAGATTTCTCTCAAAGTAACCTGTGATTACAAGTTTCTGAGGGGCTTTCCGAAGTCTGTCTCATTTTATGTTATCACGATATTTCCTATTACGGCAGAACATTTGCGGGTAATATTCACAAAACTTGTGTTATATAGACTTTGCAAATGTCCTCACGTTTATTGGAAGTGTTTAGTTTTAGTTCCAGGCAAAGAATCAGTTAGGGGGTTAGATCTTTTTTGAGCTACTATCAATCATCATAGCTGAAGTTTGTTTGACAACAGCAAAGTCACTTTAACTTCGGCCACCCACAACTTACAAAAAGGGATTCTTTTAGCTGAAGCATCACCTTGACAGTGAGGGTGTTCCCTGACCCCCTGTGATAGAACTCACCACACTCTCCTCTGTGGCCCCTGCATATCCTCTCCAGACCATCAGAGTATGTGAGTAAATGCTGTGCTTGGTTGCTCACACACATTTTTTTAACTTTTTTTTTTTTTTTTTTTTTTTGCGGTACGCAGGCCTCACACTGTTGTGGCCTCTCCCGTTGCGGAGCACAGGCTCCGGACGTGCAGGCTCAGCGGCCATGGCTCACGGGCCCAGCCGCTCCGCGGCACGTGGGATCTTCCCAGACCGGGGCACGAACCCATATCCCCTGCATCGGCAGGCGGACTCTCAACCACTGCGCCACCAGGGAAGCCCTTAACTTCTTTATCATCCCCTTGAAGACAAGGCTGTGTGTTTATATCTAAGCACCACTATATAGTAGACATCAAATACATGTTTGCAGAATAAATGAAGAAATCTTTCATGTGGAAATCTTCTTTTAAAACAGTTACCCAAAAATTCCTTATGCAAACACTCCAAAACTACTGCTTTGGGCCCTAATCTTTTGCCTCTAATTAAACAATTCATTTTATTAAGAAACATATTTTCTAACAACTCAAAGTATGAGATTTCAGGGAGGTGGGGTGAGATAGGACTGTAGAGCACACCACTGCCTAGTGTTGGCATTCAGGCATGTCTGGAATTGTTTGATGACTCAGTAAATCAGAGTTGATGAATGTTTATTTGCATGGACCTGGGGTTACTCTGAGGGTGAAAAAATGATCTCAGAAGAAAAATAAACTAGACATTTAATTTTGTCTTTTGGAAATTTGTTTCTTTCAAAAAAGAGAGAGATTGTAGGTAAACACTGAAAAAAACTGTTCTCCTAAACTTTCAAAGAAGCGGGAGGCAGGAAATGCTGCTTTCAGAGTCTTGACAAAATGAAACATGAGGAAGAGTGAGCCATTCCTCCTCTCCTGCTGCCTCAGACCATCATACAGTCCTGGCTCCACAGTTATGGTAAAACTGAGCAGGATCCTGTGGTACAAAAGCCTCTCCAGGGACTGAGTGAACTGATGAGGGTGATTATAATTTTCATGACTTTCTGTTTGAATTAAAAAAAAAAAAAAAAAAAAAAAAAAGCTTCTCCAGGTCCCCCGTTTCTTGTTTGTATGAAAAAAAAAAAAAAAAAGGCTTTAGTCTCCTAGGCCTTCCCTGAGTTCCAAAGAGCAGACTCAAGCAGTTAATGATTAGGACAATAGAGTCACAGGACTCCTAATTCCTCCTGAAGGGACACACGTAACAATCCGGTACATATTCTTGAGCTGTTCTATAGAAATCAAGAACCCCACCCCGGTGGAGGATGGTGGCTACATGCTGACATCAAGCACACAGACCCCAGACTGGTTGGAACCAAAAGGTTGAGAATCCAGTCAATCAGAAAAAGGGCCATGAGCTGATGACACAGTTTACGACCGTTTCCCCTAACACTGTCTTTAAAAACCTTGTCTGAAAGCCACTGGGGAGTTCAGGTCTTTTAAGTATGAGTCACCTGTTCTCCTTGCTTGGCCCCTGCAATAAACGTTTCTCTGCTCCAAACTCTGACATTTCGTTTGTTTGGCCTCACTGTGCATAGGGCACATGAACTTGGGTTTGACAACAAGGGCATCCGATGTGGTGGTCCCCATGATCGGTAACGCCACTGGTAGGGAATCGTGTGCTTGAGGAGCAGGATACACTATGGTGCCTGGAGTTGGAGAGTGGCACAAAATGACAATGTGACCACAAGAAGTGACGACACCCAAAAGAGCTCTGGCACTGTCAGCTACACAAGCATGTCTGTGACCATGTGTGAAATGGATCATGAAGACTCCCAGATAGATTTGGGAGAGTTCATTTTTAAGAAGGGAAAGGTCTTACAGAAGTAGGTAGAGTCAGATGTCAGTGACATTTGGATTAGCTATTCAACCATTATTTATTGAGTACTGATTATGTTCTAGGCATGGTGCTGGGCATGGGTTATTGCTGTTAAAGTGACTTCATCTGCACCCCTAGATGGGACAGCCTGGGAAAATCCTGGTTGCAATAAAGTTTAGAGTGGCTGCTCACAACAGCAAAATATAAAATTGAAGTGGGGAAAATATGACCAATACATATGAAGGAATGCAGATTTAAAACAATGGAATATCAAGTTTTCCCTCATGTAGGTGGCAAAAATTTTAAACATAAATATCATCATGTTGACAAGACAAAAGGGGAAGATGCGCTCTCATACACTATAGGTTTGCAATGGAAATGAGTGCAACTTTTGAAGGCAACTTAGCAATATATATTATACCAGTGTAGAAATTCCCACTTCTCTCCTTTCATTAAGAAATACATGCATATATGTTCATGAAAATACAAATACAAGGCTTGGTTTTGTAGCAAATACCCACAGTAAAAAAAAAAAAAAAACACTTGAGCAATGGGGAATGGCTAAATAAAATATGGTCCATCTATAAAATGGAGAACTATACAACAATTTTGAAGAATAAAGTAATCTAGAATGCATCCATATAGAAAAAGCTCCTTGACATATTTTTGCTTCTACAGAATACAATTTCTGCATAGGAACATTATTTATGTCAGAGAAAAACAGAGCAAAGAGGTTAGAAGTAACAACTTGGATGTGAATCCTGGCCCTGCTGAAACAGAGAAAGACCCTTTGGGGCCCTCCCAGGTACAAATCCTTTCCATGTCTCCCATTTCTTGTTTGTAGGAAATAGGCTTCATTCAGCCTCCTTGACCTTCCCTGAGTTCCAAAGGGAAGATTCAATCAGTTACTTATCAGGGGAGGAGAATGCAGAAACTAAGGAGGAGCAGTCAAGAAAAATTAGTGCAGCCTTGGGGCAGGGTCCTGGTTCCCCCTCAAGGAATATATATAACAATACCTTTGAGTTCTTCTGTAGGAACTAAGAAAACATATTACCCAGATGGAGGATGGTAACTCCAGGCTGAGCACAAGATTCCTGGAACATCACTCTGTTACCTCACTACCAACCAATCAGAAGAAAGTCTGCACACAGTGGAAGATAACAAAGATTCTGAACCCCACCCCAAATGATTCTCCCTTTAAAAACTTACATGGTCAAGCAGAATCTTCAGAGTTGGTTTTTGGACATGAGTCCACCTTCACCCCAGGTTGCTGACCCCCTGCATAAAGCAACCTGGCCATTCTTACCAGCACTTGCCTCTCAACTATTGGCTTTTGAGTGGCAAGCAAACCAGAGTTGGGTAACACTGCTACTTGCTGAGTGTGCAACCCTAGGCAACTTGCTTACCCTCTCTCAGTTCCTGGATTTCTCATAAGTAAAATAGGGTTAGAAATAATTCTTCCCTTCATAGCACTGTTGTGGGAATTAAACCGAACATGCCTAGCATATAGTAAGTACTCAAGAAATGTTAGCTATTATTATCCTTTTAAAAATTCACAAAATAAATATATTCTGTTTGTACACACACTATCACACATGTACACACACATATATATGCAAAGAAAGTGATCGTGAAGGAGAGACACCAGTCTGGAAATAGCAGTTTTGAGTGCAGAGGGAATTTGGCTTAGAGATGAGTCAGGGGAATTTTTGCCTTTAATCAGTGCTCTTACCATAAGATGATATTTTTGTATTATTATGAATTTAAATATAAAAATACCTTGAATGAAAAGAAATAAGCCACACAAGAAGGAGAAGGATAAAGAAAATGAGAAAGAGACAAAGTTCTGAGCAAAAGGCAGCCTGTTGAATATGAAGGGTAGTAGAATATGGTGCCCCAGAATATGCTTCTTTGGCTTAATGATTCTTTTTGAGGTGATTTTCCTGAGAAACAGGACAGTCTCTGAAAACAAAGTAGAAGTTACCCTTTTGTAAGAGACATTTACGTTTATAAAGGAAATCTCCGTTTATTTTTCTGTTTTTTTTTAATTGAAGTATAGTTGATTTTCAATGTTGTGTTAGTTTCTGGTGTACAGCAAATGATTTAAATATATATACATATTCCTTTTCATATTCTTTTCCAATATGGTTTATTACAGGATATTGAATATCATTCCCTGTGCTGTACAGTAGGGCCTTGTTGTTTATCTGTTTTACATATAGTAGTTTGTATGAAATCTCCATTTTAAAGAAGGATGACTCTAAATCACAAGAGAATCTTATAACTGGAGAAGGACAATGACTTAAATCCGCATGACCTTACTCTTCTTACCCTTGTTTATCCATGCTTCTTCTGCTAATCTCCCATAACTTCCCCCCCCCACACACACACACCACATACACACACACACCACCACATACACACACACACACCACATACACACACACACCACACACACACCACATACACACACACACCACATACACACACCCCCCACATACACACACACCCACCATGTACACACACACACACCACATACACACACCCCACATACACACACACACCACATACACACAGACACCACATACACACAGACACCACACACACACCACATACACACACACATCACACATACACCACACACACACCACATACACACCACATACACACACACACCCATATACACACACAGCACGTACACACACACACACCACATACACACACACACCACATACACACACACACCACTTACACACACACACCACCACATACACACACACCACACACACACACACCACATACACACACACACCACATACACCCCACATACACACACACCCCACATACACACACACACAGCACATACACACACACACACCACATACACACACAGCACGTACACACACACACCACATACACACACACACCACATACACACACACACCACGTACACACACACATACCACGTACACACACACACACACCACATACACACACACACAGATACCACATACACACACACACACCACGTACACACACTCACCCCACATACACACACACACCACATACACACAGACACCACATACACACACACACACACCACGTACACACACTCACCCCACATACACACACACACACCACATACACACAGACACCACATACACACACACACACCACGTACACACACTCACCCCACATACACACACACACAACACCCCTTTGTCTTTAGGTAAAGACAGTATTTAAGCTGGTGGCTTAGGCCACCTAACAAAGCTACTCATTTTTCCCTGGGTATCTCCTGTGTATATGTGATGTTCACATTTTAAGAAACTTCTGTTTGCTTCTCTCTTGTTAATCTTTTATCACAGGAGGTCACAGCCAAGAACTCAGAAGGAAAGTTATTTTTCCTCTCCTAGAAATATACTAGAATCTATGACCAAAACCCTTACATGTCATTACCTGGACTCAATAAAGCATTCAGTAGTGTTACTTCTCGAGTAATAGAATTAATGATTTCTGAATAACAAATATTAAGAATATACCCCAGGGCTTCCCTCGTGGCGCAGTGGTTGACAGTCCGCCTGCCGATGCAGGGGACACGGGTTCGTGCCCCGGTCCGGGAAGATCCCACATGCCGTGGAGTGGCTGGGCCCGTGAGCCATGGCCGCTGAGCCTGCACGTCCAGAGCCTGTGCTCCGCAACGGGAGAGGCCACAACAGTGAGAGGCCCGCGTACCACCAAAAAAAAAAAAAAAGAATATACCCCAGAAATATTTCAGCAATCACCTAAAAACTTCGATAAATTATTCAAAAGGAAGGGTGCCCTTATCCGTATACACACACATGCACATCAATACATACATATATATACATACATATGTATAGCATTTAGACTTTACATGACTTCCTATCACTTCATGCCCCCATTCTACTGTTTCGTTGCTGTTGTTGTTTTCTTTTGCTTAATTTTCCTTTCCTTTTCATAGAATATTGTGAGCTTTGTAAATATCTGTGTAAATATTAAACATTAATTACAAGCTTATACATTTAGTTTCTGTTGAAAGTGATAGAAACCCCATGCTGTCACCTCGGGGCCTGACAACAAAATGGCTCCATGAAATAAGCTGAGGCCTCTGTAAAGGAAAAGCAGTTTTTAGTGCCAAGAAGTTAGCACCAACCGCCATCTCAACCTCCATGAGTCTCAGACAAGCTGTGGAACAAGAACAGATAAAGGGAATTTGAAAAAACAACTCAGGAAAATGTTCTCTTGAAAGAGCTGGAAGCAGTGTGAGCGACGGAGCCCTCTAACTTAATCCCCATCAGAGATGAACAGAGATGAGATGAAGTTGACTTCGTAGCCCCGCCCCCTCACACTCCAGCCCCTGGACCGCCCTGGGTTACCCACTCTGTCCATGCCTTGACTCCTGGCTGGCTCCGCCTTTCTCAATGGACTGCTCACCCTCTTGACCACCGTCGGGGAAATGAAACAATCCTGCCAACAAAAGACTTCCCCATACCAACACAGACGAGAGAGAACACAATGTATTACAGATTCGCACGCATAAAACTGTGGACAAAGTCTAGGCAGACTTTCATACAAGTTTATACAGAAAAGTGGATGAGAGAAAAATTAAAATGCTTCTTTTCCTGAGATTACCTCCTGTATGACTATGAAGAACTTCCAAATTAATCTTAGAGGCATGTGTTTATAGCTCTAAGCAGCGTCAGAAGACCCACGACCTTGCATTGTAAAATCAAAAGCCTGATAAACACAGGGTCTCTTGTGTATTGAAGGAGACTCCCTAAGGAGGAGAGGGTGGGAGAGACAGCTGCTTCCCTCCTCTTTATGAAACTGAGAGCTTGATCATCTCACCTTACAATTTGAAAGCTTACCTTACAATACAAAGGGGAAAATCCTGATTCATGTGTCAAAACCTTAGATGATTCACTATTTGGGGGCCTCTCTTGTCAAATGCAATTTTAGGGCTTTGTATGTAATATCAAACAAAATCTTGCCTTTGGGGCTGATAAGATAACTGTCTTCATTCTTTCTCCGGATTTGACTGAAGTGGGCAAAGAAATGAAGTTTCTATCAGGCTGCCTTGGAGAGGGGGTCACCTGCCTTCAAGGTCAAACCCTGTGCTCCAGAGAGGTTCACAAAAGCCCTCTCGGCTTGAGGTATCCTGGGGTTTGGGGGCGGGCGGACAGACAGGTTGGGGCTCAGGAGCTGTGAGCATGTGGGGGTCATTTCCACTCCCCACTGGGCTGCCACCACCACCAAGCCCTCCTCCACTCCTGTCACTGCTTCAATCTCCCACCCCTATTAAAGCAAAGCAGAGGGATGGGTTTTAAATGAAACAATCTTAAGAACAACCCCCAGCAAAGCAGCTGATTCTTAGGGAAAGTGCTAACATCACAGGCAATTTAACCCTGGCATTTGGAATCATTTTTTTCAAATCCCCATTTAGGAGGCAACAGAGCTTTGCTACCAAGCTCCGAGGCTGTCAGAGAAAGCAGTTCCCAAATATTTAAGGTTTATAACGAGGCTTTAAAGCCACAGCCCCCAGGCTTGGTCCACCACATCCTCGCTGCCAATGAATGAACTCTCCTTTTGCCCTGTTCTGTTGACAGCCGCATTTTTACAATCTGACTTTCCCCATTCCGGACAGCATTATCCTTTCTGATTCAGGGCAGACCCCTGACGACTGGACTTGTGACAAGCAGATTACAAAGCTGGCTTATCCAGGCATTGTGTTTCCCAGGCTCTTTCTGCAGCCAAAGCGGCAGCGGCAGCAGGGAACAATAATTGCTCATTTGCGGCAGTGACCTTTTCAACTGGACGGCACCTCAGCTCTGGTGCCACTGTGATGTCTCTCTTCTTTAATTAGCATGTGCTGGCAGGGAAAGGAGCACCCAGTGGCACTGAGTACAGTAGTGTCTAGTGTCTGGACCTGTCTCACTCTACTTCTCAAAGCCACAACTGAGGAGCAGAGCCATCTGTTTCATTCACTTTGTTTTTATACTTGGATTCTAACAGGAATTTAAGTCACTGGGATCAGAAGTGCATTAGGAAATAATGTCAAGACATTTACCTGGGGGTCATTCATTTTCAAACGAAAACTGGACAAATTCCATCAGGCAGCAGGTAGAAGAGATTCAGAGAAATCTATTTTGCTGTTTAATCCCCAAACCTTGCAGTTTCAGTTGAGGGTAGTATCTGCAGCTACGTCCTATTGGATGGCATCCCAGCTAAACATCTCTGTTCATTTGCTCACTGCCTCTTGGCTATGCCAATTCACTACAATACTAATCTGATGTAAGCACGATGGTACTGATAACGTCAACAAAATTTTCCAGGAAGGTTAGTGGATTTTTGGCACTTTTACAAGGAATCTGCAGGACCAGAATGAGCTTGACAAAAAGAAAGAGAAAAATATGAGTGAAACATTAGCTGAACTGGTCAAAATCCTATGATACTATCTGCAGGTCGGGATGAAGGCACGAAGAGAGATAGCAGCCATGCAATGCAGTGAAGGGGCGGCAAAGTGAGAACCGTCACATATACTTTATGCTCTGGTTCACGTATGTCAGTTCATCTATCTGGTACTAAGACCTAGCATCCAAAAATGTACTGTCTGACAGTGTGGTGGAGTGGAGAGGAGAGGAGACACTTATCTAGGGCCATCATCCAACCAAACTCAAATGGAAAATTGACCAAACACTTACTGATGAAAAAAGAAAATACACCCAGGCAAGAAATAGAATTCTAAGGAAGGAATAAAACAATTCTAGTAATGATCAAAGTTCTACAACAGGACAGTCGCATCATAGACATGATCATGGACAGCAATTCTATTTTTCTTTTTGGATTTCATCAACAACCTGATGTTCAAACCTGAAGCATCTAGTGAACAGTCCCTGCCCTTCCCCAAAGCCCATGCAAATTTCCCATCAATCCCTTACCAATCCCCCAGTCTCAAAAAATATAAAAAGCACATTCAGGGCTTCCCTGGTGGCACAGTGGTTGAGAGTCCGCCTGCCGATGCAGGGGACACGGGTTCGTGCCCTGGTCCGGGAAGATCCCACATGCCGCGTAGTGGCTGGGCCCGTAAGCCATGGCTGCTGAGCCTGCGCGTCCGGAGCCTGTGCTCCGCAACAGGAGAGGCCACAACAGTGAGAGGCCCGCGTACCGCAAAAAGAAAAAAAAGCACATTCATTCTAAAGTATAAATGTGTTAGTCATTGTGGGGTTTAAAATTATGCATATTTTACATGTATAAAATACATATATATTTGATAATATACGTATGGTAAGAGTCTCAGGAAATTATTAAAATTGTTAAGGGGTTGCAATCAATCCTCTACCCTCATCTTAAAAAGCTCCCACAAGAAAAAGATGGAAATTTAAGGAGAAATTCAACTTTAAAAAGAATAACTATATTGTGAGGATGACAAGCAATAGTGTTATGTAAGATTGTGATCCTACCTACACAGCTGGCACCAACATCATCTGAAGGATGCTATGATGCTTGTGTGTCAGGGGAAGTAAGAAGCAAGAAAGCCTCTTCCCATGTTAAGACTACAAATCAGGAACCTAGGTCTGGCTCTAGGGCTCTCCAGTGACTCTTCCTGTGATTGTTCTAGTTCTCTCTTTCCTCCATAGGAGTAACATTTGAGTTCTAGCGACGACGATCATTGCAATATTAACTCGATGCAAAAATCCCCAGAGAATTAAGTAAAGGGTATTATTTTTAAATCCCTATCAGTCCCTTTGTGCTGATATAAAGTAGCTAGAACTTGGAGATAGAATGAGATTCTTAATAGACTTTTGGGGAAGAAAAGAAAAGCAATTTTCCCTGTGGAATTCTATGATAAGCCAGTTAAATCCATCCTCAGAGACGAATCGGTGGCTACCACGATACCTAGTAGTGTGATGATGCCCCTATAAGAGAAATTGTGAAACTTGCAGGATTTCTCATACATGTCACTGAAATGTGCTCTGAATTGCTCAGCTAAACGTTAATTCCATTGCATTTACTTAAAGGGGCATATTCCATGGCTGATTCTCAGTCTAAAACCCCCCACTGACTTCAGAGGGAGATTTTCCTGAGTAAAGATGACAGGATACAATTCCATGTAGGCTGAGTGACTGTCTGTCATTTTTATTACGTGAGGCTGAAACTGTCTTCTAGCCGTACAGACCCCAAGGGACTACATGGTGCTGAAATTATCCATCTGCTTTGCTGTTTGGATCCTTGTCTATCCGACTCCACAAGGGACCAGAGTCGCTCACCTGCTATTGACCACAAAAGCATACTTTCTGTGCCTTATATTACTGACCAAGGAATGCATTTTCCAGCTGTGAAAAGTGCAAACACATATAAGTACAAGGTTGTATTCAGAAGCAGAAGGAGCAGTGGCATCCAGGTAGAGCCAACTGATATATATCGAGGCAAAGAGTTTACCTGTACAACCAAAACGAAACCAAGAAATAATCCATCTTGTAGTGAACTCAAAGCTCTTTTCAATGTCAATCTCATTTATTGTTTGGGGGCTGGTGAGAGGTATCAAAAGGGAGATGGAAAGGAGGGGTGGAGTGGCGAGCTTCATTTTGTTAATATTCCAGCTTTTTCCAAATAACAAAATATTTCACATTTAGATTTTTATTAAGCCAAGTCCTTATCATATTCAATATTCCGCTCATAATAATTTTGGAGATGTTATTTTGATCCATATTCTGGCTACAGGACTTCATAGAATCAGAAGAATGAAAAAAGACAACAATTTTCAATAAGTATGATTTTGGCTTCGTTCCCCAGGGTCTCTTCAACGAGGAATCTGAAAGTTATAAGAGTAGCAATTTTTTCGTCCCCAGTGAAATAGACAGGGAAAATGTGAAAGCTCATTTGAAGGGAGAATGGCTACCAAAAAGCTAATGAGGAGACAACCGTAACATATCCTTCTTTTCTTCTTTCCTAACATTGATTTGGTTCTTCATCTTTATGTATTAAAAGAAACATGACAGAGAAACAAATGTCCTTCTATTGTTTACATTTGAGGTTTACAGGGAGAGCAATCAGCAGATTTTCTGTAAGATCCATCTATCTGTCACTGTGTTTTATTGGATACGGCTGCAGCTGAATCAAAAGGAGGAAAAATGAAAGATGTGAAAGTGACAAAGATGGTTATAAAAACAGAATAAAGGAGTGAAATCTCTGGAGTGTCAGAGTGGTCCAAAGACAGCTGTGAGCAATATTCCCTCTGTTTTCATAAAGTGAGAGCATGCACCCTCAACACATGAAAAACAAATTATAAAGACCAAGCATGAAAGAGCAGATTTGGGTATGGTATTCAGCTGGGATTCACAATGGAAGTTTACCAGACACGTTTCACATTATGCCCAGTTGGAACTGTGCTACGTAGCAATGAGTTAAGCCCCGCCCTCCCCCCACACACACACACACACACACACACACACACACACACACACACACACACACACAATTAAGTGTCAATCAGTTCTCCTGGTCCACAGATGAAAGTCAAAACTCAACTTTCCATTTAATAACCCCCACAACCTGGCCCCAGCTTTTTTCTGTAACCTAATTCTCCTTGCTCCCTCTCTGGCCCAAGAAAACTCCTGCTTGCTCTCTGGCCCAAAAAAATTCCTGCACAAGTGACTCTCATTTTCTCTTTTGTCATTGTGCTCAAGCTCCTCCCCTACTCTGATGGTATTCCAACATCTCATTTGCACCGTCTTCATTTTTCTGTCTTGCCCTTCTTTCAAGATCTTCCTTACCACGGAGACAATACCACCCCATGGCAACAACAGTAATCATATCTCAGATTTAGATATCATCACAGAAAATTGGCATGAAAACCCAAAATGTCATTGGCCAGGAAGCAATAAAATATTTGTAGCCAGTGACTTAGTCCAAAGAAGTACAATTATTTTATCTTTTCCCATGGTTTCTGACTGTCAAGAATTTGATGGGGGTGGGTTCTCACTCAAGGTTTGGAACAGTGGGGAGCTGGACTGTCTAGATCCTCTATCTCTCTCTGTGTAGTCTTGGGGCCCTTCCATGAACTCTACCAGGGCTGATGTGGAATTCCTCAAAGTAGGACTGCTTACCTAGAGGCTGAAATCTCAAAGAGCAAGCAAGGCAGAATTTAAATCGCCTAGTATGATCTAGCCTCAGAATTCATCTAGGACCACTTCCACCATCTTCATTGGACAAAACAGTCACCCAATCCTGCCCGATTTCAAGAGGAGGCGACACAGAACTCAACTTTCGTTCGCAAGAACGTCAGAGTCACACGGTAGGAAAAGCACTTGAGATATGAAATATTTGGGGGCCATCTTTAAAAAAACACAATGGGCCGCAAGAATAGATTATTATTTTATCTTGAGGGGAAAACAAGGAATTTCTGGATCCTACCATTTCTCTACCAAATAACACAGAGTTCCAGGTAAATATTCAACAACTACACTTTTATATAGCTTTTAAACTAAGCATGCTTTTAAAAAGTTATATTTTAAATAATTTGTTTGAACGTTGTAAATTATTCTTTCCAAAAATGCTAAAATATGCTTAGTGATGAACAGAGTGGGGTGAGTCCAGTTGTACACTTCAGTATTATATATCTTATAAAATACAAGAAATATTTGTCCTGGAGATGCTGGGATAACATAACACAACCAGCAGATAACCAAAGCACAGGTACATCCTTCTTTAGATTCTAGCCAACACTAGGCCAAGGGTGATACAGTCAGTGAAAGCATGGTCCTAGCAGACCATCTTCATCACCGTCTAGTTTGCTGTCTGCAGATAAGCATGACCTAAAACATAATGTTCCCTGGTGGTACATTCCATAGTTTAATCAGTAACATAGTCTTGAATCTGATAACGGTGCTCCCGAAGTATAACCCTTCATAACCCTATTGAAGCTATTATTTATGTAGTCAGATCCAGGCTCAGTGCTGCCGTCAGAAAACATGGTTCATACATTTCATTGAAATAACTCACATTAGTACACTGGATCTCTCTAACACCACGAAGAAGATACGTAGTCTATAGCTGGATTTCTAAATAATTCTTCTTTCCTTTTTCACTTACTTTGTTTATACCCTATGACACTCCCAGAGTCCCTACCTCCAAACTCTGAAAATCCTTCTGGCTTGAAATGAATCTCTCATATCATCATATCCCACCCTCTTTCCTACAAATCTGGAACCATGATACTCTGGTAATGCCATACCCCTTCCCCATCCGATCTCTCTTCATTATCAACACTCATGGTTCATATTTCCTTCCCAAATCGCCCTTTTAAAGTTAAGCGTGAAAAGTGGTCTCCAGGTCTTCACAGCATTTTCCATTATCAGGGAAGAGTCCACGATTCAAATCCTTAACAGATATGTTCAGGGCCAGAGCAGCACTTCTCAGACTTCATTATGTATACTAGCCTCCTGGGAATCCCCCTACATTCTGGTCCAATGGGCGTGGCCTGGGCCCAAGGCTCTGCGTTCCCAACCAGCTGCCAGGTGGATGTCAGTGCTGCTGCTCTGGAGCCACACTTAAAGTAACAAGGCCCTATTTTTAAATTAATTATTATTGTCAGTTACTTAGACCTGTAATTGCTTGGTTTGAACTCTTTCCGGTTTGCTGGAGATTTTGGAATGTATGAGGTAAACAAAGACAAGAAGGAAAATCCAGTGACCTGAGTCAGCAAAAGCAATGTCAGTGGCAGCGATGGGAGTGACAGGGTGATAGACCAGCACCAGGCAGATGATTTGCAGGCAGGTGCGAGCAGGCAGCAGATGGAGTGCCCTTCCCTGAAGTTCCAAACCCGCCACTGATCTGCCCGTCCCACCGTACTCTCCTCCTTCCTCTGAGGCTTGAACATCACCCCTCAGAGGAGTCCCTTCCTGTGTCCTTGTCTGTTCAAAGGTGAATTATTACTTAATGGCTGATCAGAGTTGAGAGCAGGAAGTTGAGAAGAACTGACAGAAGCTAAGAGGTTGGATGAAGCATTGCATCTTCACCTGGGAGGCAGGGAGCCAGGAGAGAGGAGGGTGACAACAGGACTGTCAAGAAGGAAGGGGAAAACACCCACAGAGGGCTTCTCTTGTGGCGCAGTGGTTGAGACTCCGCCTGCTGATGCAGGGGACACGGGTTCGTGCCCCGGTCTGGGAAGATCCCACATGTCGCAGAGCGGCTGGGCCCGTGAGCCATGGCCGCTGAGCCTGCATGTCCGGAGCCTGTGCTCCGCAACGGGAGAGGCCACAACAGTGAGAGGCCCGCGTACCGCAAAAAAAAAAAAAAAAACAAAAAACAAACTTACAAGGACGACTGAGTTTTCAGATTAAGCAATGTGAACCTTCTAATGTGACTGAAGAGAAACCCACATACTCATAGTCAACCTCTAAAGCTATTGAGCTTTCTCAGTTTCTTTGTTTGAGCCTCAGAAAACCTACGCGTTCCTGAGCCACTAGAGACACAAACTAAATAGAGCTGCTGATCACATTTCTTCCATCCCACACCTAGCCCGTCATTGTCTCCACTCACCCTTCTGTGGAGGCGGTTAATGGATTTCAACAGAACCTTCTGTGGGCCTTGGAGAAGGTGGCTGCCTGCTCGATTTGCCCTGTGGTTCATTGTAAAAGCACTTTGACCAGATGACCCAGCACTGCCAGTAACACACCCTAGGGTTAGTCTTGAGCCAAGAACACTGCTGCTTCTTCCTGATCTCTTAAGATTAGTGGAACAAGAATATTTTCTTTTTTTATTTTTAAGGTTATACTCCATTTACAGTTGTTATAAAATATTGACTCTATTCCCCATGTTGTAAAATATATCCTTGTAGCTTATTTTATACATTAACAGCTTCTACATCTTAATCCCCTACCCCTATCTTGCCCGCCCCCTCTCCCTCCCCCCAACGATAACCACTAGTTTGTTCTCTATACCCATGAGTATTGTCTAGCGAAACTCCTGGCTCAGAGCCCACAAGAAAATCATGGTAATCATTTATAAATGTTAAAACATTAATCCTTTCCAAACAGGGCCCGATGAGGACAAGCCTGATTGCAGTAAGGACCTGAAGTGTAGGCAATGCCCTGCATTAATCTCTCCCGCCCTGGTGGGATGCACCACATGGAACTCTGGGAAGGTGCCATGCACATGTCTGACTATAAGAAGGCTGAACTTAGGCATTCCTGCCAGAGGAGCTGCTCCATTCCCACCAAGGAGTTAAAAGATAAAAAAATAATTCTTATTTCAGGTAGCTATTGTAATTTAACCACTTTTCAGAGACTAAGCCTTTTGGAAAATCCTTTTCAATGATTCCCATTCCCTCATGTATTTTCAAGTTATTTTTAACTATAGAAAAAACTCCAGTTAGGTGAAATATTTTAATATTTATTCATCAAGGCGAGTATATTTATGTAAACTCATGCTTGCTACCACAGGTACTTGGGCCATAAGAGTTATAACATGAAAATGTATATAACAGATTTTTTTAAAAAGTTCATTTGCAACAGGAATGAAAAAGCACCACAGTGGGACGATTCACCCTATTTCCCTCTCCTACCCCCTCTTCCACCGCCAACACCACCTTTGGACCCAAGATTTTAAAGAGAATGAAATTTCGCATCCTGGATCTTTCTTTGCTTGGGAAAGCAAAGATGATGAATAAAATGGAAAATACCCCTTCCCTATTCCCTACCCCCATCTCTAAGGGTGGACCCTGATTTGTTTATCCAACACATACACACACACACACACACACACACACACACACACACACACACACACACCCTTCCATCATGTCCCAGTCCCCATGATAAGAGCCAGTTTTGTTTTCCTCATAGCAATGATTACCATCATTGATTCTTTTTTATTTACTAGAAAGATGATCTGAAATGAAGAACGTTGGTGTCTTATTCACCCCAGCACCCAGCACCTAGAACAATGGCAGAACCCAGAGTAAATAATCCACATTTCCACTGCAGTGAGTTGCTTGCTGGTCAGACTAGCTCAGATGCTGTCCCATCCCTGCAGGCCCCTCTCAGCCAGCAGCTTTCTTGGACAGCCCAGAACCCAGTGCCAAGAGCCCAGCAGTGGGTGATTCACAGAGAAACTGAGCATTGCTCTCCCTGACGGACCAGAAAGTGAGAGGAAGTTTGGCAACATTTTTATATATGTGCTTCTCTAAAAATTTGGAGTCAAGGGCTACAATGACTTACTATAGAGGCAAATGAATAATGAGCTTGTGAAACATTTTATCTGCATTTCATAAAACATTTCATAAAACACGTGAAAAGCAATTGTATAAAATTATGAAAGCATATCTGAAAATTATTTTTACTTAAAGTAAAATTTAAGGGTTTTTTACCGAGGATTTTTTTTCTGATGATTGTATGTCTAAAGAAAAATCAATTTCAATGATACTTATTCTGTTTTTTCTTTCTTGCAGTATCATTTATTATGAAAGCTCTCTAATGTGAACTAAAATATTTCCTGCCATATCAGTAAACAAAGGATGTTGCAGCCATCAAGCCATCACATTAGAGCTGCCTGGACGGTGCACCCTGCAGAGACTCGGATGAGAACACACAGGATGCCAGCTCCAGATAGCTGAGGTGCACATCAAAGCAGTGATTTCAATGATTCCAGACTCCTGCATCCTCCCATACATAGAAAAGCTCTAACTTCCTTAAGATATCTGGTTTTCTTTATTAACAGTAATCTTTCGATGTTCCAACTACCTAGTCTTTGTTGGAAAAACGTCTATATATCCTGGCTCCCCCCCTTGCCTTTTCAGAGCAGTCTCAGAATCATCAGAGATGCTGTGTCCTGGGCTTAAGTCCTCAGTTTTGTCCACTGAATAAAATGTAACTCTCAGAAGGGAACCCTCTTGCACTGTTGGTGGGAATGTAAATTGATACAGCCACTATGGAGAACAGTATGGAGGTTCCTTAAAAAACTACAAATAGAACTACCGTATGACCCAGCAATCCCACTACTGGGCATATACCCTGAGAAAACCATAATTCAAAAAGAGTCATGTACCACAATGTTCATTGCAGCACTATTTACAATAGCCAGGACATGGAAGCAACCTAGGTGTCCATCAACAGATGAATGGATAAAGAAGATGTGGCACATATATACAATGGAATATTACTCAGCCATAAAAAGAAACGAAATTGAGTTATTTGTAGTGAGGTGGACGGACCTAGAGTCTGTCATACAGAGTGAAGTAAGTCAGAAAGAGAAAAACAAATACCGTATGCAAACACATATATATGGAATCTAAAAAAAAATGGTTCTGAAGAACCTAGGGGCAGGACAAGAATAAAGACGCAGACATAGAGAATGGACTTGAGGACATGGAGAGGGGGAAGGGTAAGCTGGGACGAAGTGAGAGAGTGGTGTAGACATATATACACCACCAAATGTAAAATAGCTAGTGGGAAGCAGCTGCATAGCACAGGGAGATCAGCTCGGGGCTTTGTGACCACCTATGGGGGTGGGATAGGGAGGGTGGGAGGGAGGCGCAAAAGGGAGGGGATATGAGGATATATGTATGCATATAGCTGATTCACTTTGTTATACGGCAGAAACTAACACAACATTGTAAAGCAGTTATACTCCAATAAAGATGTTAAATATATATAACTCTCAACTTTTATGTTGTGCATTTTTTTCAGTCAACACTAACATACTTAATTTCAAAGAATAACAAAAGCTTACCTAGCTGCAGTCTAGATTTAACAAATATTATTACTTTTCCTAAACTTTTTTATTTAAAAATAAAATAAAGTATGATGTCTTCATAACTGAAATTAATAAAAAGTTTGGGGGCACCAAAAATAACAGTTTGAATATTACTGTAACACAGAGGTTGGAAGGATTTCTGTTTATCAGTTTCAAATGTTACTGAATCAAACTGATGCAGGTTCATTAGAAATAAAATAAATACAGGCATTTTAATTTAAAATGCCTGAGTTTTAAAAATTCTTTTGTTACCAACATTAAAATGTTATTGAGATTAATACATAGTTAGAAATCGTATATCCAGGTGGTGGATCTGAGGTTCACCTGTCTCCCTATAGTAGATTTTTAAATAAAAGAAAACTAGGTCTTCTTTTCCCTAAATAGTAATTCTCCCCTAAAACACCATTCCTCCTATTTATGTGTTTTAGTATTTGGGTACCTATGCCCTGCAGAAGGTAAAACTGAGCTTTCCCAGTCGGGAGAGATATTTAAAATGAGGGAAGAGGTAAATTTCAAAAAAAGGAAAGAGAAAACCTTAGACCATTTCTTCCTTAATTGAAGAACTAAAGTGGCAAAAACTTTTGATCACTTTCCTTCTCTACCCTTGCAAATATATACGTAATCAAGTAATGGCTTCTTGGTACTGGCAACAGGAAACACCTGATGTACAAGAGTCTCATTTCTATAAAAGAGCTTTGTCAGAAACAGAGCTGAATTAAGGGCAGACCAGGCAGGTTGTTGCCTAGAGCACCGCTCTGTAAGAGGTACTCAGAGGGTCGTGGAAATGTCACAAGATGGAGAAACTTGTATTAACCACATTGCTTCTTATGGAGAGAGAAGCAATGTGTTTGGACGAAACACCTGGGGTGGCGCTGAGACCTCCCAAGAGGCATTATCTGAGTTTGACTTCCAAGAAGAGTGGGCCGGGCAGCTGTAAGCACAGTTAATGCTTTGCCTGGAGTATTCAAGCCTGGTAGAGCTGACTAGCTTGAGACATGACAGCAGACACTGAGGGACCCGTCCATTCCCCTTCCACCTTTCTCCTCACAGAGTTCAACGTGTCTTCAAAATAAATGTGCATATTTAAAGAATATGATTTTAAGAGGACCAAATTATTAACCTGTCAGGATGCCCAAAGACTCTTAGCCCATTCAGGCTGCTGCAACAGAATATCACAGACTGATGGGGAGTGGGGAGGGAGGGGAGTGGGGGGTGCTAATTAACCACAGAAATTAATTTCTCACTGTCCTGGAAGCTAGCAAGTCCAAGATCAAGGCACCAGTGTGGTCGCGCTTGGTGAAGGCTCTCTTTCTGGTTCATAACTGACTCCTCCTCGCTGTGTCCTCGCATGGTGGGAGGGGCTAGGGAGCTCTATGGAGCCTCTCTTATTACAAGGCACTAATCCTGTTCATGAAAGCTCTATGCTCATGACCCAAGAACCTCCCAAATACCCCACCTCCTAATTCTATCACACAGAGCATTAAAATTTCAAAATGAATTTCGTGGGGACACAGACATTCAGACCATAGCAGGCTTCATCTGGGCCTGCTCACACATTACTAGGACAGCCAAGCTGATTCTCTGCCATCCGTCTGTGGAAATGACTGAGACCTTTAGAGAGCTTTGCTCTCATGGGACTCACTGTAGTGGGATGTTAGGTGAATGTCCCATTCTTTGTAGATAAACGTTGTAATTAATCATTTTTTTCAATATGTGAACTGATTGTTAGCAAAGAAAAGAACACTTTTAATGCAGCTGTTTCCTTCCCCACATCTCCATCTTATTTATTCTCAGTGTGTCTCTCATGGCATGTTAGGTCTCAACTGCCCTGGACATGAATGATGGTACCCAAGTCCCTGGATCTGGATGGACTTGCTTCCACCCTAATATACTTTCCCCACTAGGGAAAAAAAGTAGTACACACAATTAGCTTTGAGGAGACCTGAGAACTTTTTTTCATTATCTCCTGGTCAAAAAAAAATTATCAAAACATCAGCTCCAGATGAAGAAGGGTTACTAAATGAGATTATCATCTGAGGAACCATCACGGATGAAGATTGCTTTCTGTCTTGCTGCAGCTCGATGCCTACATCAAAGCATTTTTCTTTCACTATTTGCATATGGTAATTCCAGGAATGAACCCAACCCAAGTACAGCGGAAAATGCAAGGAATTTCAAATCAGCTGTTTCTGAAGTTTTCCTCATTTGTGAGTTGGAAGAATGAAAAGTAGAAATATGTTGAAGGTTGGATGAGACAACAGGATATCTTACTTTTGTAAGCTATAAATTGTTCTTGTAAGGCACCATTCAGGCTGCGCATGGATTAACCCACTGGTGGGAAGAGCTGCAAGCTTTTTTCCTATTTCAAGCAAGATTACTAATTCTGAAAGAAGGTGCTTTGTTAAGTCCTGTTTCACTGTAAGGATCTGATTAGGTTGTGTGTTTTGGGTTTCAGTTGTTTGGTTTTTGTTTGTTTTGTCTGTTGCAAACCCTGGGTTGTTTCACTGCAGGAATCTGATTTTGTTGCTGTAAACCCTAGGTGGTTGTTTTTGATTAGAACCTTATAAAAGGAAATAGGTGTGGATGGTTGTAATCGAGAGTATGGTGTATGATGGGGGCTCAAGCCTAGAGTTTAGCCCTTGACATTATCACTATCCCAGTGGCAGGTGGAACTCAGCTACAGGACGTCTTTGCTGTCATGACTGGTGGTCCAGAAGAGCATCATTTCAGCCAGTTTTACCAAATTAAGTCAAGTAAGATGGAGTTAGAAGCTACGACACAAGACAGGGTTAAAGTCTTTTAGACTGCCTTCTTGGTTTTAAGGAAAACACATGAGGTTCCATGATAAAATCATGTCATTAAAAAGGTTGTTCTGATATAATCAAATAGATTAAAATCACATATTTCATAATGTCTTTATGTTTGGTCTTTAATCTATCATGATGTGCTCATTGGATCTAAAGGTTCAGCTCGTTGAGATTTGTGTACTAGAGCTAGGCTTTTACTGACCGTAATTCCTTAGGTTAATAGTAGTTTTTATGAGAGCTGGTCATCTGATACATTGTGGGGATAAATGAATCCATTCACTTGGGATTCTACAATTCGACGCCAGTAACTTTTTACAAAGAATAATTTTCAGTGTTTCTCCAAATTGTATATGAGCCGTAGCTCTAACTCTGTGTGTATCTAATATGCATGTATATGCAGTTTTAATATATACATTTAATATAAAAATATATTTTCTTTCTGCCTTAGAAGTACTGTCTTCTTTGTAATATCTACCTAAATGTTTATTATCCCAGCAGATTTCTTCTGATTAGGATGAGTATATGCATCAACTACCCTCACACAGATTCTTTTATAAAAGAAACCAAAACCACAAAATACTAAAGCACATTTCATTCCAACATCTTTAATGTTGAATGTTCGTCTTGTGACTTTCATAAAACATCTTCAGAGTGAGTAGAAGAGATGAAGATGACCATTAGCCTAAATTCCTGAGTGTGAGTATACCCTAAATTCTTCAAGATTCCATAGGCAGAATGTTTGTACATCAAATAAATGTCATCATTTATTCTCTTGTAATAAGCTCAACATTACATTCTACAGAATAGTATATATTTATTTACATACTAGTATAGACTTATAAAGTATTTTCTATAATTATCAACCTCCCAACATTACAATTAATTTGGCCCAGCTTTACTTCGCATCAACCCTCTTCTAGTTATCTTTGCCTCTAGGATCATGATTTGATAGCCCAAACATACATATTAAACAACAAACTATTGAGAATTTATTTTAATCAACTGGTAAGAATTCATTGAGCCCCTACTATGCACAAGGCACTTAAGGAATATTATGAAATATAAAGCAATTTTTTCATAAGAGCATTCAGAATTCTTTGTAATTTCTTGCCAGGCAAAAAATAATTAACATCCATGAAGCTTAACAAATGGTGAACTCAAAGAGAAATGAAGATTTAGGGCCTTCCCAAAGTCCCCTTGAGGTCTAGGTAATTTGGTTTACTTCCATGGCTCTATCACAACGCTGGGTACCAAGTCCACCTGTAGACACAGTTCTTAGCTAGGAGACGCAGTGCCAAGGTCAGCCTGCTGTGCAAAGCACCAGGATTCGGCAAAAGGGTAAACATGTTCTAATATCAAGGGAAGTAAACCGGGGCATGAGCTCAGACAGCATGGGGATAGGGCTGGCATAATTCAATACAGAAACAGACACCGAAAAATATAAGATGTCACTCTTTCACTACAAATCTGGCCATAGGTTTTTTCAATTGCTTATTTCACATCGGTTCATCTAAAATGTATCCCTAGTAGTCATAACAAGCGGCCTGGCATTACCTATCAAGATGATGTCCCTAAATCAATAATGATGGTGGTGAGAAGGGGAGGAGCTAACATCCTCCCTAGAGGACCAGTCCTGCTTCTGCCTCTCCTGTGCTATGAGGTGTAGGAGGGCAGGGTGAAGGATCCTGAGCGGAGCAGTGGATTTACTTATTAAGGCCTTTGGAGAAGCAGAATAAGAGAGCTATGAAGGTTGGGCTATAATGACCTACTTTTAACACCAGCCACTAAGGCTCCCCAGTAGACTGTGAGCACTGCACAGTAGAATGCTTTAGAACAAAGGGTGAACAATGTGAATCCTGCAGAGAGAGAGGCATTTGAAGCTTAAAAAATGCCCAAATATACAATGCCCTCTTTTTAAATTATAGTAATTATTCATCAGGCTCCAGATGTTAAGAAAGGAAAAAACTTTATTTTTTTATGATTAGAAGCATGAATCCTTTCGAACGTGTGTGTCACCGGACTGGAATGTGTCTAATCATCAACTTGCAGCTGAGAGGGTGCCGAGTAAATAACCAAAGCCAATCCAGATCCTTATGAAAAGAATTTGTTTCCAAAGGGAGAGAGAAATACCTTCCATTCAGAGGAAATCAACCCTCAATTTCAGACCTAAAAAGAAAAGTCAGAAGTACCTTGGGCATTCTGGCAGCATCAGGACTTATTTTATAATGGTCAGTCAAATTCTTGTCCAAATACCACTGATAGCTGTGGACTTCCTATGAGGTTGCTGCATTCTTTTAAAGGTGGTTGAGAGGCCCAGGAATCAAGGCCCGCCCTGTATGCATGCTCGGAGTGGGGCGAGAGGGCAAGGTGGCCTCCCAGAAGCCAAGCCTACAATTCCAGAGCTGAAGATGAATCCCTTGGGCCTTACCCAACCCTATGAAATTAAAGAAAAGGCAACCATCTTCTCTTTCTGCTGGGGTGCTAAAGACCTAAGTGGACAGTAATTACTGGAGTGTGGTAGCCAGCCTCCAAGATGGCCCCAGTGACTCTCACTTCCTGATATTCATGGTCTTGCACTGTAAATAAGGCCTACGGTGTATCCAATAGGATATTGTGGAAATGACAGTGTCTGCCTTGCCAGGCCAAGACATAAAAGGCATTGCCACTTTCTTCCTGTTCTTTCTAGTATCACTCACTCTGAGGAAACCAGCCACAGAGTCAGGAAACTCTCTAGGGGCCCGATGGAGAAGACCCTGTCGTGAGGAGCTCAGGACCCCTGCCCACAACCGACACTAATCTGCTTGTGCGTGAGTGTCCCGACCCTCCAGCCTCATTGCAATCACAGCTGACATCTGAACCACAATCTCAGGAGAGACCCCGGGCCAGAACCACCCAGCTAAGCCACTCCTGAACTGCAGTAACTGGGGGAGATGTTTATCGATTTAAGCCACTAAGTTGTAGGCTAACTTGTTACATAGCAATAATAACTATTGCATAGGGTGATCTTAAGCTGCTTGACTGGATCCTTTTACCTTGACGCTTCTCCATACATAAAGCCATGCATCTCATTTCAAGCCCAAATACTGGGTTGGCCAAAAAAGTTGGCCGTAAAGTTCCGTAACATCGTATGGAAAGACCCAAACAAACTTTTTGGCCAACCCAATAATTACACGGGGGTGAGGAGAGCATGCATTCAGCTACAAGTCTCCTGTACCCCACAGTGCAGAATTCAACTCAAGGATCCCGCGGCACACTATATTTATCCATTTTTATGGACTGTCACATTCATACTTAATATACTTTTTAAACTGCATTTTAGAAAAAGAAAATGGTCGCTTCATAAATGATGGAGCAATTTTTAAGATATTTTTAGACCATCACCATGTTCAAGGTAATGTGCCAAATTATAGGAGGTATTCACAGATGTGGAACACTCACAGCCCCTATCCTCAAAGAGCTTATACTCAGGGGAAAATGCAAGTACACATGTGTCTGTGTGTGAAATAAAAATTCCATTAAAGACATAATAAATATGTATAGAGGTAACCCGGGACAAGCCAAGAGACGCTATTTACAATTTGGTTAAATAATAGGTAGGACCTCAAACAGGCAAAAGAGGAGGTGAGAAAGCCATTTCAGAAGGAGGAAGCAGCCCCAGGACCTGTAGAAAAGGAAACCTCAGAATCTGTACCAGGAATGGACAGCAGTCGTTGGATGTTGGGACACGGGATTGATATTTAATTGAGCAGCCAGTGAGAGGCACTGAAGTGTTGTACAAACTAGAGTGACCACATCTCAAACTGCACTTCAGGAAAATAATTGCATATATAGAACAAATTAGAGAAGGGAGAGGCTGAGGGCAGCACAGCCAGGGGACTGTGGTAGTAGACTAAACATGAGAGACGAGGCATGAATCAGGGAGGGGGCAGTGCAAACAGAAAAGGGGAGCTTGTGTGAGACGCGGAAATGATGGGAATTCCACTACTAATGGGATAAAGCTGAAGTAGAGAAAGGTAAGAGAGGTTAAAGAGACAAAGACAACATGGGTGTTTTAGCTTGAGATAGGAACAGGGCTTTCTTTTTTTTTTTTTTTTTTTTAACAGAATTAGGGACAAACAGAAAGGTTGCCAGGAGTGGAGATCAGGGAAATAGGGTTGGAGATGGTCATTCAAATATAGATTCACATTTGAACTCTAGCCTTCTACCAAGTCACCCGAGAATGCAGGTGATTGCCTTTTGCAAGTACAAATACTTTGATTTGCATTGGAAACCATCAGCTGGACTTGCAAATAAAGTATAAAGCCATTTTATATATGAATGCAAATATCCTTTGAATCCACAGGTAGAAATATTTGAAAAGCTCCAAATTAGACATGGCAAAAAATCCCTGCCTTTGGTTTTTTTTTTTTTTTTTTTTTTTTAAGACAAGTGAGCTTTCTAAAGATCCCCAATCTGATCTCCACACCTACCTTGCAATATGATTCTAAACAAACTCTTTGCCTTGCCATACTTACATGAACAGGCTCGAGACCACCATTACCTAACCTGGCATTCTAACCCCACCCTCCCAGCAACTCAAATAGGAAAAATCAAAACCTGTCTTGCTCACTGGCAATCAGCTAACTGTGTAGTGAAGTACTGGGCTCCCTCTCATTTAAATGCTTAGCTCCCCTGTGTATTCTCAAAGCTACATACTTAGCTTGAACATTTTTCCACATCTCAAAGAGTTCTTCTAATGTACCAATGCCATGGCTTTTATGCAAAGCTAGGGTTTGAATCCAGATCTTCCAAGTTAAGCTACTGAGGTTTAAACTTTTTTAAGTATACATGAGGCTGATGTTTACTAAATACAAGGGATTTCTTTGCACATTAGAACTGGCCCTGGCTAGAGTGCAATATAAAAATTATATAAAAATAATAATCACAGCAACAACATACCAGGGGCTTAGCGGCACCATTTTCAGCACTTTAGATATATGCAAACTCACTTTATTCTTATATTAACACCAGGAAAGCCTTAAATCAACATCTCAGGAGCCAAGATTTGACCCAAGGAAGACTCGGAGCCTGGGCTACTGACCACTAAACCTAAATAGAGGAATTTTCTATTCATAGTTGGCACTAGAATCCAATAGATGAGACGGCCAGACATTTTTGTAGTCTTCACTGTATTCATTCTCTACTGGTGCTGTAACAAATTACCAGGAACTGAGCCGCTTAAATGATACAATGTTGCATCTCTCTGATTCTTCTTCCCTACTCACACCTCCCTCTTACTCTGACCTCCTCTGCCTCCCTCTTCCACTTCTAAGGATACTTGCGATTACATTAGGCCCATCAGGAAAATCCAGGACAATCTCATTATTTGAAGGTCAGCTGATTAGCTGCCTTAATTCTCATCTGTCATGTAACCTAACATATTCACAGGTTCCAGGGATAAGGAGAGAGAAATCTCTGGGGTAGGGGTGGAGGCATTGTCCTGTCTACCACACCCACTAAGGCCATAAGTAAAGAATCTAAAAATCCAAGCAGATTTCAAACACTAGGAATCAGAAAGATAAAGAAGAGAAGGAGAGGTGAGTGGGTAGATGAAAAAAAAAAATTTAACAGAATTTATCATGTGTTGGGGAGTGAAGGAAGAAGCTGAGCTCCACCTCCCGATTTCTCACTTTTACCTATTCCCCCTACAACTACATCATTCACTCACTGAGAGAATACACTCAAACTCTAGCCTTCTAATACCACCTTCATAGCAGTTCAACTAGGAAAAATCAAAACCCATCTCACTCTCACCACACTTCCTCATCATCATGTTGCTGGCTTACATGCAGCGCACTTAGCCCTTCACAGCATGCTCTTCATGGCCATCCTAGCCACAGAGGACTGCAGTGGCTCTCAGCACCCTGAGGCGACCCTAGGACAGATGTGTGCACAGAACACGGTGGCAGCACTGGATGTGCTCCATACTTAGGGAGATGATGATGGCATCTGAAGGTACAGCAGTTGGGGTCACTCAGGCCAAGAGGGAGGGAGAGGGTAGGCTGGGAAGAGGAGATGACGGCTCTAGGACCCGGAGGTAGAAATGAGAATGAGCTGGTTTCTCTAAACACTAGTGTCCAGTAGGCCTGAGCAGGGAAGGGTGAGAAGTCAGGCCTCAGGGGCCAGCAGGGTCAGATCCCACAGAGCCTGGGGGGTGGGGGGAGCCAGGTAAGAAGTCAGGAATTGAACATTTAAGTCTTGGGGAACCACTGGGGGCTGTCAAGCAGGGGCCAGAATCAATGCACTGTTGACCAGCTGGGAATTTCTGTGGCAGGTTCCTCTACTGCAAGATAGAGATAAGAGTCCCCACACCATAGGGTGGTGGGGAAGAAGAAATAAGGCACAAGTCACTTAGCATATGGAACACAGAGCCAGCACTTAGGACATACCGAGCTAGAAGATACGTGGGTAACAAAATATTACCCATCTTGAAAATCTAAAGTATGATTATCTCAGCATCCCCAAGCCCACTGTCTGGAGAGTCCAGAGTCCTCTCTAAGGCTTCTGCAAAGTGCCACAGAAGATGGGTCCCAAGGCCTCTGCTGCCTCCAGAGTGCCTGCTTCCAGCACTGCTCTGTGTCTAACCAGCTGAGAAGTTCAAAGCAGCAGTGAGCTTCTAAAAGAGGGGAGGGGGCCCCTGGAGGAGGCATAGATCAGGACAGCTGAAGACTCCCAGGGGACCAGGGTGTCAGTTCTTACAGCACCCCCTAGGCCACCCACCAGTCAGGATTTCCACTAACTGTCGTTCTCATTCATCCTGGCCTCGCCTCCTCTTTCAAAGGGCTCCTCTCCCTCCCCTTCCCTCATCAATCCCTCTCTCTCTAAGAAGTGAAAATAATCAGTTATTCCTCTTGTCTTATGCAGATCATCTTTCTCCCTCCTGCTAATTTCTCAGTATAGGCTTATCAAGGTGTTTCATAAAGGCTGTAAAGAGGGATTTTAGTGCCAGCTATAAAAGTGGTTCAGGGACTTCCCTGGTTGTCTAGTGGTTAAGATTCTGCACTTCCAATGCAGGGGGCATGGGTTCAAACCGTGGTTGGGGAACTAAGATCCCACATGCCACAAGGCGCAGCCAAAACAAAATAAATTAAACTTTACTCAATACTCTGTGATGGCCTATATGGGAAGAGAATCTAAAGAGGAGTGGATATATGTAGGTGCATAACAGACTCACTTGCTGTACACCTGAAACTAACACAACATTGTAGATCAACTATACTCCAATAAAAATTTTTTAAAAGAGTGGTTCAGTGTTTTCACTATGTAGGCACAGAAGTCAAGGACCTGTATGGCTGGATGTGAGAAATGAGACTCGGACCTTGTTGGCAGAGACGTGAGGCATCACATTGATACTGGAGGAGTTAGCACCCTTCCACTGACAACTCTGGCCAGGCAAGGAGCCAGAGCCTCCTGAGAGAAGAGGGCCTGGAGTTTGTCCCCTATCCCGTGGAAATGCAAAGACATTATAGTGGACTCTACCTGGAGTTAGCCAAAGTGCAAAAGTTAGAGGGTACAGTTTCTACCGAATATCATCCTCACTTCTGACACCAACTGCAAGTTCAGAAGGTTTCAAAACCATCTCCATGTTCCATAATTCACTAGAAGGATTAACGGAACTCACCGAGGGCCCTTATATGCACGGTTACAGTTTATTACAGGGAAAGAATATCAGTTAGAATCAGCCGAGGGAAGATGCACATGGACAGAGTCAGGGGAAAGAGAGAGGGGTCTCAAACACGAAGCTTCTGATGCCCCTTCCCTGTGGAGTCAGGATGTGTTACCCTCCTGACACCAACATGTGGCAATAAGCATGGAGCATTGCCAACCAGGAGAAGCCAGGAAAGCACACCCAGGCTTTGGTGTCCAGTGTTTTTAGTGGGGCTCTATTAGGCAGGCCTGATGGATTGATCAAGTGTCCACATGGTTGATCTCAGTCACCAGACTGATGGCTAAAACCACAGGACCCAGTGCTCTCACCCTAAACACTAGGGGGCCTTGCTGGTGTGGGCAACCACCACCCTGTGTCTATTTGGTGAGGCTGACCCCTGTCTAAGATCTGATGTGCTCAGCCCCTGCCCCTGATACAGATTACCTCTCAGAAACTGAGGGTAAAGGCCAGACCTCTCTTCGGGCAAGGCCAAGTTCTTTACCATGCCGACTCCATGAGACTAACAGAGACCTACTTTATAAGAACGCATAAGGTCCCTCCACCTCCTATCATCACTCAAGGAGGACATGGAGCGGACGGAATGTTGAGATCCAATGAGGACAGCACCTAAATTATCAGAGGGCACACCTGGTTCTCATTCCTGACGCAGAGCTGAGCAGCTCTCAGCACAAGGACTGTAGCAGCATGTGTGTCAGGAAAGCTGTGCTGGCTCCGGAACCTGAGATACATCCTCTAGAGGCTGAGAGTGTAAGAGAGTTGTTTTATAGTGGCATGAGTGCAGAGGGCAGAGGAAAGAATGGGCAAGGAGAAAAAGGGGGCTAATGTATAAATTGGGAAGTCATGGTATAAGAAATGCCAACAAGAAAAGGGATAAAACACATAAATGCTAGAGGATGCACGATCGGGGAGGGTGAGTGTGGTCATGCCCCTTGGAAGAGACGGTACTTCTGTGAGTGAATGGAGGTCCTATTTATAATTATGCCAGGACACCAAGTGTAAATCAGATTATCCCCAACAACCCCACAAGAGTGTTCACCAAATTTTAGGTGGTAACTGGGGCTGACAAGAATCAGAGGCTGGTGACCAACATCTCACATTTGACATAGTTCATTTGGGTTCCCGAGCTGGTCCAGCATCCTGGGCCATGTTTGGCCTGATCTCAGTGAGAGCTGCCACCGAGACTGGGTTGGAGAGCCCTGGTTCCAAGCATGACCCGTCCAATGGGTGAATGTCAGTGAGGGCTGGGGTCTCAGTAGGAGCTGTTCAGAATATGCAGAGCAGTATGGAGGGCGCTGGTCCAGTGCAGTGAGCCCTGACCTGTGTGGGAGCCTGCCCAGAACCTGTGGGCCTATGCTGAGGGCTGGTTCTCAGCCATCTTCCTGTATATAATCTTTAAGAATCACACATTTAAGTTTACCTGTTTCAAATGAGGTCCTCCAGGCAATCAGGGTGGCTGATTGCACCCTGCAAATGTTTGACTGGCCTCAGGCCTCCTATAGTGCTTCGACTCGAGTTGAAGGGACTAATAGATGAGACAGCCAGATAAACATAGATAGAAAAATGCATATGGCACTGTATTCATAGCCTTGATGTAGAAGTCATGGGATTAAAGCAAGGGAAAGTTTTGAACCAGGCCTAGAGAATCTTGTAGTAAATGCAGGAAAACTGGGTAGATTTGGAAAATCAGAGAGTTGTGGAAAGAACCTTGGATACGAGTTGGATTTGAGTCTTCTTTACGGCACTAGATTTTACCCAGACACTAACCTGGGTTTTGGTCTTGGTTAGTTTGCCATGAGATATAGAAAAACAGCAGGAATAATAATAATAGCGAACATTATTGAGCACCTACTATTAACCTATTTAATCCTCCACACAGCCCTAAGAGGTAGATACTCTTCATCCCCATTTTACCAGAGGAAGCTGACAGGTTGAATAATCTGCCCAAGGTCACATAGCAATTTTGCGCCGGAAGACAAATCCAGCTCTTGAGTTTATCCTCTTAACTTTAGCATGTTTGTTATTAGTCTCCAATGGCAGCTGCTCTGGAGTCAAGTGTGGACGATGAAAGCAACACTCTAATGGTACAGAGCCTTAAAAAAAAAGCAAGCTCGTATAAGCCTCTAGTTCAGCTGAGAAAACAACTTTTTCCAACCAAAAGTGCACTGACAGTAGTGTCTTGGTTTCCATTCTGTCTCCTTTCTTCAAAGGAAAGGGAGAGAAAGGGATAGATACCACAACACCTGTACGGTGCAGGTCAAGTGGGTCGCCCATAGGCCCCACTTTTTCCTGGGGCCTTCCTCATGTACTCTCTCCTTACTTCTCTTTCCAACACTGCTCTTTGGTCTTGCAGGTAAAACATCTCCTGGAAAGCTCAAAGCATTGCCTCTTCAGGCAGCACCCCCTCCAGGACCATAGCCCTAAACTAAGCTCTGGGTGGAATTTCATCTGCTCAGACCATGATGGAGAATGCACAGAAAATCATGAAAAACAAAACAGGGGTTACTGGTGCCTCTCTGGGAAAGTGAAGAACCAGAGAAAGCTTCAAGGATAGGGTGATCCCTACGCTGGACATCTGTGGAAGAGCAGGAACAAGCGTGGCAGGAGTGGAGGAGGGCATGCCAGGCAGAAGGCAAATCACGGACGAAAGCCCAGGAGCGAAAATCACGCTGCTGAGGGTCCTTAACGTGCACTTCAGGGCGGTGCTAACAGGAGGTGCAGCTGATGAGGAGGGGAAGAGCCCAGACACAAGGCTTCTCTGCCTTTATCCCATGGGATGTGGAGTTATTGAGGGATGTTATGGGGAACTGGCAACATCCGACTTGTGTTTACAGAGGTCATCTGGCTGATACAACAGATCTGAGGGTTCCCAGGCCAGGAGATAGTTGACAGACTGTGCTTAAGAGCTCACGGGTTCTAAACATCCTAAATATTTAGGAAACAAAACAAGGAGAATTTGCAACGTGGAAGATGCAAGTGGCCCCTAGATTTCCCTCCTGGGTGAGAAAGACCGTCAGATGCTCACGCAGATATCCAGCCTCCTGCAACATCCTGGTCCATGACTCCCAAGTCCCCAGAGGCTCACGTGTACACAGGAAGGTCTAACCCTGTGGTATCTGGATCTGGATCTAGATCTAGACCTCTATCTCATATATCTCTACTTTTTATTGTTTTACAGGGAAGGTGTATTACTTTATAATTTAAAAAACATACAAATACCTGGAAAATATACTCATCAAAACTGTCTGAGGAGAACCCCAGCCTTCCACAGTTAGAGCCATAACCATCTCTGGATTACAGAAGCAAGAAGATGCGTGGCAGATAACAGGACACTTTAAAATAAGTAGAGTCGACATATTAAACTAAATTTTGAGGGAACTGTTCTTACAGTTCAGGGTGTCTTGAATAGAAAAGCCGGTTAGGGGAAGTTTGAATTATCCAACACATGTGTTGGCCCCATTAGAAAAGTAGGCAAATCTTTAGCAGTAGGACCCAAGCATCCGTCTTATGGCCGCTGGGAGATAAATGACTTAAAATAAAACAAGCTGTATTTGGTAATTAAGATGATGTGCATTGATTCCTGCCACTTATCTCTTTTGAAACATCCCTGTAAGAAAGATCAGACAATCACGCTGCTGAGCTGTCAAAAGGGTGTGTGTGGGCTGGGAGGGAGGATGGCAGGAAGCAAGGTGAGAGGTGTTTTTTTTAAGCGCTGCTAAAATTAATGGTGCTATTTTCACAGTTGTAAAGTAGGCAGCGTGATTATAGTGCGAGCAAGGCTGCTTCCTCTCTCCAGAGACCAGGGCTTTGATAGCAACTGGACAAAGGCGAAGGTATAAATAATCACAGTTTACTCTTGTGGAAGAAGTCAACAGCCTTCTCCAGAAGGACTGTGGCCTGATGAATCAAGGCAGGCGTGCTGTGTTTGTGAGAAACTTCAGGTCCTGATGGAGCTTTTCCACGCGGAGAAGCCTCACCACCATCCCTGTCCACTGCTGGGCCTCTGGGTGACAAGGCTCGAGCTGGGTCCGGCGCACGGCCCAAGGATGATGCTGAATCAGTGAGGCACCTGGTGATGCTAGAGGTGAGGGGCTGGTTTTTTGGTCCTCTCTTTAATCCCTAACATCTATTTGGTTGCAATGTTCAACTCACTAGAAGAAGAATTTGCAGTCCTGTTTAAATCAGGGTCCTAGAGGATATTTAAAATAAAAAAGCCAAAGTTCCCATCATGGAAATATTACTTTTTACTGCAAGCACAGGTCCCAAATTTGGGGAGGAGGGGTTAGATCTGATTCCGGAGTGTTATATCTACTTATATTTCGGGGTCCCAAAATGTAAGAACATTTACACTTGCATCTAAAATCTGGACACAGAATGGATAACGATGTGGTACGTATATATAATGGAATATTATTCAGTCATAAAAAACAAATGAAACTGGGTCATTTGTAGAGATGTGGATGGACCTAGAGTCTGTCATACAGAGTGAAGTAAGTCAGAAAGAGAAAAACAAATATCGTATATTAACGCATGTAAGTGAAATCTAGAAAAATGGTGCAGATGAACCTATTTGCAGGGCAGGAAGCGCAGACATAGAGAACGGACGTGTGGACACAGTGGGGGGGTCGGGGGAGGGTGAGACATAAATACACTACCATGTGTAAAATAGATAGCTAGTGGGAACCTGCTGTATAGCACAGGGAGCTCAGCTCCGTGCTGTGATGACCTAGATGGGTGGGATGCGGGGCGGGAGGGAGGTCCTAGAGGGAGGGGTTATATGTATACATATAGCTGATTCACTTCACTGTACAGCAGAACCTAACACAACATTGTAAAGCAATTATACTCCAAAAAAAAAATCTGGACACAAAAACAACATCCAGAAAACAAGCATATTTAGAAATCTAAGTTGGAGATAAGATGGAATTTATTCAAGGACAAGTAGCAGCGACCAAAAAAAAAAAAAAAGCAGGGTTCCAGTACCTCATACCAGAAGTGATCAAAAATAACACGCAAATCCAATGACCTGAGTGCTGACAAAACGCCACAGCTATTCTGCCTTATTCATTCTTTAATTACTCATCTGCTCCGGAGGAGATGGTCTTAACAGAAAAAGAATGCATGGAGAATCAAAGGCAACATAATGACAGGGTCTAAGAGTAGACAACTCCAGTGGAGAAGGAAGAGTCAGTTTCCTAACTGGATTAAAATAAACTAAATTTAGAATCAAATGGAAATCCAGAGGAGTATTTATTTTCCCCACCTTGTTAAGGCCCTCCTGTAAGCAGGTGTCGCTCTCATTCATTTCACTGATCTCTGACTAATCAATTCTTTATTTCAGCAGCCTATGAAGAGCAAATCCATCTTTTTCATCTTCCTTCTTAAACCAAAGCACCTCTCTGAATTGCGTTTTCCATGTGGGTTGGCAACTGGGGTGGGGAGAGGGGCCAGGTGGAGTTCGCTGGGAGAAATGGGGTGGCGGGGTATGGAGTTTCAGAGACCGCAAATCCTGCTCTCTCCACAATACCTCCTTGCCGTGTAGCATCTCCACCCTTACGGTTAACCCTGTGTGGCTAATCAGATTAAAAGTCTTCAAGACAACGCTTTGATCCCCTGTCAAACAAAGGTATGCATGAAAACGTGGGAAGACTCTAGTGTTGCACCTGGGTTAGTAAGAGAAGCGAATACAACTGTACGATGCGTCCAGGTACCTCAGAGACCTCCCTCTACCTGTCAGAGACCTGAAAGATTTCTTGTGGCCCTGGCAATCAGATTTAATGAAGGCTCGGGGCAATTAGTAAGCAAAACAGAGCCGAGGGTCTCTGGCCATAGACTGCATCCAAGGAAACAAAAGTACGGCAATGGCAAAGTTCTCTGAGTGATGTATTGATAAATGACTACCACAGGGCCGTCCAGCTGTAGAAGACCTGATAGCACTGATGACATCACAAAATACAATCTGAGCTGTCCTTGGGTGTAGCACTGCATGTACAGAGAACAGGGTCTACCACGTGAACACAGAAGGCACTGAGCCCAAATCCTCATATACATTAAAAATATAATGGGAGAGATTTTTATCTGTCATGAATATTTAATTCTCCTGAAAGCTCACCATCTGCATATCACAAGGCCCCAGTGCATGTGTGTGATTTTCTGTTGTCTTTCAAAAGAAAGCAGACCATTTCCTGTGCTGTCCCGAAAGTCGCTTCAATGTGCATTGATCCCTTTGATCTAATGAGTGTGTGTATTTTAAAACCAAGTTGGCTCTGCCGCTCTCATCTATTTGTGGGGAGGAACCAGAACCATGGGGGGAAAACCAAGTTGGTTTCCATTGTTTTCCTGGTGGCCTATATCCCTAGTCACTGATGTTTCGGATGCTGTTTAATTTTTGCTGATGTCTTTTTATCTTAGGCTTCATGTGAATTTAAAAAGAGTTCCATTGATATGCAACCTACTGTGTATTCTGATACCCTGCCCCCCTTGTTGCACTGCAGAAGCCTGCAGCTGCCTGAAGCTTAATTATGCATGCATGCACAGCCCAGATGCTCGGCCAACAGTGCCTCAACGACCGCAGTTTCTCACTTGTTTTGCTTGAATTATAATTGGGCAGATCTCTATTTCTCAGCCCATTTTGTAGCTTCGGCATGCTCCCCTTTGCCTCCGTCGCTACCTCTGCTTGACTTGGCTCCTTCCAGAAGGAGCCCTTTGCCAATCTGCTGTGCCTCTGAAATCCGAGAAGGGTCATTCATGGTTTTGACAAATCCTTTTACCTACATGGCAATTTTAAAAGGTACAAAAATGACCCTAGCCCCAATCCGTTTTCCTCCAGATGGTTGGTAGCTTAGGGAAAAAAAAAAAGTTAACTAGAAGCTGGCATCTGGGTGGAAACAAAGGAGGCTTAGAGCCAGGCACCTACAATGGAAAGTAATATCAGTATAAAGCTTCACACCTGCTGAAAGAAGGTAATGGAGACCAGCAAAAGCAGATTTGTTAAACGTGCACATCCTCCATTCAGAGCCTTTTGTGAACAGTTTTCCAGCCTGCCTAAGGGATCTCGGTCTTCAGAAAGAACAAAGCTTCATCTCAGAGTGTGAAACTGGGTATTGCATTGCACGACATATAACCGTATTAGTGTTACCCTGGCTTCATCCGGAGATGGGCAGGTAGAGTAACTCATGGAGGATGGCAGCTGCCGGTTATACCTATTTCTGAAGAACAGTCAGAGACCCTGGTACTGGTTTCTTAAGTGAAACATCAAATTAAGCGCCCAGATTTATCTCGTTGAAAGTCATGGGATATTTTTGCTCCTAAAGCTTAAGAGAAAAATGTTATGGAAATGTATTGAAGCCTCAAAAGTAAGCAAGAATCTATGATAGGATAATTAACCATGATGATTTTAAGGTATTAAAGTCATTGGGTGAGCATTTGTCGTTCAATCAGATGATTCCTATGTGAAGAGCAACTCTTAACATTTTCATCTGAGACACCTTGCTAGCATGTGCCATCACAATTACTTGAGGCAGATACTACTACTATTCCCATTTTACAGATAAGCACACTGAGAGGTAAGGAGACTTTCCCAAGACCAGTGGCTTCCATGTGGCAGAGTTGGGATTCGAATTGTTTCAGTCCAAACCCGTGCATCTAACAGCTACTATATTGGGCCTACGTAAGAACATTTATCAAGTGTATATTAAGTGCCAAACATTGTTATAAGCTCTTTACAGCTACCCAATGAGGTAGGTGTATTTATTTACCCCATTTTCTAGAAGAGGTCTCCACAATTAACCACGCTGCCCAGTAGTTTTCAAACCTCAACAGGCTTCAGAATCACCTGGAGGGCTTGTTAAAACAGGTTGCTGAGCCCTATCTCCAGTGTTTCTGACTCAGTAAGTTTGGGTTGGGGTCCGAGAATTTGCCTTTTCACATGTGATCCTGATGCTGCTGGTCTGGGGACCACACTTTGAGAACTACTGCTTCTACAATATTACTTATAAATAGTAGATAGAATTTATTATCCCAGATCCTTCACATCCATGTTACACATTTCTAATCCTCAGAAGACAGATATTATCCCTGTTTTATACCTGAGGAAAATTAGGTTGTGAAAAATTGGGTAAGTTGCACAGCATCACACTGATAGCAGCAGTCAGGACCCAAATCGACAGCTGACCCTCAATGCCCAAGCTTTTCTCAATAGCCCACCCAGCCCTCCAGCCAAATGGTCTACCAAACTGACTAGGTATTGAGTAGCCCTATAGTATAAGGGCTGTAGTATAAAGGATGAGCCTTATACAAACATCATTGTCTTATTAATACAAATAAATAATTATGATTCCCTGGGATGTGCAGAATAGTACCACTGTCTTGATACATTGTTTAGAAAATCAAATTGTTTTGTGCGTGTCAGCAACGTGTAAAATGACTAGATACATCATACAGGTAAAAAGAGGATTTTCATGACCAGAGATGCTTTCATCATTAAGAAAAAAGTTTAAGTCAAGTCATTAAAAACATCTTTTCATCTAGTAATGGACAGTGACATGGAGAAGAGGAGGGATGAATGGGGGACTCCCAGGGAATGGATATTTATGGGTATATAGATTTGTAAGTTTAATTTTCTAAATTGAATAGCTCTAATATTAAGAAGAGATTAAAAGATCACAAGCTTTTTCACCTCTCAATACCAAGTTAGCAACAATATCTAAATTATTAGTATTACTCCACTCAAAGATGAGTCTGTGCCCTAAAGCCCAAAGAGCACCAGAAAATGGATTTGCACAGTTCATTCGCTTGTGTTCTATACTGAAGAGGAAAAAAACTCAAACTGTCGGAGAGAGATTTTTATCTACCACATCAGCTAACCTCCTTTCTCTTCTCCCAATTGGAAATTAAATTTGTAAGCATCACTTTTTATTTGCCTAAGTGTGTCAATGTAACATGAATGCTAACCTATGATCCACTAATATTTGAAGCAATTATATTAAATTCCATTTTTGAAGTCACAATTTTATGCAGCTTTACAGAAAAGAATAACCAAATGAACGTTAAAGTCTTTGTTGTAATGGAGAGAGTTTGGTTTGGTTTTGGCTTCAAACAAATCTGCATCGGAATATCCACTTTGTCTCTTCTTCCTAGTTTTTCCTTGGGTGTATGTGATTTAACCTCTCTGAAGGTCAGTATCTCTCTGTGTAAGCTGGTGATGCTAATACCTACTGCATAAACTTGTCATGAGAACATTTGTGAAGATCTTGGGAGATAACGTTTGTTTGGTTTTCCCCAGATTTTCCTAAAGGAAAATTGAAGAATGTCCAAAACATATGAGGATTGTTCTTTGACTATTTTGGTAGAGTTCATTTTTCTGATGTCTTTCTCACTTTTTTGTCTGGGAAGCAGTGCAAATAGAATACCAGATCAAAGGATAGACATGGAAGGGAGGGATGAATTTTCAAAGCCAAGCATAGAACATTTTAGAGTAGCAGAGCTTCTGGATAAGTTACGGCATTAAGGATGATGTCCCGTTTTGTAATTGCATGGGCCACTGCTCCACATCTACCTTTCCATTCTTCTCCAAGGAGGGTTTTTCCAAGCCAGTCTCATGCTTGGCTCATATCAGGTGCTATTCTTTTTCAGGGCACATGGTATTCCAGATCAATGGGAAGGAGTTCACTCAGGGTTAACCAGGTCAGAAACCAACCCAACTAAGAGATCCTGCTCAAAAAGATCCAGTTATCATCTATTCATTCTAATATACTTTGACTCCCGTTTATCCAAGGCTGCCAACAACTATCTATTAATAGAGATTTGGATCAGAACCTACACAAAATATAAAGTGCTGGGCTCCCCAGTGGTAGGATGCCTAACACCACTGTGATGAGATAAGCCAAGAGTAAAGAATATCTGTGGTCTTAATTTTGGTACTAACGTGCAAACAGTTGCTCTTTTCTGAGAAGTCAATGCAAATTAAAGTACTATAAACTAGTCATTCATTCATTCAACAAATATTTCTTGGGTACTTACTAGGCGCTCATACTGTGCTAGAAGCTGGAGATACAGCAATGAACAAAACACCAAGATACATACCTTCATGAAACTTATGTTCTGTGACATCTGGGTGAGTTGTGAAGAACAAAAGAAAAACATTTTTAATTCCCAAGAAGAAATATCAAACATTTCATCCATAATTTAGCTAACTGGCTTACTTTTCTAAATGTCAGGCCTTGGAGGCAGTTCAAGATGGCAGAATAAGAAGATCCGGAACTCACTGCCTCCCTCTGAGGCAATGAATCTACAGCTACATACGGATCAATTACCTCTGAAAAAGACCTGCAAACTAGCTGAATAGCTCCTCCACAACAAAGGGTAACTGCACCGAAGATTACACTATAGGGGTTCGACAGCAGACTATATGAAGCAAAGAAAGAATCAGTGATGGGGAGGATGAGGTAATGGAACTCACCCAAAAAGAGCAGGAAAAAGAAAAAAAGAATTTTAAAAAGTGAAAATAGCTTAAGGGGTCTATGGGACAATATCAAGTAGACTAACATTCCCATTATAGGCGTCCCAGAGAAGAGAGAGAGAATGGAGCAGAAAATTTATTCCCCGAACCTGGGGAAGGAAACAGACATCCAGATCAAGGAGGCCCAGAGAGATCCAAACTATGAATCCAAAGAGACCCATACCAAGTCACATTATGTTTAACTTTTGACATTTTAACTATAAAGATAGAATTTTAAAAGCAGTAGGAGAAAAACAACTTGCTCCATACGAGGGAACTCTCAGAATACTATTAGCATATTTCTCAGCAGAAACTTTGCAAGCCAGAAAGGCATAGCATGATATATTTGAACTGCTAAAGGGAAAAAACTTCCAACCAAGACTACTCTACCCTTCAAGGTTACCATTAAAAATTGAAGGAGGGCTTCCCTGGTGGCACAGTGGTTGGGAGTCCGCCTGCCGATGCGGGGGACACGGGTTCGTGCCCCGGTCCAGGAGGATTCCTCGTGCCGTGGAGCGGCTGGGCCCGTGAGCTGTGGCTGCTGGGCCTGCGTGTCCGGAGCCTGTGCTGTGCAACGGGAGAGGCCACAGTAGTGACAGGTCCACGTACCACAAAAAAAAAAAAAAAAAAAATTGAAGGAGATAAAGAACTTTCCAGACAAATGAAAGCTAAAGGAGCTCATCACCACTAAACTGGCCTTACAAGAAATGCTACAAGAATTTTTTTAAGTTGAAAAGGGCACTAATTAGTAATAAGAAAACATATTAAGATAAAAATCTCATTGGCAAAGGTAAATATACAGTAAAGATAGTAGATTAATCACTCATAAGGCTAGTATGAAGGTTAAAAGACAAAAACAATAAAAATCTAGAACTACAATAGCTAGTTAAGGGATACACAAAATAAAAAGATGTAAAATGTGACATCAAAAACATAAAAATGTGGGAGGAAGTGTAAAAATGTAGAGTTTTAGAGTGTATTCACACTTAACTTGCTATCAACTTAAAATAGACTGTTATAAATACAGGCTATTATATGTGAACCTCATGGTAACTACAAAGGAAGAACCTATTGTAGATACACAAAATACAATGAAAAAGGAATATAAGTATAACATTACAGAAAGTCATCACAACATAAGAGAAGGAAGCAAGATAAAATTAAAGGGACACAGAAGAACTATAAAACAGCCAGAAAACAATGAACAAAATGGCAATAAGTATTATACATAACTATCAATAATTACCTTAAATTTAAATGAACTTAATGCTTCAATAAAAAGAGAGAGTGGCTGAAATAGAAAACAAGACCCATCTACATGTTGCCTAAGAGACTCACTTCCAATGTAAGGACACACAGGCTGAAAGTGAAGGGAGAGAAAAAGATGTTTTATGCAAATGGAAGCCAAAAGAATGCTGGGGTGGCTATACTTTTATCAAACAAAACGGACTTTAAAACAAAGTCTGTAAGAAAAGAAATAGATGGGCACTGCATAATGATAAAGGAGTCAATCCAGAAAAAAGATGTAACATTTGTAATATCTATGCACCCAACATGGGAGCACCTCAGGATATAAAGCAAATATTAACAGACTTACAAAGAGACAATGACAGTAATACAAAATAGTGGGGGACTTAATACCCATTTCCATCAATAGATATATCATTCAGATAGAAAATCAATAAGGAAACATTGGTCTACAACCATACATTAGACCAGATAAACTTAATAGATATCTACATGACATTCCATCCAAAAACAGCAGAATGCACATTCTCTCATAGTGCACATAGAACTTTCTCCAGGGTAGATCACATGCGAGACCATGAAACAAGTCTCAATAAATTTAAGAAAACTGAAATTATGTCAAGCATCTTTTCTGACCACAATGGTATGAAACTAGCAGTTAGGAGGAAAAACTTAGAAAAATTACAAATATTTGGAGATTAAACAACATGCTACTTAACAGCCAATGGTCAATGAAGAAATCAAAGCAGAAATTTTAAAAATACCTTGAGACAAATGAAAAAGGAAATACAACATACCAAAATGTATGGGATGCAGCAAAAGCAGTTCTAAGACAGACATTTAGAGCATTACAGGCCTTCCTTAAGAAACAAGAAAAATCTGAAATAAACAATCTAGCTTTACACCTAAAGGAACTAGAAAAACAAGAACAAACAAAGCATAAAGTTAGTAGAAGGAAGGAAATAAGATCAGGGTGGAAATAGGGACTAAAAAGAAATAGAAAAGATCAGTGCAACTAAGAGATCTTTCCTTGAAAAGATAAATAAAATTAACATATCTTTATCTAGACTTTCTGAGAAAAAAAGAGAGAAGACAAATAAGATCAGAAATTAAAGAGAAGTTACAAATGATATCAACGAAATACAAAGGATTATAAGAGACTACTATTAACACTTATATGCCAACAAATTGGACAACAGAGAAGAAATGGATAAATTCCTAGAAACATACAATCTTCTGAGTCAGGAAGAAATAGAAAACCTGAATAGATCAATTACTAGTAAACAGATTGAATCAGTAATCAAACCCAAAATCAAATCCCAAAAAACAAAGTCCAGGACCAGATGATGGCTTCACTGGTGCATTCTACAAAACATTCAAAGATTTAATACCTATACTTCTCAAACTCTTCGAAAAAACTGAAGAGGAGGAAATGCTCCCAAACTCATTTTGTGATGTTAACATTACCCTGATACCAAAACCAGACAAGGACCCCAAACCCCCCCCCAAAAAAATTGCAGACCAATATCCCAATGAACATAGTTGCAAAAATCCTCAACAAATATGAGCAAACAGAATTCAACAAGACATTGAAAGGATCATACACCACAATCAAGTGGAATTTATTCCAGGAATGCAAGGATGGTTCAACATTCAAAACATCAACATGATACCTTGAATTAGCAAGATGGAGAATTAAAAAAGCCATATGATCATTCCAATAGATACAGAAAAGCATCTGACAAAATCCAACTCCTATTCATGATAAAAATGGCATTTTTTACAGAAGTAGAACAAATATTTCTAAAATTTGTACAGAGCCACAAAAGACCTTGTATAGGCAAAACAATCTTGAGAAAGAGGAACAAAGCCGGAGGTATCATGCGCCCTGATTTTACACTATACTACAAACTAGAGTAATCAAGACAGTATGGTATTGGCATAACAACAGACACATAGATCAATGGAACAGAGTAGAGGGCCCAGATATAAACCCATGCATATACAGTCAATCTACAGCAAAGGAGGCAAGAGTATACAATGGGGAAAGAAGAGTTTCTTCAATAAATGGTGTCAGGAAAACTGAACAGTCACATGCAAAAGAATGAAACTGGATCACTGTCTTACACCATACACAAAAATTTACTCAAATGGATTAAAGGCTTGAATATAAGACCAGAAACCATAAAACTCCTAGAAGAAAACATAACTGGAAAACTCCTTGACATGAATCTAGCAATATATTTTTCGGATCTGACTCCAAAGGCAATGGCAGCAAAAGGAAAAACAAATGTGACTACATCAAACTACAAACCTCTCCACAGCAAAGGAAACTATCAACAAGATGAAAAGGCAGTCTGCTGAATGGGAGATGATGTTTGTAAATCATACATCCAATAAAGGTTTAATATCCAAAATATATGGTTGACATTTGAACAACATGGGTTTGAACTTCACGGGTCCAGTTATACATGGAGTTTTTTCAATCAATACATAGTACAGGACTACACAATCTGCAGTTGGTTGAATCTACAGATGAGGAACCGTGGATATGCAGGGCCAACTCTAAAGTTATATGCCAATTTACAACTGCATGAAGGATTGGTACCCCAGCCTGAGTTTTTAAGGGTCAACTGTATAAAGAATTCATACAATTCATTCACAAAAAACAAACAATTCAATGAAAAAATGGGCAGAGGTACTGAATAAACATTTTCCAAAGAAGACATTCAAATCGTCAATGGGCACATGAAAAGATGTTCAACATCATTAATTTTCAGGGAAATGCGAATCAAAACCACAACAAAATACTACCTCACACCTGTAAGAATGGCTATTACCAAAAGGACAAGAAATAACAAGTGTTGGCAAAAATGTAGAGAAAAAGGAACCCTCATGCATTGTTTGTAGGAATGTAAATTACTGCAGCCACTGTGGAAGACAGTATGGAGGTTCCTGAAAAGATTAAAAATAGAACTACCATATGATTCAGCAATTCTACTTCTGATTTAACTGAAGAAAATTAAAAAACTTCTTCATAAAAACATATATGCACCCCTGTGTTCATTGTAGCATTATTTACAATAACCAAGATATGAAAAACAACCTAAGTGTCCATCAGTGGATGAATGGATATATATATATATACATATATATATATATATATATATACACAACAGAATAGTAATCAGCCATAAAAAAAGTGAAATCCTGCCATTTCCGACAACATGGATGGACTTTGAAAGTACTATGCTAAGTGAAATAAGTAAGACAGGGAAAGACAAATTCCATATGATTTCACTTATATGTGGAATCTAAAAAACAAAACAAACAAACAAAACAAAATAAAACTCATAGGTCCAGAGAACAGATTGTTGGTTACCAGAGGGGAGGCGGGTCAGTGGGTAAAATGGGTGAAGAGGATCAAGCGGTACAAACTTCCAGTCATAAATAAGTTATGGTGACATAAGTATAGCACAGTGACTATATTCAATGATATCGTATTGTAAATTTGAAAGTTGCTAAGAAAACGTTTTGTAACTCTATATGGTGACAGATGGTAACTAGACTTACTGTGATGATCGTTTCACAATGTATACAAATGCCAGATCATTATGTTGTACACCTGAAACTAATGTTGTATGTCAATTACACTTCAATTAAAAAAAAATTCAGATCTTGTCAGCCTCATAAATCACGTTCTCCTAACTCTCTCCTGATATACATCACCCAGCCTATTTCAATACTTGAGTGACTCAGAGCTCTCTACTTCACAGTGCAGGCCATTACCTTTCTGTACATCCCAAATTAATTAGAAGATCCTTTTTAAAAAATGATCAAAAATTTCCTTCACCCTAGATTTCCTTCTGAAGCTACATAGCGTTAACCACGTAATGAAAGATGGGGGTGCCGTGAGTTCGCAGTCAGTGGTAAGATGTCATCCTTAAAAGGAGGTTTGGCTTCATTCCTGGGGTAGTGGAAGAGAAAAGCCTGTCTTTGTATGGTTAAGTGGGCAGCATAGGGGCCCCCAGCGCTCCTACATTCCGTAGGTGATACTCTTTCATTTTTAAGTTTACTTTCTAAGAATTTTGCCAACAAAGGCACTTTTTGTCTTCTACCAGTTTCAGAGACTTAACACTGTGAAGAGAAGCAGTAGGATCGGTACCCGCTTTCTGCAGGTAGTTTTCACAGTGTCTTTTTATGGCATCTAAGAGAATCATTTTTTATTGTATAATGCAGTTCATGACAGTTTTGAAATGTAACCATTCAACACTTGTATTTTAGGAGAGTGTATGGTAACAATAAAGAAACACAGACTCGCGCACATACACCATACAGACAGGGTCGATCAAGATTGAATTTCCCCCTAGGATGAAAGTGAGATATTTGTGTGGAAACAGGCAGGTCCCTGCCCCTAACAACTCCACAGTTAGAAGACGGAGCTTTATCTTTGCTTCAAAAGGCTGCTGTTCATTTCAGCATCCATGTCAGAGAGCAATAAAAAAAGCACCAGAGAGAGTGATTACTGTGTTCTTCCAACACAAACAAATTTGTTTTCCACTAAGGACGAACACAAAGCTTTGTATCCACTAAAGTAAGCACGTTAACTATGACCCTTTCTCTGGGCCACGCTGCAGAAGAAAAGGAAGGACAAGAGATTACATACACAACCTACATATAATATATATACAATTAATATTAGCCACCCCACAGTAAGGTTAATTGTGGCTCCTCTGAACACTTAATCTGCAAGCCGTTGATAAATCCCACCCTGACTAGAAGTGGCTGGTATTTAGGTCACACAAAGTCATTGCCGTTTTTTAATTTAAACCTCGCACTAGATTAAAACACAAGAGTATTTCAGGAGGACAATTCCGAAGCCGCGGCAATAGGCTGTCGTTTGGCGTAAAAAGTTTCCACAGCACACCCCAGGGACATGTTAATCAAAGCTTTTTAATGGATTCAGTCTGATCTGTGACAGGCTTTGTTCCACAGATGGCTTTTGCTGGATAGAGCTGCAAGTTATCAATAAGACACAGTAATTGCGGGGAGTGATGTAGCTGAGTTTCTGGGGCTTTCTACCATCCAGCTCTTTTTTTTTATTCTCAGCCGAGGCAGAAATGGTCTTGCCGTAGAAGTCAAGACATGACTTGTTTTTTCCTTTAATCTCCCAACATAGAATGAAGGGAAATTAAGCAACAAGAAAAAACACCTGACACTAATGTATTAAAAAAAAATGAAAGAGAGAAAAACCCTCACACCACCTTCTCCTATTTCTCTTCCTTGTTAAATCTTTGTCTTAGACTTTTAAGCCAGGGCTGGGCAGCAAGCCTTTTAACCTGATCAAATAAATCTATTTTAACCAGAGGCAGGCCTGGGAAGCTCCTCTGTGGGCTGGAGCAGCAACTTCTCCACCAAGTTCTCTGTTATCGCTCTAAAATCAAAGCCGCCAGAGGCTAAACTAATGATTTAGGATTACGCTGATCACCTATCAGAGATAGTTAGCTTTTCAGCCACTTAAGAAGGTTAATGCTCCCCATAGGATGGAAAATGTCTCGGTGCCTGTTCAAAACAGTCATGTCATAGGAACCGAACAGTTGTTTCCTTTAGTCAGTCACAGTCCTCGCTCTGGAAGATCAAAATCATTCCCTGGGGGCTTCCCTGGTGGCGCAGTGGTTGGGAGTCCGCCTGCCGATGCAGGGGACACGGGTTCGTGCCCCGGTCCGGGAAGATCCCGCACGCCGCGGAGCGGCTGGGCCCGTGGGCCGTGGCCGCTGGGCCTGCGCGTCCGGAGCCTGTGCTCCACAACGGGAGAGGCCACAACAGTGAGAGGCCCGCGTACCGCAAAAAAAAAAAAAAAATCATTCCCTGAGTAAGAGATGTGAAGGTGGATAAGCAGGAGCAGCAGGGAGATAGTGTTCAAGAAGGAACCAGCCTCATTTAAGGCACTTTTTCACAACCACCTGGCTGCCGTGGCCCCCAGCTCCCTGAGCTCATATGTCACCGCTGAAGACTCCCACACCTGGATAGCCAGTGTCAACACCTCAGCAAACAAGGAAAGAACAGTCAGATATCTGCAGGTCAGTCAAAGCAGATCTCTTACTGTTTCCCGGTGTGTTAATGTCTATGCAGCTGTTACCTCGGTTCCCCAGGCAGGAGGTCAGACAGATTTATCAGTCTATTCAGCTCAGCTCTGAATCAACCTAGACACACACTGCATGCCTTTCCCTGTCTTTGGCCAGGAAATAAAACAGCCTAGAGATACAAACATGGGATAAAACACTTCTGACACTGTGCCTTTTATTTATCCACTCCACGTCTCCCGAAACTCCAAACTCCTGAGTGGCCTTTTTAGGACTGATGACAAACGACTTTTTCAGTCTCGTTTCTCCTTCTCAGCCCTACCGTTTGACTTTCATTGGTCACGTAACATGTCTTGTAATTTCATCCCTCTTGTCTTTGTTTATAACATTCCGTCAGCCTGAAATATCCTTCCCCTCATTCTCCACTTACCAAATTCTTAAGCCGCAGGCCCCACTCCAATGTCATCACTCAGTGAGGTCAGAATGAACTGAGACAAGGGACAGAGCCACAGAAGGCTGAGGCACAAGGGTCATGGTACCAGGGACCTACGCTGTCATAAAGCTTTAGGGAGATGACTCAGCCCACAGGCAACAGGTCATCTGTTCTCAGAACTCCGCAGCCGGTTTCTTCCAAGCAAAAGCAAACCTCTAAAACTCAGCGAGGAAAACTAAGAAAGAAAAGAAACTAACCTGGGTTCTGCTGCTGTGAGAGCCAAGCACGGAGCACATTCAGGAAGTCACTCAAGAAACCATATGCCTGGTTGTGGGCTAGCAACCCTGAAAACAAGGTCCTTGCAGAGCCTGCGGGAGACGTGGCTTTGCCGTCCAGCGTCTGTTTGCCATCTTTGGTTAATAGCCCCTTGATTATACTTGAAGACAGTGGTACTCAGACTTTAGATCATCAGAATCATCTGGAGGGCTTGTCAAGCACATTGATAGGCCCACCCCCTAGTTCTTCTATCCAGCAGGCCTGGGGTGGGGCTAGATAATTTGCATTTCCAACAAGTTCCAGGTGATGCTGATGCTGCCGGCCCCACCAGAGCACAGGCTGAGAACCGCTGCTTTAGGAAACCACCTGATCCCCCTTCTCTCTTTCTGTTGTGTGGAGTACGGATTTAAGGGCAGTGAGGCGCAAGAAAGAAGACTGGTTAAGAGGTGAATACTATGGTCTTCAATAGAGATGGTGAGGGTCCAAATTAAGGAAGTGTCTGGAGGAATGGAGAGAGGAAAAGAGAGTGAGCATTGAATGGTTAACCAAATTTGGGAATGAGAGAGAGAAAAGAACCTACAATGTTCCTACATCTTGAGCTTAAAAAACAAAGAGATTCATATCCAAGAAAGGGTCTGTTTTATAAGCAGAAGAGACTTGTGCTGGATAATTGGTAAGAGAAAGGAGCAATGAAGCTGAAAAGTTGATACAGAAACCATGGGCATAAATGATAAGCAAGTTCTGTAAGGACAAGTGAACGTGTGAGGGGACAGGCCTGGCTCACACCCCGGGGCAGGGAGGGGGCCAAGGAAGAGAGCTAATGAAGATCATTTTGTGGGCAGGAAGTTAGGAAGTTGGGGGAGTTCATACTCGATATTTTTTTTATGAGATAGAAGTTTCTGGGATTAGACATTTAAGGAGAGAAGTTGGCAAAGGAAGCGGAAGATCAAACCGACTAGAGACAGGTAATGTTTCTGAGAAGCACTGATAGACTCAAATGACAGCCCAAAATTTTATATCCCAAGCTGCTAAGCTCCTTTAAGCTTTATAACAACACTCCAAGCTTCCAGTGGGATTTGAGCTCAAGATCTCATAGCTATTAAATTGTAGCCCCAGGTACTGAATCCAGGTCTATTGATTTTCACAACAGTTAAATAGTTTCCTGTGTAAGACAGCTAGTCCTTACCTAAAACAAAAGGACATGTTTTTCTGGGAGGAAGGGAGAGGATTTGGATTCTCTCTTGCCCTCTCTTCCCACAGGTGCTCAGAGCCTGCTATGGTCCGAATGTTGGCATTGCCCCCTCCCCATCCCCCGATCCCCCCCACCACCATCACCAAATTCATATGTTGAAATCCTAATCCCCAAAGGTAATGGTATTAGTAGGTGGGGCCTCTGGGCGGTATTAGTAGAGTGGAGCCCTGGGGAATGGGATAAATGATTTTATAGAAGCGATCCCATGGGACTTCCCTGGTGGTGAAGTGGTTAAGAATCCACCTGCCAATACAGGGGACACAGGTATGAGCCCTGGTCCGGGAAGATCCCACATGTGGCAGAGCAACTAAGCCCGTGCACCACAACTACTGAGCCTGTGCTGTAGAGCTCACGAGCCACAACTACCGAGCCCGTGTACCACACCTACTGAAGCCCACGTGCCTAGAGCCCATGTTCCTCAACAAGAGAAGCCACCACGATGAGAAGCCCGCGTACCGCAACGCAGAGTAGCCCCCGCTCGCCGCAACTAGAGAAAGCCTGTGCGCAGCAACGAAGACCCAACACAGCCAATAAATAACTAAATAAATAAACAAAATTTAAAAAAAGAAAGCAGTACTGGCTCTAAAATTAATAGGCAAAAAAAAAAGAGACCCTGCAGAGCTTCCTGGTCCGCTCTTCCACGTGGCGACACAAGGAGAGGTCTGTGACAGGGCAAAGGGCCCTCGCCTGACCATGTTGGCACCCTGATCTCGGACTTCTCACCTCCAGAACTGTGATAATTAAATCTCTGTTGTTTATAAACCACTATGTTATTTTCCTGAAGCAGCCGAAACTAGGACAGAGCCCCAGTGAAGAAGCTTCTCCACAAAGTTTCCTGTAGCCCCTTGCACATACAACATGGTGTTTCAGGAGAAGAGTGAGCCCTGGCCCCATGGTCTACATAATTAACCAGCCACCACCAGGGCGTTTCCAGTATTGCCAATGCCTATCATAAGTCTCCAAAACACAATTCATTTTAGCTCATATTTAAAGTTTAAGCCCCAGAGCCTCTCTGTGAAATGCTTTACTTCCACAAAGTAAGATGTTACATTTCCCCCGAGGTAGAAATCATCACTCTAGTCCATTTGAGATGCTGAGGGATCCCATTTCAAAGTGCTTCTCATAATGGCTGTGGGATCAAACAAAGGCCCCTCACAGCACACATGTTCTCAGCAGCCTGGACGTGCCTGCCATCCCGGAGAGTACGAGAACATATTCAGAATAGAGTTACACGGCCCTGGTGTAGAAAAACTTCCTGAATGGGTAACCAGAGAAGATAACATATATAGAAACACTCACCTGTTCTCAGAACCAACCGGATCTGGTTTTGTGCATAGGTGGAAAGAACTGAGTCTGGGAACAGAGGCTTTTGTTTTCCCACAGTGAAAACAAGCACCTGCCCACACACAGCCACTCACACAGACTCTCACGCAGATACGGGCACACTTAGCATACCTCCACACACACATTCTCACAAAACTAGGAGTGGTTAGGAAATGTCAAGAAAATTAAAAGCAACGTCAGTCAGTTTGCCACAGACAGCTAACTGTGATTTTCTGTCTGTAAAAAAAAAAAAAAAAACTAATATGGAAATAACCGATTTGGGGTATTTCTCCTTGCCCTCTTCAATATATATAGCATCATGTTGGCCTCCTTTGGAACAGTGGGACCATTTCTGTGACAGTTGCTGGAAGCACAATGCCTCCTCAGCATGCTACCATATTTCACAAAGAGCTATGGGTCCACTCTTCTACTTGCTGAGAAGAAGTCGCAAATAGATACTTTGTCTCCAATCCCTGCTTGGTGTCTATTTCATTTTGAAACTGGCTAGTACAGCAGTCTAATAGGACCAAAGGATAGTCAGTTCTTCCTTAAATTTTAAGAACAGCTTCCATTAATGCAACGACCACCATGAGACTAACAGTCTTACTTCTAATTCAGTCCCTAAGCTTAAAGTCTACAAAAATATCCTCATATTTAATAGTTTAAGAAGATTTCCGGCAACCGAATATGGCAAGAGAAGATCGTGCAATTAAATACAGAGGTCAGATTTTCGATTCAGGATTTCAAACCTCAAATGGGGACCCCATACCTCTCCTCGCCTCAAGCCTCGCTCACGTCCTTGGCCCTCACTCTCAGCTGACAGCTTTGCCATATACTTCATTAAGAAAACAGAAATGAAACACAAATCCTTCCTTTTGCCACCCCAAGCCCACAATCCCACTTTGCTGTTCTTTCTTCCTGAGCATTAAAGACCTCCTCTCACTAAACGCCAACTTGTTCTCCGACCTTATCACTTTCTCTCCTGCAGTCACCTTCTAGCTCTCTTGCATCATCGATCTCCCACTTTCTAACAGAAAATCCCCACTCGAGTTGTTCCTTCAATGAAATAAAACAAACGAAACCAAACATCTCCTCCCCACATGCCTGCCCAGCCCCTCTACAGCCTTTCCAAGTAAATCCTCTCAAGAGTTGTCTACAAGTGCTGTTTCTACTTCCTCATCCCCAGTACATCCTCAACATACCACTTTGTCCTCCTCTCCTCACCCCCACCAAGACTGTCCTCGTCAAGGTGGCCAGGGAATTCTGTGTCACCAAACCCAATGGATGCCTTTCTAGACCTTTCAGCTTCGCTCCAAATACTGATATTTTCTCCCTCATGCTTACCTTCTTTTGCCTTGTATTCTCTCAAGGTTTCCCTCTTACCACACCAGATGCTTCTTCTCAGTCTCTTTTCCTGGTTTCTCCTCCTCTGTCTGACCTCGAGGATCAGCCTTGGATCTTGCCTCTCTCCCCAGATGATATCTATCTACACGTTTCAAAACCTTTTGCTGATGACTTGCTATTTGATATCTTTAGTCAAGACCTCTCCTCTGGGCTCCAGACTTGTGATTCCACCTAACTTATGTCTCCACTTGTATTTCCAATGGACAATTTAAGCTATGTCAATAACAGAATGCTTGACAGTTTCCTGACAAAACCATACCCAACTCGTCTAACAGGTCTTCCTATTTCAGTAAGAACAATAGCTGGCATGTATTCAATGCATGCTATGTGCCAGTAAGCACGTCAGCTGCTGCATAACCTCCTTTAATGCTCACAGCATTCCTACGGAATAGATATTCTCATTATTCCTATTTTATAGAGGAGAAAACCAAGGCACAGAGAGGATAACTTTGCCACGGTCAAACAGCTAAAAAGAATCTCAGATGGGATTAGGAGCCAGGCATTCTAGCTCAAGGGCCAATGTTCTTAAGCAAAACATTATAGTGTCTTCTCCCCAGAAACTCTTAAGAATTTTATTAATTACTCTTTTCCCCACACCCCCTGCACCTCAGTCATCAGCAGGTCTGGTTAACTCCAGCTCTAAAGTAGATTGTGGACCTGCCCACCTCTCTTCATATCCTCCACCACCATTTCAGTCTTGTGTGGCTCACAGTCACAGCCTCCTAACTGATTTACCCTCGGTCACTTTTTCTACCTCTGAGCTGCTCACCATGTTACCCCACTCAGGTTCAGCTGCTTGCCACTCAAAAGCCAATAATCGAGAGGCAAATGTCAGTAGAAAGGAAAGGTGCTTTAATCAGAAAAGCCGGCAATCTGGGGAGAAGGCGGACTCATGTCCCAAGAGTAACTCTGAAGATTCTTGCTCAGCCATGACAGTTTTTAAAGGGAAAGGGGGGTAAGAATCTCAGTGAGTCATCAAGGCAAGAGGTTGGATTCTGCATAATTCTCCATTGTGTGCAGACTGGCTGACTCTTTCTTCAGATGTTATCTTGCCTGCATGATCTGCTTGCAGGATTACTAAGGGGGCTATTGGGGGTAGAGAGCTAGTCATTCTTTAACTACTTAATCTTCATTCTTACTTCTTTTAATCTAGAAAAAAGAATCAACAGGTTAGACAAGGCATGGTGTGCATTCAAGAGAGCATAAGTCAGGAGTTAGGTGAAATTGCCTAGTGATCTCTTTCCTATAATTAGGTTCTTTTAAGGTTAGAGCAGAACAGAAATGGGCAAACAGCAAAGGGGCAAAAGAGCTGCTTTCAACCACGAATGGACAAACACATCTTAAAAAGGGAAAGATCATATCATTCTCCCATTTAAAAACCATCAAAGCATCCCACTGCTGTTAGACGGAAATCTAACATCCTCACCATGCCCTCTAGGGCCCTGCCTTTCTCTCCAACTTCATCACAGGCTACACTTCCCCACCTCACAGCTCCTCACCTCTGCTGGCCTCCTTTCACCGCCATAAATGCACCAGGGTTCGCCCCCGTCCTTCCTTTCTGGAGTGCCCCACCCACCTGGCTACCTCCTGCCCACGCTTCACATCACTCCTGAGAAGTGGTCCCCTTCAGCACTACCTAAAGTAAGGTTCCTAGGGATGCACCACCTTATACAACTTTTAGCTATTTAATTCTTTTCCATTTTCTTGTTTTTTTTTTTTTAAAAAAATCTCTCCTCCCCCAAGAAGCTCCATGAGGCCTGACCCAGGTCTTTCTTGTTCCTTATGAAAATGCCAGTGTCCAGGACAGCACCCAGCAGAGTCAAGGCCCTCAGTAAATCTTTTTTTTTTTTTTTTCAGTAAATCTTAATTAATATATTCTCTCTAGTTTCTTTTAAGTGTCTTCAAGGGGGCAGGAATCCCAAATTTTAAGGTTCAATTGTTTCTGAAAAGGAAACTGATTATTGTGAATCATAAGAAATTTAGAAGCACTCATTCCTGAAAGAACTAAAAGGGGGAAAAAAAAGAATTTCCCTGGATATACAGGAATGTAAGTTTTTGAGGGAAGCTTAGCTCAGCAGAAAAATAGAATTGGTGGTCATTGCCTTATGAGCTAATGGGGCATATGGGATCCTCTCGACCTGCAAAGTGAATGAGAAATTGAATTTAATAAAAATATCTAAAATCCTAGTCAAAAGAACCGAGATTATAAATTCTCTGATATAGAAACCATATGGAGAGTTAAATAGTGTAGCATGAAGAAAACATAAATGCACCACCTAAACTGTTAGACTTTCCTAAAAAAGCATGAAATTGACTTTGTCCCTGAGGTTTCCGAGATTCTCACTAAAAACAAGAGCATTTGTTGCCATTATCAAGACCTCCAGTTTAGACTTTCTAACGGGCAACGAGGGCAGCACTGTTGAAATGCTGGGTTCAGCGATGACTTTGTTCAGTGTCATCCTGGGGCCAGTACATTTGGCCGAGGCAGCATAACGACATAATGTGATGCTCTGTTATGGAATGCTGTGTATCTCGGCCAGTGCCCTGGGCTGCTTTGTCTATTTGCTACATTTCAGCCTCTGGTTGTGAGGTCGTGCCTTATACCGCACACCCAAAACACTCCACTCACTCATTCATTCACTCACTCATTGATTCAGAAAACATATCTCGAGAGTCTAAACTATGCTGAGCACTGTTCCAGGGGCTGGGGTTCGAGCAGGGAATAAAACAGACAAGGCCTTTTGCTCTTACAGAGCTTTTATGTCATAGAGGATGATAAGCATAAGTACGGTAACAACCTAAGAAACCCTGAGGAACAAGAAGAAAGTAAAACAAGGTAACAAAAGAAACAAGTGAGTGAGGCCCTGTGGAGGCGAGAACTGTGAACAGACGTAGAACAGAAGCTGGGGTGCACAGAGGCGGCCTCTCTGAACAGGCTACATTTGATCTGAGGGAGAGCGATACCAGGCGGAGCGCAGCACCACGAAAGAGTCAAAATTGAGTCAGGCTCACCTGTGCACGTCCTTGTAAAATCTGAGTTTAGCAAAAAGCCCAAGTCAGTTTAACCAGAACCCCCTACCCTTGATATCTGATCACCCTCAGTATCTGATCACTTATCTGTCACCATCCCCCAGGTGATGTCTGATGGCCCTGGCCTGTCTTCAGTGAAGAATCCTGTTAGGTCGGTTTAGCCAGAATTCCCCTTACCCCTGATGTTTCCTCTGAGTAATTTTCCACCACCCCCACCCCGGACCCGCACTCTGCTCCTTGGCTTACATTCCCACTTGCTCGATCTCTCATCCCTACTGTAGAATCCCACTGTCATCAGCGCTATACTTAATGAGCTGGTCCTGAATAAAGTCAGCCCTACCAACTTTAACAAGTGTCACTGAATATTTTTTTTCTTTACTAGCACCAGTGGCCTATGGCCCGAGGTCACCGTGGCTGAGCTCAGTGAGTGGTGTGCAGAGATATCAGGAAAACAGGTACAGGCCAGACCAGGGGGTACTGGGAGGCCACAGTGAGGAAACTTCTGCACCATTGTGTGTGTGCACGCCGGCAGGTAGGCCTATAGGCACTCCCTTGCCCTTCAGCTTCTGTTTGGGTTAAGCCACTGCTCCCACCTCCCCCACTTTGCAGAGCGCAGAAGGTGGGAGTAGGATGCACGTCACTGTGGACAGCCTGTGCCACCCTACTGAAGGTCAAAGCTCCCATCAGGGGGCCATGCCACATAATTCTCTCTCTCTGGGTTCCTATATCCGCTCCCTGCATTTTCCCATTCAGACCTGGGGTAGTCATAGCTCTGCACTCTTACTATTCCTTGGGGGTGCTGCCCCATCGTTAGTTACTTTTTCAAACCCCATCTAGGACCTCCTAGAAATTTTCATCAAACACCCAGCCTGACAGTGATGTTCTTGCCAGGACCCTGACTGACAGATTGTAATATAAAAACACTGCCCAAGCCACTTTCTCCCTTTCAGCAGTTACCTTTGCTTCCTCCTTATCCTTGGTAACCCACCTGCTAGAAGCTGGTTCCTCTAAGTGGCACATAACTCCATAAAACATCACTTTGGGAATTTTCAGAAGTTTCTGGGTCCATTAAATGTCATTCAGCTCCTATGGTTCCCTTTCTCTGCATGAAGCTTCCCTGAGATCAGAGCTCTCTTTAGGGTGATGCAAGTCATTCCAATAAAATGATTCAGGATGGAATTTTGAAAATGAAAGGCCGTGTGGTACAGAAAGAGCACTGGATCTGTAGTTCAAGTTTAACTGCATGACTCTTGGCAAGTTGATTTCCTCATCTTTAAGACAGTAATGATAACAATGTGCAGTGATAAACTTATTCATCAACACTCAGAGTAAAAAGCATGAATGGACCAATCAAGCTGCAGTGAGTGACTCCACTCCATTCTGAGGAAGAAGGGCAAATCAATCCAGCATTAAATCCTTCACTTCATCGACGCTGAGACACAGACTATAAACAAAACCCAGTAAGACTCTTGTTTTGGTCACTTCTTAAAATGACAATGTCCCCACAAATGTTAAAATACAAAGGTTATTATATCAGCCAGTTCGGGCTGCTATAACCAAATACAACGGACTGGGTGGCTTAAACAGCAGACATTTATTTCTCACATTTCTGGAGGATGGATATCCAAGATCAACGTGCTGGCAGATTCAGTTCCTAGTGAGAGCTCTCTTCCTGGCTTGCAGATGGCTGCCTGCTCACTGTGTCCTCAGGTGGTGGAGAGAGAGCTCTAGTGCACTTCCTCTTCTTCCAAGGGCACCAGCCCTATCAGCTGTGACCTCATTTAAACTTTATCATCTCCACACCAGCCCTGTCTCTAAATACAGCCACACTGGGGGGTTGGGGCTTCAACATATGAGTTGGGGGGCTGGGAGGAAGACACAAACATTCAGTCCATAACAGTTATCTAGACCAACTGCATGATAATCATTACCCAAATACTATCTATTTCTCTCGGGAACAGGCATGCAGAGATGATTTAGAATTCCATCAGATTCAAAATTCTCTTCCTCTACTGTACATAATGATGTATACTGAAGATTATAATTAAAAGCACTAAGTTAGGTTTAGTAATTATTTATATAAACTAATTGCTTACTTAGAATATATGCACAAAACGAAACCAAAAAGCCAGCCTTTAATTTATGCAACTACATGATATCTAAACATCTAAGTATCAAAGGTTGCCGTCGCTTTGCTACAACTTTAACCAAAAATCTTGACCAGTATGAGAAGTATTTTTGCCATGCTTTTCTGTCATGCACATTCATGCCTTAGTAAGGGATTGAAATTTTTTAACTATTAAAAAAATTCAAGAAACTTGGAATTTACCTATATAACAGAATACTTTACAGCAGTTTTTAAGTTAACCAGATCTACATGTTTCAACATGGATAAATTTCAAAAACAAATATGGAATGAAAAAAAAAAAGAGATTTCAGAATTATATATTATATCTGTACTCCCTTTCCCCAACCTTCTTTTCCACCTTGAAGAGTATGATCTGAGACAAATGTTACACTCTGGGAAACCCGAACGTCATGTCAATGGAGGTTACTATTATTTTCTGAACTTTTCTGAATTTTTAAAACATTCAAAATTAAAAATAAAACATTTTAAGAGTAACAAAAGTAATATACATCAAGACAACAATGCAAATCACAACAATAAGATATAGAACTAAAAATTACTTTTGGGGAAAACCCAAAATACTTCCTTAGTACGTCATTCCTCAAGGATCAATCAAAATACCAGTCCCTCACCTAATACGTCTGGGAAAAGAAGGGTGAGCAGAGCTTCACAGATTTCTTTCTTACGGTCTGCAGGATGGTAATGTGCTTTTGTAACTTCAAGGTTGATGAGGAACTGAGGGTGAATATTGGACAAGATAGAGTATGACATTTCCCAGTTCACGTGCATTCTAGGAGTGAATGCCTTTGCCCACAATGGATCAGACCGTGCAGTGGAAACGATACTTGCCAAATACAAATACTTTTATTGACTTTTTCAACTCTTTGCTATATTATCTGGCATAGTAGCTTCCAATCTTTTTGGTCTCAAAAATCTTTTACACTCTGAAAGAATTATTAAGGACCCCAGAGAGCTTTTGCTTATACGGGTTATACCTGTCAATATTTACCCTACTGGAAATGAAATCCACCCATTACATGTCAACATTTTTAAGTGAAAATAACTATATTTTCAAAAACAATGAGAAGAGTGGCACTGTTTTACATTTTTGCAAATCTCTTTCATGTCTGGTTTAATAGAATACAGCTGTAACTTCATGTCTGTTTCTGCTTTTGTTGCAATATGATTTTTTGGTTGAAGTACATGAAGAAAATCTGGCTTCACACACATATTTACTTGGAAAAGAAGGGAGTATTTTAATGGCTTTTTCAGATAATTGTAAACATTCTTTAATACTACACCAAAACTCAACAAATAGCAGTTCTTACAAATCAGTTGCAATGAGCAATCTGAAACAATGTCAATGAACTTTTTATACTTCTTTTTTAAAATCCATTGGTCTACCTTATACTTTGAATGGATCTTTAACTCATTCACAATTTTGTAATATGCATTGGGCGTTTGGAAATGTTTTGCTCCCTGAGGTATATGGATCTTCCCAAGGTTGACTTATTTCATTACACAATGTCAAGTAATCACATTTGTTAATATCACCATTGATCTCATCAAAAGCCCCTTAAGTATATGGAAGCTGTCAAGCTCACAGTGGCAAATACACATTTTTCCAAATTCTGATTTTTCTTGAAAGCTCAAATTGTATCATTGGCAGCAAATACTGGCAGATGTTTTTCCTGAAGTAACAAGCTCGCTTTGTTCATTTTTGAGAAAATGTCTGCCAAAGCCCAAGCCTGAATAACCATGGTTTGTCTGTCACTCATTCTCTCAGATAAAAATGATGCTCCGGGGAAAAAGCAGATAGTTCAGCTTACAACTCAAACAATCACACAAGTGCTTTTCCTCAAGACAACCATTGTACTTCCCTCAGCTGCAGAAGTGCTTTATGCATATGTTTGTCACACAGAACATTAAAAGATGTACATTCAGAGTCAAAATTTAATAAAAATTAATAATTTTACTGCTTTGGGCTTCCCTGATGGCGCAGTGGTTGAGAGTCCGCCTGCCGATGCAGGGGACGCGGGTTCGTGCCCGGGTCCGGGAAGATCCCACGTGCCGCGGAGCGGCTGGGCCCGTGAGCCATGGCCGCTGAGCCTGCGCGTCCGGAGCCTGTGCTCCGCAACGGGAGAGGCCACAACAGTGAGAGGCCCGCGTACAGCAAAAATAATAATAATAATAATAATAATAATTTTACTGCTTTATCAAAGACATTCTCAAGAGAAACTGGAGCTTTTTTTTTCTTTTTTCTTTTTTCAAATTACAAGTAGGTGACAGTGAAGAATAACTATTAGTACAGTTTGGTGCCATCACCAGGATTGACACTAAGGCACTTTTACCCACCACTGTTTTTCTAGCAACAGAGGTCAAATATCAACACAGTGAAAAGGGCAAGTATTAGTATTATTATAAAAATAGTTTTGACCTCACAACCTCCTAAAAGGGTCTTAGGAACTCCCACTTACCTGAAGACCCCACTTTGAGAACCACTGATGTAGAACATTACAAAGATAAATAACTTAGTCTTAAATTATTTGAAAAATTAAACAAAGGCCGGTGCCTTTGGCTACTGCAATTCCTTAAAAGACTAACTCACTTGCTTCTGCCTTTCTGAATCGAAGGGAATTCAAAACAAAATACATATGCCTCCTCAACTGCCTTTTCTGTCTATGACCACATAGCCTGCCTCATTTAGACTTTTACATTTTTTCCTGGTTTTTTTCATCTCAAAGGTAAAGATAGTAACATCCAATATTGAGAATTTTAATCACAGAGATCTGCCAGAGGCGTAAAAAAGAATATCATGCAACTTTTACAACATAAAATTCTCCATTTAAGTGGCTTTGTGTATAAGATTTTGTAGTTCACTATCAGCTAACGTTTATCTAATAACAACTGTGTATCAGACATTATAATACGCACTTCAGTGTTCAATTTATATTTACCTTTTACAACAACTCATCAGATATGGGCACATTTTACAGCTAAGAAGGTTGAAGGACACGTACACATGCAATTACTTTTTAGGAGGTCCACAGTTCTGGAACCATCACACAAGTCTTCAAATTGAAAGAGCCTTATTTTTGCCATTGTCCTCAAAGATGGGGCAATGGCAATAAGTAATCCAGGTCCTCAGGAGAGCCTCATAAAACAGCCTCTCTCCTCTGCCTAACTTTCCTACCTTGCCCAGCTGTTTGCCACTCCCCATGAGGTGAAGCAGCCAATGAAGTCAGAGCCTCAGGGTGACATAACCACAGAGCCAACAGACACTCAACAATTACTCTTCTGTATCCAGAAAACTAACTTGTCCAAGAGTAAGGATTTCACATGAACACTATAATCTTTAGTTAGGAAAGAAATATACAAAGCCACCTTTGAATGTTTGCTGGGGAATAACATGAACATTTAAAAACCGCTAAAGAGAAGAATGTTCCACTACACCCTCAGAAGGAGAGAGGGGTGCAAACTTACCAAACCAACATCCTAAAATCACTCCTCAGCTTAACACTCATTGTTTGCCTCATTAGAGGTCTTTGCCACCATAAAAATGTGTTTCTTAAGACTCAAACCCCATCATCTTCCAAGACAGAAGATCAAAGAGCTTCCTGGTACATTCGGTATTGGGAAATTCTTTCTTCCATTTGTAGGTTCTGCATCAAAACAGATGCAGCGAGAAAAGCCACATCTCAGTGCATTTGGGACCTGATGAAGCTGGATATCTCTGGTGGTGTGTAGGTATTGAACATGTCTCTCCTGTCATGGAGAATAACCTGCCTGCCCAGGGAGGTGGAGTCCAATCATGGCAGAGGATGATATATGGAAAGCATTTTCCTGTATGAGGGAGAACTAATTCACCCTGTTACCTTTCTTTCATTGAGGAATGCTGGCAATTTGAGAACCTATGTCTAGATCCATTGTCTATGAGAAGAGGAAGCCCTTTGCAATAAAACAGGCATTTTGTCATCTTCTAACAAGATGTCCATTTTATTTTAGAAATACGCATAAGAGAAGTGAAGACAGGGCGACATCTAACAGGTCCTCTTCTGTTCAGTGAGACCAGGAGACAAGACAAAATTATATCAGTACACATCGGTCCCCTGTAGCTAAAAATATACATGGTTATTCTTGAGGCTTTTGAAAAGAAGCATCAAGCAGCCCTATTGTGAATATTATTTAGTGTAAGACTTAGATATAGGGAGTTTTAGATTTTTTTTTTTAATCCTACACTATTTGGAGAAGCATTTATGGTGATGGTTATAGGAAACAGCTTGTTTTAAATCATTCTTTCCATTTTAAAAGCCACAGGAATATATCAGAAATGGCCAAATCATGAATAAGTTATTTACTTTATTCTAAATGTAACTAGACCTAGGGAGACTTCACTAATTACTGGTATCGCAGCGAAGCAGAAATCTGTTCATGTCTCATTCAGGCAGTGGATTAGATAAAACATTAGTTCGGTGGAGCTGATCACTCTGGAGGTTTACTCATTTGCCTCAACGCAATAAATGTCAGCATTTTAGGTCTCCTGGAATATCCTGACGCTGGCCTAATAACACACCTGCTGTATTTATTTTTGAACGTAAATGGCACTCAGAAGTATGCTTTGAAAATTAATTTCAACTGGAATACAATAAACATTAATAAATCCAGATTTAGTTTCTGCTAACAATTACTTCATGGAATTGTCAGATATGGTGGAAAGCCCTAGTTTACAAATACAGTTTGTAGCAATTAAATCCCTTCCAAACCAAACCACTCCAAACTTGATGGGCTCCTCTCAGGTGCTTGATGGATATCAATATGGACTTGCAGGATTTTTATGACTTCGCGATGGGCACATAAAGAGCAAAGGCACGCTTAGGTCAAGGCTGCTGTGGCCGTGAAAACAGAGGAAATTCATCTCTAAGAATTGGCTCAAGACAAAAGAACAGTTACATAATTCTTGGATGAAAATGAATTCTCCATTGACGTGGACAATGAAAACAACAAAGAGGACACTTTCCTACTCCCATGTTCTAGATATCTTTTAAGCATAGCAACAAAAGCACAAGGGTGCTTTCTCTGTAAGTCCCCAAATCTGAAATGATGGAGCTGCCATGATGGTGTTCCAGCCTGCAGTACACATTAGGGATGGGCTGCTCGTCCTGATGGCTGAAGCGGACAGATTGAAGCATTCAGCCCGTTCTCCGAACCACAGCCCATCTGTTTACATCCTGTGCCAAAATCACAATGCTGGGAATTGCATGGGTACCCTTAGCATCGTCTGCAAATAATCACCCCTGGAATGTTTGGTTCTGTCTAACCCTTGAGCAGAAGAAAAATAACCCCATTCTGAGCATCCAGAGACCTCAGTTCACTTGTATCCATAGACCTCGGACCTTTCATCCAGGGCTTTTGTACTCAACTTCGCCACTAGGAACTGGGGGAACTAACCGTCACCTTATTGCCTTCAGAGGCGCTCACTGTACCTCTTTAAGCTTTTACTCCTTCAAACAGGTGACTGCAAAACTGAAATAGCAATAGATGCAGAAACAGGCAAAAGTTTCAAACAGACAAGATCAAAAGGTGGTTCTCCTCTAACACAAATCAAACCAAACAACTTTATGAGAATAGAATGGAATTTTAAAAAAAGGCCACTGACCTAGAGAAAACTAGGTAACTATGTTTAGTTATATAACTGAGACTCCTGGATTACAAACAATGTGAAGGACTGGGGTGGGTGTCAGGCATCTCTGAGCAGCGGAACGCTGGTAACCAGAGCAGATAACAAACGCAATGCATATCTGTTGACTGAAAAGTGGCTAAATTACATTTTTAAAGGTAAAGTCAAAAGTAAATGCATTCATGAAAATGGCATGACATCTGTGAGTTTACAAACTTATAAAGGGTTCGGGGAACATCGGCTGAAGCATTGCAAGTTAAACCACGTGTCCCTGCCCGCGTCCAAGTTGAAGACACTCCTTGTGGACGGAACATGCAGTGTTGGGCAGAGACACAGAGAACAGCGCCGGGGGATCCTCTCTGGGAATAAGTGGCAGGACCCAGGGACAAAGAAGACCCAGCTCATCTGCTCCACTTGAATTTGCCACTTTTATATGTATTTTATTCATATTTCAGTTACACAAATATAAAATTGTGTGGTGAGTTTTCTTTTCCTACGAAAAAATGAAATATTTTTGGGAGGGGAGGTACTGTTAAAAAAGGAGTTAAAGCAAGTAAACCAGAAAAAGCCCCATTGCCTTATGTAATTTCATTTGTATCACATGCCTACAAAGTTTAAAGAAAAAATAAGTGTCCCTCTTGCATCGGTTGTTTATAGTTCTTCAGTGGTCTTGTGTTGTTTCCTGATCACGTTGCTGGGTCAAGCCCCAGATCAGAGGGGTGTCAGCTTCTATTTTAGAAATTGGTTTGCTAATGACATTCTAATGTCGATCATCATATAGCAGGAACTATATTAATATATTTTTCTCTCCGGCACTGTTACACAGATGTCAGCTCTAATCCCTGTAGAAGGCTGCTACAAGTCAATCTTCATGGAAATATATTAGCGATGCCTGTGAAGTTTCTAGAAATATAAGAGGTGTGAAAATTATAATTGGAAGAAAGAAACCTTTAAAAAAATTAAGCTGAGCTTGGGATATGTAAAATGATTCAGCTTTGATGACAACAATCGGCCTGCAAAATTTTCCAAGACTATATTAGCCTAATGTAAATAATACATATATGAAAATCTGTCAAATTATCTAAATACATCAACTCTTTATACAAATCAAGCATGGGAAAGCTCTCTGTTTTGGCCAAAAGTAATGCCCAAGACTAATATTTCACAATCATGAATTAAATGAATAAAAAATCAGTTTGTAAAATGTTATTGATGTTTCTCTTTCAACATAACCTTTATGCTGTGTTCAGAGAGCAGGAAGACAGATGTTTCCCAACCTGCAGGGCTGGGGCAAGCCTGCCTTTTAAGAGCGCAATTGTAAACCGATGAAAGGTGTATAAACAGATGACAGGGGCAATTACAATGTGGAATTGGTTGCGCTCTCAATTACTGAAAGCACATCACCCGCATTATTCTTTTTATGCTGCTCTTTGATGACAAAAAGCATGAATAGCTCATCAGGACTACAATATGTTTGTATTTCGAATTTCTCTTGGTAAGGGAATATCTGCAGCTTCAGGTGAGGCTAGAGAAAGAGGATGAGCTGGTACGGATCCTCATAGGAAAAGGAACGACGATTCCATCTCTTACAGGTAGCAGTCACTTTTTAAGTTTTCTAAATGCCCAAGAAGAGTAAGCATGGTCCCCCAGACAAAGAGGCTGCCATCGTGTTAGAGGGGAGAAGTTGGGAAGGGTCAGAGGGAAAGCACAGTGGAGACTGATACATATTAAGTTAGGAAAGAAGTGTGAACTGGAACAGAATCTGTAAATCAATGATTATGCCTCATCGATGATTGATTAATCACATCTGCCTCAATACACACGTGTAACACCTAGATCTCAGGACAATTCTTGTCCCAATTCATGCTCTGCCTTTTCAGCTTGTCTTGTAGATGCTGAAGAATCTCCCAAAGTAATAATAGTTGGGATTGTAGTCATAAAGATCTCGTGCAGGGCTCAGTTCAATTTAGGAGCCTACCCTAGAAATGGAACAGAACTTTGGGGGCTTACTCCAAAATGATCCAGCCTCCCCACTGGGCCTCACGACTCACAGTACTCTCCATTGCTTTGCCATTCCTAGATCTCATGCCGTGGCCTAGGAATCCCAAGGCTCAAACTGGAAAGCAGCCCATCTTTGAGGTCACAAGGGCAGGCTGCCACTCCTCAAGTGGACTGCTCACCTTAAAAACACCTCTTCTCTGTGGGTTGTTTTTTTGTTTTGTGTTTTTATGGGGTTTTGTTTTTGTTTTGAACAGCAACAAAAACAGCTAGTCTGTAACCGATACCAGAGCTGTTAAACAGAGGATTAATTCTATACTTGGCCTCAAGTGTTGGCACATGTTCTGGAGAATGGAGTTGGGGGGATGTTTAAGAACGCTAAGTACTCAAGCCTGTCATGTGCAGATGTGGTAAAACTGCAGTAAGTTCAGAGAAGTGGCAAAGATGATTAAAGGGATAAAGAATGGTTTCTGAGGGAAGGCTAAAGGGATTCTTTTCACCTTTATCCCAAGAAATGAGAAAATAATGATTATGAACTTCAAAGTCTGTTTGTTCTTCATGTCTGCAGCAAACCCCACGAATGAATATGGGCTTGAACTAAAAGCAGGAGAGAATCTGGTAACAGGAAAAGAAAAATTTCTTGTCCTTCAGAGGGAAAAGCATGGCAATCTCATCCAAGAGTCTACATTTGTACGCAGTTTTTAACCAAGGGTTATACCACACACTTCTCTAAAAATCTAAATTCTTAACGACTTTTTTTTTTCTCGGAGCCTAGACTTAGAGGAGCAAAAACGGGAAATATGTAAATGTTTCATTTCCCACCCCATGCCAGGTCTGCAAGCCCTCACAGCCCAGTCTTACGAATGTTCCGTAGAAGGAAATTCATGGTTCAATCTCAGTTCGCAGTGGACAATATTTTTCTTGATTTTTTTACTATTTTCAGCACTTCGCAGAGCACGTATGGGGAAAAGGAAATGGAGGAGTATGGCTAGTCGGGGAGGTTTAAAGTAAAGAGAAATAGGCGTAGCTCTGGAAGAGAGCCTATGTCATTGATCTTGTCCACAACCTAATTGAGAACATTCCCCGGCTTCGCGAGGCAATACTCTGTCTAGACTCGCAGGATTTACGCAGCACTCAGTAGTTCGACATAAGGCAGTGCGCCTGCTGAGTATGCAGTCTGGCTAAGCAATAACTCAATCTGTCTTCTAAGAACCCGGTGCAGAATAACCTAAGGAAGTTGTTCTTCTGTGTAGAGGTACCTCCATGACTGCTATTTAAAAATAATAATAGTTAATATTATTTAGGTAATTGATTATTTATGTTGTTTATTATTTAGCCCCAAATCATAAATAGTTTGGGGCTTTGTTCTAAACAACCTGGTGCAAGCTGACCTCTTTGTTTTCCTATTCAACCCAAATATTCTCTTTCCCAATACCCCTCCTTTAGTGACCAGTCTATCCCTGTGGGCCAAATGAGGCTCCAACTACTTGTAAAAAGAGCAAAAGCCTCCGTTGGTGACCTTCAAGCTGGCTAAAGACCCAGCCAAGACGTGTCACCATATGGAGTTTCCGTTCCCCTGTGAGAAGCCACAGGGGCACATGCATGGGTGACATGAATGGAGGTATTCGGTTGTAAAATGTTATTCACATGCAAGAGATCATTGTTATTGTTTCCTGTAATTATTCTGCCTAATAACAAAAGGAAAATAACTGATTTTGACACCCAAGTTTTGCTGTAAATAGGCAGAATGTTGTCATGAATATGCAAAATATTATGATCATTGCCATACCTAACTAATTGCATTTGAAACATGCTGGCCATAAAATAATTAGCAGTGCAGAAAGGCATCATGATACTAGCTATAAATACTAAACATAACTAATTATTTCCATCATTAAATGGTCCTGCCAAGTAATTTATAACAAACCCCCGCATAGACGGCAGAGCCCGAGCTCTCTGACAATGTGGCATTCAAGGGCCGTGTCACCCAAGGCTTTCTATTTTGTGATATCGTTGGGATGAGTGGATACCAATTTGAACATAAACTAAAATGAAACTAATCTAGGATTTTCAATGTTCTTTGAGCTTTGGGGTGATTGTTGTGGAAAATTCAGGCAGATCCTTTTGTTGCTGACATCAAAAGTGGTAGGTCACTCTGGACCTGCGGAGTACATTCTCAGCTCAAGCAAAAATTGATTTCCTTTTTTAAAAAGCAGCTGGCATTACAATGAATAGACTTCTTTCGATTTTTCTTCTCCAGTGAAGCATTCAGTGAATGCAGCAGGCATAATAGGCTGAAGTAAACAGTGTCAGGTTCTGTTATATCAGGAGCTCTTTTAAACCAAGCAGACAAGCTATCATCAGTGCCTGAAACCCTGCAAATCATGGCAGACTCAGAAAATGAGTTTGTTTCTTGACCAGTGTGTTGATGACATTTTGAAGAATGGAAGGAGGCGCTTTGCTAATCACTCTGGCTGCCCCAAGCCCCATTATGATGCCATCTCGCTAATGAGCAAAAATAATGTGCCTGGATGAGGCGGTAATAGAATTAGAGCTTCTGTGCCGCGCCGGACCCAGGACCGTCATGAACATTCTCTGATTTTTCGTGAAACGTGCAAGAATCTTGGGATTCATCTCTGAGAATCATTTGTCAGAATCCTTTGGCCTCATTTTTTTTCTGGTGGTTTGAAAATCGGAAATTGGCCTACAACATAACAAAGTAACTTGCCCTAGTTTTCAGTCCTTAGGGTGAGGACCTCATGACCAACTGAAAGACAGCAAATCTGAGCTGTGACTTTTTTGTTTCTGCTTTTGTTCCCCCGACGCCCACCCCCCTCCCCCCAGTGACTGTAAAAAGAGAGGGTGGTAAACAAGGATTTGGGTGATGGAAATGTTAAAGTACATTCATCCCTGCGGAATTAGGCTTGCAACGATTCAATCGCATACTAAAGAGCCCTGGGAGACCAGCATTAATCTTGTTGTTAAAAATATTTTATATGTATAACGGAATCACTTTGCTGTACACCTGAAACTAACACAACATTGTAAATCAACTATACTCCAATATAAAATAAAAATTAAATTAAAAAAGAATCGATAACAAATGAATCTTAAATATATATAAAAAATTTTTTCTCTTCTAAGTACACAGTCTTCTCACCTACAGAACCATAACGGTGAGGCTAGAGCCCACTGAACCCTCCTTCCTTCCATCCTGGGGACAGGAGGAGAGGTAAGTGTCTTCAGAGAGCCCCTAGAGTTCAATGTGAGTGCCATTCACACCCAGGCAATGAAGCTTTCTCCTGAATTCTCCTGTGCACTGCTCTCAGATGACAGGCAGCCACTGGGATGGGAGGGACTCCCAAGGCGCCCCGATGGGCAAGTGCCCAAGGGGGCGCAGGGAAAATAACTACTTGCTGTGCGGTGCTGGGGACCCCTTCTTCCTCCTCTCTGCTAGAATCCAAAAGCTTTTTGCTCCAGGAGGGTATTTCTAAGCAATCGCACCTCTAAATAGAAAGTAATTACGGAGGAAATTAACTTCACAGCTGAAGATTGTGTTGTCATGATAATTTAGAAGAGTGGGAAGGATGTTTTCTGAGCAATCCCTAATCTTTTTTTCTTCTCTCTTTTTGGTTATCACTTAATGGTATTCATTAAAACCGATAACAGAAATTGCTTCTCTTTAAATTTCCTGCTGAGGCTAGATTTAGTTGAGTTAGACTTTTCTTGAAACAATATATTAGTGTCATGCCCAATTGACTTCTGCTGCAAAAGAAATAAATCTCCCATGTGACTTTGTTGCTCGCATCTGGAAATGGTTAAAAATATGTACTCTGTCAGCCCATTGTTTAAAGAACAACGTGGGTTTCCTTGTCCCCTAATCTCCGTGCACCTGTCACCACTCTGTCCCCTGCTATACATGAACTTATGACAGGCCTTCTTTCAGCTCAAAGCAATATTTACCTTCAGAGATAATTCATGCTTAGAGCATAGTAAAGATCTACCTTCCACCATTAGCCCACAGGTCACTCACTTCTCTTTTACTCTCACTCGCCCTGTGTCCCTGCAAATCAACACAGAAGCTTCCCAGAGAGGCCAAAGCCATTTGTCCCCTCAAGATGTTCAAACTAAAGATTGGGGAGGTGCTAATAAAATTATAGCAAACACTGATGTCATTGGAAATTGTGTTTCATCTTCAAGCCATTAATACAGAAAACAGTATCTTATACCTTCACTCTTAGAATACTAAGTATAATTTGTAGGTTCATTAAGCAGAGCCACCCAGACACGTGACATGGTCTTCATCATATATCCTCAAGGAGGGAGGCTGCTTGCAAACAAAAGTGGCATAAACTTTGTAAAAAATGGTAATGAATGCTACTGTTGGTCTTGGCCACATCTTTTTTTTTGCGGTACGCGGGCCCCTCACTGCTGTGGCCTCTCCCGTTGCAGAGCACAGGCTCCGGACGCGCAGGCTCAGCGGCCATGGCTCACGGGCCCAGCCGCTCCCCGGCATGTGGGATCTTCCCGGACCGGGGCACGAACCCGTGTCGCCTGCATCGGCAGGCGGACTCTCAACCACTGCGCCACCAGGGAAGCCCTTGGTCACATCTTTATCAGCATAGTGATTGTGTGATTGAATGGCTGGGTCTCAGTCTCTGATCCTTAAGGCCACAATCCTACAGAGGATCCTGGCCTAAAAGGAAACTTCTAGGTACACTCTGTAGAGAGTGTGGTTGAGCCCCTACTATGTGCAAAACATTCCTATCACCTGATACCCACATTACCTCATTTAGTCTTTACCACTCTTATGGGTGTTGTTACTAGAATTTCTCTTATTATAATCTCTATTTTATGGTTGAGGAAATTAAGACTTGGAGAGCTTAAGGCCAGCCAGTTAGTGAGTGGGAGGTCCGGCATTAGTTTTGAGAAAGACACTATCATTACTTTTCTACTAGCTAATATTTTCAACAGATATCATTATAACTAACTGTACTTTAGAGATGTGAATGAACATGAGAAAAATAAGTTACTTTGCTCTAAGAGCAAAGGAGAGTGGGGAGGGAACCAACATTTAATGAATCTGTTATAAACATACAGATAGCAACCTTTCAAGGTAGGCATTTTGTGTGAGTGTGTGTGGTACGCGGGCATCTCACTGTTGTGGCCTCTCCCGTTGCAGAGCAACAGGCTCCGGACGCGCAGGCTCAGCGGCCATGGCTCACGCGCGCAGCTGCTCCGCGGCATGTGGGATCTTCCCGGACTGGGGCACGAACCCGTGTCCCCTGCATTGGCAGGCAGACTCTCAACAACTGTGCCACCAGGGAAGCCCTAAGGTAGGCATTTTTTATCGGCCTTTTATAGATGAGGAAACTAATGTTCAGAGAGGAAAATGACTTGCTAATTTCATACAACTCGGGAGTAGGAGAGCCTGACTCAAACAAGATCTGGTGTGTCACAAATTTCATTCTGAAACTTGGGTTAGGATGAGAACTTCAAATCTAAGGAGTTTGATTATGTGAACGAATAAGCAGAACTGTCCCAAATGCAGTCCTAAAATCGTTGAATTTAGAGACATCACCATTTAAGGCTTCGATTTCAAAGTCTTCAAAGAAAAGAGAAGGAAGTAACCTTAAAACCATTGTTCTCAATTCTTCAGGGCAGAAAGCAGGATAAATATGTTGGATTTCCCCATAAGGTTGTTTGGGGTTTCATGTAAACCATGACGTCTCTCTGCTGGATAATAAGGAACTTAAGCAAACCAGGAAGTACAGTGATAAGGTTTGGGAATGAACTATGGGTTTAATACCTTTCACTGTGGGATTTCTCATTATTCAAGATCAGTGTGTCCTCTAAAATCTCCCTGCCTTTTTAGCAAGTTAAGCAAATGTGCAAGGGTTGGATAGCTCCTCATTGGAACATCTTCTTTTACCCTTTGTTATCAGAACACTTCTCTAGAGCAAAGTCAGTGTCAGATGCAAAAATGATATAATGTGCAGTTTTGCAGAAACAGGAGGTGTGCTGTGGAATACATATCAAGCAGACACCACAGTAAGCCGACAAGCAACGCATGAATACATGAGACGAATAAATAGTGAATAGCATTTTGCATTTATAAGTTGCTTTTTATCGAAGCAGTAAACAGTCACATGACCTTGAATAGAGCCCTTAGGATTGCAGTGGAGCCTGCTTTGACAGCAATCCCAAAATACTGCGGTTCTAGAGAGACAGGAAAGTGTTAAAATTGATCAATGCCTTGGGTAAATTTGATGAAAGTTTTACCTAAGAGGAAATACCTATTTCAATCTGAATATCATATGTGAAACTTCACGCCAACTGTCCAAACTAGCCATGTTATCAAAATGGAGAGTTGACTTAGTCACGAATTATATGCCTTTATCTTGTAATTGGTTGCAAGATGTAACATCAAGTATTATTCCCCACATAAAGCTGATAGTCACTGAGGAAACCATAAAATGCTACCAAACTCCAAAATCTAGAATGCCTAGCAGCAAGGAACGAGATTTTGACATGCACACTGTGCTATTCACAGCAAATGGTTTCACAAATGCACTATCTGTGAAAAAAGTAATAATAAAGTTTAAACATCGTTCCCTCCAGTTCGTAAAGTGTGCAACATTTTAAATACATTATGCTGTTGTGGTCACAAGTATACCTGTCATGGAGCCAACACAGCTGGAAGTTGAATTCTTGAACTAATGTGACAAAAGTCTTCTAGCGTGAGCAATTTTACATCTTGTTCAAATAAACTTTATTAGCATATATGCCCTCTAAAATGGCAGAAAAACTGTTATGGTGGCTGTACATTCTGTCTTGAATTAGTAAGACTGGATGGCTGATGTCTTACCATTTTAAGAATAAACTCTCTCATTTTCTTTCCTATGCAATCTGCATTTTTACTCATTTGCACTAACATAAGACGGAGCATGTGAGAAAACATAGTCACAAAAGACTTACATTAGCTCTTATTCAGAGAGCCGAGTGAAGCCAATTTTCTAGGGCAGAGCTGCTTCCTCTTATAGAAACCTCAATCTTATTTTAATTTTTAAAGAGTAGTCCTACTGGGCAGTAGCCTATTGAATCATCATTGTGTGTGTGTGAATTTCATGCCTTCAAAGTTACACGCTAGAGAGTCTTCAGGGCTGAAGTTTATTTATTTTGAGCACAAGTACTGCCAAGACGGCAGTAAGAGCATCCCTACTGGGTCCTCCAAATACTTGCTCCTCTCTCCCTTGTGCACAACCTCTATAGAGAAGAAAGAGGGTTAAACCCTTGGGCATTATCCTGGTTCTTGAAACTTAACATCCCATTTGGAATGCAAAGCTACAAATTCCGAGACTCCAAAAAGCTTTTGAAATGCAACTTTGTTTTTCTGGATTGAGGCTTCCCTGCCTTTTATGATGGAGGTGATGGATAATGCTGACCTACAGAAATTAATTAGTATAATTCACTTGAAGGCTTATTGCTAACATCGTTATAATTCATTCCCACAGGAGTCATTTGATTATTGCCTTTCTTGCCAATAAGAATTAAAACAGCTAGTTACTAGTTGCAGATCATTAACCCGTTCTGTCTTTGCCATCATACAGGAATACTGTATGGAAGACATTAGGACCCTGACATTTCCCTATGGCCCATCTTCTCTGCCTGCCTAGAAATGCATTCTAGAGTATCTGTGAGCCCAGCACCAAAGATATACAGGTCACAGAGGGAGGGCGAGCTAGATTTCCTACAACAGCTCAGCGCTGTGAAATATTCAGGAGATACTTCCTTTTCTATCCCTCTGTGTATCTTAGGAGAAATACACACAATTGGATAGGAAGAATGAGGTAGCTGCCATATTTGAAATATTCTCAGCACCACTGCAGGTGGGTTATTTGTAGCATGGCGTGCCCACAGCAGGTTGTTTATAAACAAACAACTACATTAATTAACTCAGTAATTAATTAATCTAACTTCTAAACACACCCAGTGTCCAGTGGGAACAGTTTCTGATCCACCCTTGAACTTGTCCTTTATACAGACTATTTCACATTCTATTGCAAATATCACTGCAATTTTTCCAAAGTATGTCATAATCACCATTTGTGAAACTACGTGTTTATAGGCTCCATATTATTTGTACATGTGAGAATGATCTTTGTGCCTACTGTAAATAAGAGTCAGAAGTGTGTTTTACTAGACTGAATAGTGAACATGTTCACTAGTGAATAGTGAATATTCCTGACTCTAATAGGCCCATTTAGGTCATTGGTATTCACGTTACTTCCTTCAGCCCAGTGTTTCTGCAGAGCTAGTCAGGGTATAATTTATCCTCAGGGTAAGTTTTGCCAAACTCCTTTACTTTGCTCTTCTTCAAAAGAATTCTCTAAGTTGATGTACATTCCCTCTGGACTTTCATGAAGAAATTTTTACCTGTGCGTGAGCCTTTCTTGCACAAAAAATCTAGTACAATCACTCCTAGGGTGACTCTTGAGTTTGTGTGCAATCACTGGGGTCAGTAATAGTAAATTCAAAGGAGATGATAAAAGATGACTTGGGGAAAATGACATAAAAGTCTGTTTCTAGAAAAACTAAACTATTCTTCACTTCCATAAATATTTTATGTTTATTACGCCAGCAACCAATAGCTATAGCTTCAGAGAGAATTACTTTACAGAAGAAAGAAAAAGAAAATCAAGAGCTGTCCTAGCAGAACTTGCAACAGACTGAGACTTACATGAGTGTACTTCTAAAATTGCCATTAGTTTCCAAGTTAAAAAAAAAAAAAAAAAGATGAACATTGACCCAAAATCATTTTGCACTAAATCTAAAATACTTTAAAAGGAAGGAATAAATGTGTTGGCAAAATCACTAGCCTTGACACGTGAAAACTAGTGTTCCAGTCCTGACTCTACCATTAAGCAGATCAACGGTTACAAGTACCTCATCCGACTGAAAATTAGTTTTTCACAAATAAAAAACAGGTGCATAAAAGCCTGAGCTACATTTGTGACTAGAGGAAGCTACATAGCATGATGCTCTTTCACTATTTAAAATAAAGTATCATGTCAACTATACTTTAATAAAAAAAAAATAAATAAATAAAACAGAATGGACCACATGTGAAGCAATAATAATAATAATGAAGTAGGAGTGTGCCCTAAAACTCTTCACATAAAAGAACTGGTTTCACGTCACTGGTTTTTGTCATAGCCAAACACTTTTACACTCTAAAATAGAAATCCATCAGCTCAACAAGTACGTTTGAATCCCAAAGCTGTTCGTAATAGGTTTCTACTCTATTTGACCATTTGGTTCTTACATGTTCAATATCTTGTCAGTCTTTTCAGAGTGAGGCAGGAGCAGTAGCAGGAAAAATCATAGCCCTGGGCTTAGGCAGATATGTGTTCAAATCCCAAGTCTGCTGCTTATGAGCTGGGTGTCCTTGGACAAGGACATCATTTCTTTGACCCTCATTTGCCTCATCTGTAAAATGAGGATAGCATTAGTATTTACTTTATAGAGATATTTATGAGGAATTTAAAAAAATTATATACTCAAGGCACATTCATACAAGCCAGCCATGTAGTGCTTAACAGAGATAGCTTTTGTTAATAAAATAAGACAAAGATTAAGGGAGGGATCTAGTAACTAAAGAAAAAAATCAATGGTTGCATTGGCTTAAGACGGAAAATACTTCTTGCTGAGCATCATGAATTCTACTTTCTAGGATCAAACTAAGGCTTTTTCACTGGTAAAGGACCGTGAACATATTGAAACAATAATTTCTAGAAAACTGATCTTTTTTACTTAGTATAAGCGAAGCTATTTTAGGCAACTTAACTAGAAAAACAGAAGAAGAAAAGGAACGTTTCCTCCTCACCCTGTTTATTAGCAAAATGGTTACATGCATCATAGATGCAAAGTTCTAAGATCTCAGACTTCACAGAAACCTAGTTTATTGTGTTGCTCAGGTTTCAGACAAGGGGGACGAGTGAAATAGCTCTCTGCCTATAATTCACTTTACATCTCATTTAGAGAAAAATGAAAACAAATTAACATCTCACAGAAAGTAGAAGATGAAGTAACTAGAATGAGAATAGAGTTAGACAGTGAGATTGTATAACATTAGAGGGTAACACTTTGGGCACTGATGCCAATCAACCTTACTTAAGTGACCCTGAAATTTTCTGGACTCCAATTTCCTCATCTGTGAAATGGGGTTATAAAGAATATCCACCTCACACAGCTGTTACACGGATTAGTGAGACAGTCCACAAATCATGCCTGAAGCTTTGCCTAAAGTTTCTGGAATCACCATGGTAACCACTGGGTACTCAAACTGGATGCTTTATGGAAAATGGAGTTAGTCTCCAGAGTCCCTGAGGGCCTTCAGGACTCTAATGGAATTCGTTATGCATTGTTACATAACAGAGTGCCTCAAAACTCAGTGTAATCATTTGTTACCTCACAGTTCCTGTGGGTCATGAGTTTGGGAATGACGTGGATAGACCGTTCTAAGGGAGGTAGTGGTCGTCCTGACCCCCTACTGATGCTGGAGGACCTTCTCCCAAGATGACCCCCTCACACGGGCTGGCAAGTGGGTGCTGGTGGGTGGCACGAGGCCTCAGTTTCTTGACATGTAAAATGCCTCTAGGGACGCTTGGGTGTCAGCTTCCCTCAGAGCAACTCACTCTAGAAAAAGCAAGCCAAAGTGGCAAAGTCCTTCACGACCAAGTTTCATGAGTCACAGACCATCATTTCCACTAATTCTGTTTGTCATGTGGAGCTGCCCTGCTGCACTGCGGAGGGGACTACCCAAAAGCATGGGTACCAGGATGCGGGATCACTGGGGCCATATTGGGGCTACCGCATTAGTACCATCTTGAAATGGAACCCAAATCCCTCTTTCTGAGGACTTTGCAGCTCCTTCTAATAAGAAGAAAGAATATATCCCTTTAAACTTCGTAGCATAGGAACATACTCTTTCTTCAGTGATGCACTGCATAAGCTTGTCTTTAGGGGATGTTGTACGAAAAGCACATATCTTTAAAATACTAAATCACACTTAGTGTGGCGAGATGTTCACACTGCAGGACACCCTGGGTACCTGAGCTTTCATCTTCCCATCTCTAGCTCTTGCTAGCGTAGTCACTCCTAGGATGGAATAGCAGGAGGGATGATTCACTCAATTTAAAATGTTTTCCTCTCACTGTCCATTCACACTCCCCACCCCAGTCTGTTTAGATCTATATATGATGCTGAAGAGTCAGAAAGAGGAGAAGTGAGGATCCATGCTTAAAACGGAAGTCGTTCTTAAAGGCCAATCCGTCAACAGAATACAGACCTTTGCCCATAGCTTTCCATCACTCCTCTGCTAATAAAATACAGGAAGAGAGCAACTAAACATCAACTTGATCATAACCATTCGTGAGTTTCAGATACAAAAAGAGGAGCCAATGAATTATTGGACAAACCTTCGGCACTCTGGTTAGATTTCCTGCAGGGACATTTCCCACCAGGAAAAGGAGAATAGGGGGACTCAGTCATTTAGGGCAACTCATGGAAGGAGTTTAACATAACTTTTTAAAAAATCACTTTATTGAAATGTAAAATTAGATGTAATAAAATTTATATATATATGTGTGTGTGTCTGTGTGTGTGTGTGTGTGTGTGTTTGTGGTACGCGGGCCTCTCACTGCTGTGGCCTCTCCCGCTGTGGAGCACAGGCTCCAGACGCGCAGGCTCAGCGGCCATGGCTCACAGGCCTAGCCGCTCCGCGGCATGTGGGATCCTCCTGGACGGGGGCACAAACCCACGTCCCCTGCATCGGCAGGTGGACTCTCAACCACTGTGCCACCAGGGAAGCCCAAACTTTATATTTTTAATTGCAGTTTAAAGAGTTTTGTCAAACACATATGTATGAATATATATGTATATTCATGTCTACCACCACCACGATCAAGATCCAGAACATCTGTCTTACCCCCAAAATGTCTCCTCAGACCCAATGCAGTCGATCTCCCCTACATGCCCACACCCAGATAACCACAAGATGACCTGCTCTATCACTATACGTTAGTTTGCGTTTTCTACAATTTCACATAAATGCGATCATTCACTATGTATTCTTTCGTGTTCTCTTCCTTTCACTCAACATAATGCATTTGAGTGTCAACCATGTTGTTGTATATATCAGTGGCTCATTCCTTCTTACTGCCAAGTAGCTTTCTTGTATGGGTATAATACATATTTTAAAAATCTATTTACCTGTAGTTCCCAGTTTGGGGCTATTATGAGTAAAGCTTCTAAAAACATTCATGTTGTGAGGAACATATGTTTCCATTTCTCTTGATGAAATACCCATGAATGGAATTGTGGGTGGTACCGTAAGTGTATGTTTAACATTTAAAAACACTGGCAGAGACGAGGGGAAGATGGCGGAAGAGTAAGACGCGGAGATCACCTTCCTCCCCACAGATACACCAGAAATACATCTACACGTGGAACAACTCCTACAGAACACCTACTGAACGCTGGCAGAAGACCTCAGACCTCCCAAAAGGCAAGAAAGTCCCCACATACCTGGGTAGGGCAAAAGAAAAAAGAATAAATAGAGACAAAAGGATAGGGATGGGACCTGCACCAGTGGGAGGGAGCTGCTGTGAAGGAGGAAATGTTTCCACACACTAGGAAGCCCCTTCGCGGGCGGAAACTGAGGGTGGCGGAGGGGGGAGCTTCGGCGCCGCGGAGGAGAGCACTGCAACAAGGGTGCGGAGGGCAAAGCGGAGGAATTCCCGTACAGAGGATCGGTGCCGACCAGCACTCACCAGCCCGAGAGGCTTGCCTGCTCACCCGCCGGGGCAGGTGGGGCTGGGAGCAGGGAGAGGACTGGGGTTGGCGGTGTGAACACAGCCTGCAGGGGGTTAGTGCACCACGGCTAGCCAGGAGGGAGTCCGGGAAAAAGTCTGGACTTGCCGAAGAGGCAAGAGACTTTTTCTTCCCTCTTTGTTTCCTGGTGCGCGAGGAGAGGGGATTAAAAGCGCTGCTTAAAGGAGCTCCAGAGACGGGCGCGAGCCGCGGCTAAAAGCGCAGACTCCAGAGACAGGCATGAGACACTAAGGCTGCTGCTGCCACCACCAAGAAGCCTGTGAGCGAGCACAGGTCACTATCCACACCCTGCTTCCGGGGAGCCTGTGCAGCCCGCCACTGCCAGGGTCCCGGAATCCAGGGACAACTTCCCCAGGAGAACGCACGGCGCGCCTCAGGCTGGTGCAACGTCATGCCGGCCTCTGCCGCCGCAGGCTCGCCCCGCACTCCGTGCCCCTCCCTCCCCCCCGGCCTGAGTGAGCCAGGGCCCCCGAATCAGCGGCTCCTTTAACCCAGTCCTGCCTGAGCGAAGAACAGACGCCGTCCAGCGACTTACACACAGAGGCGGGGCCAAACCCAAAGCTGAGCCCCGGGAGCTGTGAGAACAAAGAAAAGAAAGGGAAATTTCCCCCAGCAGGCTCAGGAGCAGCGGATTAAAGCTCCACAATCAACTCAATGTACCCTTCATCTGTGGAATACATGAATAGACTACGAATCATCCCAAATTGAGGAGGTGGACTTTGAGAGCAGGTTTATGATTTTTTCCCCTTTTCCTCTTTTTGTGAGTGTGTATGTGTATGCTTCTGTGTGAGATTTTGTCTGTATAGCTTTGCTTCCACCATTTGCCCAAGGGTTCTATCCGTCCGTTTTTTTGTTTCTTTTTTCTTTAAAAAAATTCTTTTTCTTAATAATTATTTTTTATTTTAATAACTTTATTTTATTTTATCTTACTTTATTTTATTTTAGCTCCTTTCTTTGTTTCTTTCTTTCTTTCTTTCCTTTCTTCCCTCCTTGCTTCCTTCCTTCCTCTCTTCCTCCCTCCCTCCTTTCTTCTTTCTTTCTTCTTTCTTTTCTTTCTTTTTCTTTCTTTTCTTTCTTTCTTTCTTTCCTTTCTTTCTTCTTTCTTTCTTTCTTTCTTTCATTCTTTCTTTCTTTCTTTCTTCCTTCCTTCCTTCCTTCCTTCCTTTCTACTTTTTCTCCCTTTTATTCTGAGCCATGCAGATGAAAGGCTCTTGGTGCTGAAGCCAGGAGTCAGTGCTGTGCCTCTGAGGTGGGAGACCCAACTTCAGGACACTGGTCCACAAGACACCTCCCAGCTCCACATAATATCAAACAGCGAAAATCTCCCAGAGATCTCCATCTCAACACCAGCACCCAGCTTCACTCAACGACCATCAAGCTACAGTGCTGGACACCCTATGCCAAACAACTAGCAAGAGAGGAACACAACCCCACCCATTAGCAGAGAGGTGGCCTAAAATCATAATAAGTCCACAGACACCCCAAAACACACCACCAGATGTGGACCTGCCCACCAGAAAGACAAGATCCAGCCTCATTCACCAGAACACAGGCACTAGTCCCCTCCACCAAGAAGCCTACACAACCCACTGAACCAACCTTAGCCACTGGGGACAGACACCAAAAACAACGGGAACTACGAACCTGCAGCCTGCAAAAAGGAGACCCCAAACACAGTAAGATAAGCAAAATGAGAAGACAGAAAAACACACAGCAGATGAAGGAGCAAGATAAAAAGCCCCCAGACCTAACAAATGAAGAGGAAATAGGCAGTCTACCTGAAAAAGAATTCAGAATAATGATAGTAAAGATGATCCAAAATCTTGGAAATAGAATAGACAAAATGCAAGAAACATTTAACAAGGGCCTAGAAGAACTAAAGATGAAACAAGCAACGATGAACAACACAATAAGTGAAATTAAAAATACTCTAGATGGGATCAATAGCAGAATAACTGAGGCAGAAGAACGGATAAGTGACCTGGAAGATAAAATAGTGGAAATAACTACTGCAGAGCAGAATAAAGAAAAAAGAATGAAAAGAACTGAGGACAGTCTCAGAGACCTCTGGGACAACATTAAATGCACCAACATTCAAATTATACGGGTTCCAGAAGAAGAAGAGGAAAAGAAAGGGACTGAGAAGATATTTGAAGAGATTATAGTTGAAAACTTCCCTAATATGGGAAAGGAAATAGTTAATCAAGTCCAGGAAGCACACAGAGTCCCATACAGGATAAATCCAAGGAGAAATATGCCAAGACACATATTAATCAAACTGTCAAAAATTAAATACAAAGAAAACATATTAAAAGCAGCAAGGGAAAAACAACAAATAACACACAAGGGAATCCCCATAAGGTTAACTGCTGATCTTTCAGCAGAAACTCTGCAAGCCAGAAGGGACTGGCAGGACATATTTAAAGTGATGAAGGAGAAAAACCTGCAACCAAGATTACTCTACCCAGCAAGGATCTCATTCAGATTTGATGGAGAAAGTAAAACCTTTACAGAAAACCAAAAACTGAGAAAGTTCAGCACCACCAAACCAGCTTTACAACAAATGCTAAAGGAACTTCTCTAGGCAAGAAACACAAGAGAAGGAAAAGACCCACAATAATGAACCCAAAACAATTAAGAAAATGGGAATAGGAACATACATATTGATAGTTACCATAAATGTAAATGGAGTAAATGCTCCCACCGAAGGACACAGATTGGCTGAATGGATACAAAAACAAGACCCATATATATGCTGTCTACAAGAGACCCACTTCAGACCTAGAGACACATACAGATTGAAAGTAAGGGGATGGAAAAAGATATTCCATGCAAATGGAAACCAAAAGAAAGCTGGAGTAGCAATTCTCACATCAGACAAAATAGACTTTAAAATAAAGACTATTAGAAGAGACAAAGAAGGACACTACATAATGATCAAGGGATCGATCCAAGAAGATATAAGAATTGTAAATATTTATGCACCCAACATAGGAGCACCTCAATACATAAGGCAAATACTAACAGCCATAAAAGGGGAAATCAACACTAACACATTCATAGTAGGGGACTTTAACACCCCACTTTCACCCACGGACAGATCATCCAAAATGAAAATAAATAAGGAAACACAAGCTTTAAATGATACATTAAACAAGATGGACTTAATTGATATTTATAGGACATTCCATCCAAAAACAACAGAATACACATTTTTCTCAAGTGCTCATGGAACATTCTCCAGGGTAGATCATATCTTGGGTCACAAATCAAGCCTTGGTAAATTTAAGAAAATTGAAAATGTATCAAGTATCTTTTCCAACCACAATGCTATGAGACTAGATATCAATTACAGGAAAAAATCTGTAAAAAACACAAACACATGGAAGCTAAACAATACACTACTTAATAACGAAGTGATCACTGAAGAAATCAAAGAGGAAATAAAAAAATACCTAGAAACAAATGACAATGGAGACACAACAACCCAAAACCTATGTGATGCAGCAAAAGCCGTTCTAAGAGGGAAGTTTATAGCAATGCAATCCCACCTTAAGAAACAGGAAACATCTCGAATAAACAACCTAACCTTGCACCTAAAGCAATTAGAGAAAGAAGAACAAAAAAACCCCAAAGTTAGCAGAAGGAAAGAAATCATAAAGATCAGATCAGAAATAAATGAAAAAGAAATGAAGGAAACGATAGCAAAGATCAATAAAACTAAAAGCTGGTTCTTTGAGAAGATAAACAAAATTGATAAACCATTAGCCAGACTCATCAAGAAAAAAAGGGAGAAGACTCAAATCAATAGAATTAGAAATGAAAAAGGAGAAGTAACAACGGACACTGCAGAAATACAAAAGATCATGAGAGATTACTACAAGCAACTCTATGCCAATAAAATGGACAACCTGGAAGAAATGGACAAATTCTTAGAAATGCACAACCTGCCAAGACTGAATCAGGAGGAAATAGAAAATATAAACAGACCAATCACAAGCACTGAAATTGAAACTGTGATTAAAAATCTTCCAACAAACAGAAGCCCAGGACCAGATGGCTTCACAGGCGAATTCTATCAAACATTTAGAGAAGAGCTAACACCTATCCTTCTCAAACTCTTCCAAAATATAGCAGAGGGAAGAACACTCCCAAACTCATTCTACGAGGCCACCATCACCCTGATACCAAAACCAAACAAGGATGTCACAAAGAAAGAAAACTACAGGCCCATATCACTGATGAACATAGATGCAAAAATCCTCAACAAAATACTAGGAAACAGAATCCAACAGCACATTAAACGGATCACACACCATGATCAAGTGGGGTTTATTCCAGGAATGCATGGATTGTTCAATATATGCAAATCAATCAACGTGATACACCATATTAACAAATTGAAGGAGAAAAACCATATGATCATCTCAATAGATGCAGAGATAGCTTTCAACAAAATTCAACACCCATTTATGATAAAAACCCTGCAGAAAGTAGGCATAGAGGGAACTTTCCTCAACATAATAAAGGCCATATATGACAAACCCACAGCCAACATCATCCTCAATGGTGAAAAACTGAAAGCATTTCCACTAAGATCAGGAACAAGACAAGGTTGCCCACTCTCACCACTCTTATTCAACATAGGTTTGGAAGTTTTAGCCACAGCAATCAGAGAAGAAAAGGAAATAAAAGGAATCCAAATCAGAAAAGAAGAAGTAAAGCTGTCACTGTTTGCAGAAGACATGATACTATACATAGAGAATCCTAAAGATGCTACCAGAAAACTACTAGAGCTAATCAATGAATTTGGTAAAGTAGCAGCATACAAAATTAATGCACAGAAATCTCTGGCATTCCTATACACTAATGATGAAAAATCTGAAATTGAAATCAAGAAAACACTCCCATTTACCATTGCAACAAAAAGAATAAAATATCTAGGAATAAACCTACCTAAGGAGACAAAAGACCTATATGCAGAAAATTGTAAGACACTGATGAAAGAAATTAAAGATGATACAAACAGATGGAGAGATATACCATGTTCTTGGATTGGAAGAATCAACATTGTGAAAATGACTATACTACCCAAAGCAATCTACAGATTCAGTGCAATCCCTATCAAACTACCAATGGCATTTTTCACAGAACTAGAAGAAAAAATTTCACAATTTGTATGGAAACACAAAAGACCCCAAATAGCCAAAGCCATCTTGAGAACGAAAAACAGAGCTGGAGGAATCAGGCTCCCTGACTTCAGACTATGCTACAAAGCTACAGTAATCAAGACAGTACGGTACTGGCACAAAAACAGAAAGATAGATCAGTGGACCAGGATAGAAAGCCCAGAGGTAAACCCATGCACATATGGTCACCTTATCCTTGATAAAGGAGGCAGGAATGTACAGTGGAGAAAGGACAGCCTCTTCAATAAGTGGTGCTGGGAAAATTGGACAGGTACATGTAAAAGTATGAGATTACATCACTCCCTAACACCATACACAAAAATAAGCTCAAAATGGATTAAAGACCTAAATGTAAGGCCAGACACTCTCAAACTCTTAGAGGAAAACATAAGCAGAACACTTTATGACATAAATCACAGCAGGATCCTTTTTGACCCACCTCCTAGAGAAATGGAAATAAAAACAAAAATAAACAAATGGGACCTAATGAAACTTCAAAGCTTTTGCACAGCAAAGGAAACCATAAACAAGACCAAAAGACAACCCTCAAAATGGGAGAAAATATTTGCAAATGAGGCAACTGACAAAGGATTAATCTCCAAAATTTATAAGCAGCTCATGCAGCTCAATAACAAAAAAACAAACAACCCAATCCAAAAATGGGCAGAAGACCTAAATAGACATTTCTCCATAGAAGATATACAGAGTGCCAACAAACACATGAAAGAATGCTCAACATCATTAATCATTAGAGAAATGCAAATCAAAGCTACAATGAGATATCATCTCACACCAGTCAGAATGGCCATCATCAAAAAATCTAGAAACAATAAATGCTGGAGAGGGTGTGGAGAAAAGGGAACACTCTTGCACTGCTTGTGGGAATGTGAATTGGTACAGCCACTATGGAGAACAGTATGGAGGTTCCTTAAAAAACTACACATAGAACTACCATATGACCCAGCAATCCCACTACTGGGCATATACCCTGAGAAAACCAAAATTCAAAAAGAGTCATGTACCAAAATGTCCATTGCAGCTCTATTTACAATAGCCCAGAGATGGAAACAACCTAAGTGTCCATCATCGGATGAATGGATAAAGAAGATGTGGCACATATATACAATGGAATATTACTCAGCCACAGAAAGAAACGAAATTGAGCTATTTGTAATGAGGTGGATAGACCTAGAGTCTGTCATACAGAGTGAAGTAAGTCAGAAAGAAAAAGACAAATACCGTATGCTAACACATATATATGGAATTTAAGAAAAAAAAATGTCATGAAGAACCTAGGGGTAAGGCAGGAATAAAGACACAGACCTCCTAGAGAACGGACTTGAGGTTATGGGGAGGGGGAAGGGTGAGCTGTGACAGGGCGAGAGAGAGTCATGGACATATACACACTAACAAACGTAGTAAGGTAGATAGCTAGTGGGAAGCAGCCGCATGGCACAGGGATATTGGCTTGGTGCTTTGTGACAGCCTGGAGGGGTGGGATAGGGAGGGTGGGAGGGAGGGAGACGCAAGAGGGAAGAGATATGGGAACATATGTTTATGTATGACTGATTCACTTTGTTATAAGGCAGAAACTAACACACCATTGTAAAGCAATTATACCCCAATAAAGATGTTAAAAAAAAAAAAAGACACAGACCTACTAGAGAATGGACTTGAGGATATGGGGAGGTGGAAGTGTAAGCTGTGACAAAGCGAGAGAAAGGCATGGACATATATACACTACCAAACGTAAGGTAGATAGCTAGTGGGAAGCAGCCGCATGGCACAGGGAGATCAGCTCAGTGCTTTGTGACCACCTAGAGGGGTGGGATAGGGAGGGTGGGAGGGAGAGAGACGCAAGAGGGAAGAGATATGGGAACATATGTATAGGTATAACTGACTCACTTTGTTATAAAGCAGAAACTAACGCATCATTTTAAAGCAATTATACTCCAACAGAAATGTAAAAAAAAAAAAAAATTCTTTCTTCTCCAAAAAACAAAACAAAACAAAACCACTGGCAAACTGATTTCAAAGTGATTCTATTATCTTACACCCCCACTGGCAATATATGAGGATTTCCCATCCAACATAGCTTCTTGAATACACTTTTTGAAAACTACAGTATGAGTTCTGTCAGTATTCAGCCGAGAAAGGCCACTGTGGGGTAAGAATAAAGCCACTATTAGAAATTCTGAAAGTTACGAGATACATGAGCCTCACTTCTTGGACTTTGATGACTGCTCAACTATCTCAAGGTGTCTGTGCAGCTGTATTGGCTGCATTTAGTGCACTGGCAGCAAAGACAGGGTCACAGGTGAAATTCACTGCATAGACAAGGTTCCCCCTCTCAAGAACTTCCAGGATAGGAAATGCTATTAGGAATGGAGTGTCAGGCTGATACAGACAGTTAAACTAAGTTAAACTGAACCAAACTAAGTCCTCTCTCTCCTTCTCTAAATGATCGTGGGTTTTGTTTCTCATTGAGCTAACATGTTCCGTGGCTCCTTAGGACAAACTTCGATGAGGAACTAATTAAACAGCGTAGTTTAAAATGCTTTGCTATCCTGTTCTATACCTGACCTAGGCTGAAGGAACACTCAGCGTCCATCCCTTCCAGCTCTTTCCCATCTACAGTTTACAACAATGGCATTGGTTTTAACAAAGGAAATGATAATGGCATGGGAGAACTGAAAGCAACATAAAATATGCCCTTGCCCTATTTCCATCACAAGAGTTTGAAAACACGTCCAAACAGGTCTGTTTGAGCCTGATAACTTTCCTACGGGCAGCTGTCAGTGGAAAGAGCACTAGCCAGAAGAGGTTGAGGAAGTCGTTTCATTCTTTGAGCATCTGTTGTTTGATTTATTAAATGTGAGCCATAATCATGCAAACGTGGTCATGAAGAAAGAAGGGCTCCAAGTTTGTACAGATACAAACTTGTGTCAGAGTCCCCGCTCAAAGCTACTGATGCCATCGCTTAACCTCTCATAGCCTCAGTTTCCTCACATGCAAATGGCACTATTAAGATGTTCTTTGCAAAACGGTTGTGACAATCAAAAATGAGCGAAAACCAGCCAGCAAATTGCAAGGCCATAGCAGTGACTCAATCAAATGTGGCTAGGATTGCTCACAGGGTTTTTTTAAAGATAAAATGAGAGTTTTCACAGAAGCCACTGTACCACGTCTGCAAAGAATGATATTTTTGTGAATAACTGGGAGTTTAAGTCTGAACATGTTACCAATGATTATTAATAGATAAGTTTGCCAGAGGACATGTCTTGGGAGAGTCCTCTACAGAAATTACACTTGCTTGTAGTTTTTTTTAAAGTACGTCTGACTGTCTTACTTTCCTGCCCAAAGCTCTCCAATGGCTTCTAGCTGCATTTAGAGTAAGATTCCGCGTCTTGAACTCAGGCTCCCAGGGCCACCTGATCCAGCCCCCGCTACCTCTCCACCTGTCGTGCCCTTGCTCTTTGTGTTGTAGCCACAATGGCTCCTTTTGTCCCTAAAGTACTCCAAGCTACATGACCTCAGAGCCTTTGTACTCACTTTGTCCTCTTCCAGAGCACATCCTACCCCCAGATGTCCAGATGACTCTTTTCCCTTCAGTCTCTGCTCAATGCACCCCTCAAAGTTGGCCTTTCCTGACCCACTGTCTAAAGAGCGCCCTCACGCATCCCTTTCTATCCCCTTAACTTACTTTATTTCTCTTCATAGCATTTCTCACTCTCTAATTGTAAATCATCTGTCAATTAATGAACATATGAATGTACATTACATGAGAGCAGCAACTTTGTTCATGAATCCCCAGAACGATGCCTAGCACATAACAAACCTGTATTCCATTTATTGATTGATTCTGAAATATTTGAGTGTGACTAGCATGCTGTGACACATGGGTTAATAAGTTAAAGCCTCAATAGCGTCCTTATGAGGGCGGTTTTCTTATCATAGGAATGTTAGAAATATATTGGGATTGGTGGAAATTGCGACGTTTAAGACACGGGGTTGGTTGGGAGTGATGTGAGAGGATCCAGAATTCCTAAATGAAGAGAGGATGAATCAGCTCACCATTGCTGGCGCAGAGGTTCGAGCCTACCTCTTCCCACACTTCTCTACCGAGGAGCCAGCGGCTTGTCAGAAGAAAAGACTGTCAATGCTGGTGGAAGAAGATTCTGTCCTCTCCACAGTGAGCCTCTTTCATGCAAGATGCTGACCAGGGTATCAAAGAACAGGGAGACAGAGAGCACTCCTCAGGACTACACACCAGGCCTGTGGGCTAATAAATGTCTGTGTGACTGGCAGACCCTGCTCAGAGACGTACCTTCATTGCAACACACCATGTGGAGGCCAGTCAGCAGGATGGAAACGTGGTGGCCTTGCCGGCCTCCAGCCATGGAGGTTGCGGACATTCCTCAGGAGAACCTGATATTTACACATCAACCAAGTCAAAGTAAGTTCAGCTCCCATACTAAGAGCCCTCATTAGAAATATGTGGAAAAAGAGTTAAGTGAATGACTATACTCCTTCAATCTTCCAGGATAAATTACAGTGTGGATTTGACACTAAAATCTTTAACGATATTGTCTACTCGACACCAAGCGTGTTTTTGTTGTTGTTGTTGTTTTGTTTGTTTTTTTAAGGGAAAGCACAGTGACCTCATTTTCCTTCTGTGTCTTCATTGCTGCTCTGTTCTTTCTTCTGTGAAATAAAACTTGGTCACATTTGTTCAGCAGTTCTTCTAATGAAACCTCAGCTGGAATGATGCCTCTGCTTTGGTTGTGCTGTGAATTTACTATCAGTTCTTCCTTTAACAGTCTCCTCAAGTTTTGGGGAAAAAATGTATTTCAGATCATCATGTCAAGAGGCAATAACTTTATGCTTTTCTGTAACCCATCACAAAAGCCATAGAAAGTGACTTCCACGAGTTGTGTCAAATGTACCTATGTCATCAATCCATCGACAATGGAGAATATTTCTTGAAAAAAACTCTTTTACTAGTGGGGATTATGCAGAATGGTCTTCCTCCTTTGGATTTTTTTTCCACGTATCAAATAAGAAATTGTGCTTTATTCACAGTACCACCTGGTTTTAATAAAATCTATATTTTTCTTAAGTCTTTTTACCTTGTTATAAAGTTATTCATTGTCAAAGCAATGTGTGCACCCCAAAGAGGCCACATGAGCAGTTTCACAGTCAGGGATACCCCTGGCCGTCACAGGTGACACCCACTTTTCAAGAGCCTCTGGGAAGCACGAACAGGGTGGAGTAGCCTGGCTCCTTCAGCAGCAACAGACCAGTTTCCAAACGTCTTAATCATTTGAACCCTGTCACTCAGCCCTATTGGCGAAGATTACTCCTCACTCCCAGCTTGGTAATATGAGAGACACCTACAGAGAACACTGGTTATCAACACTCTAGCTCTGCATAGACCCATTACTTGAATGAACAAAGTCCGGGTAACAAAACCTTATCCCCAGATTTCCATGAGAAAGGAGGTCATTTCTAGGAAAAAATCAGCAGAGAGACAATAGCCAAGAGTTCCCTCCAGAATTTGTATGTAGCAGATGATATTCACTAAATTCATCTTTTCAGCTGATCACCATTCAGATCCTATCCACGATTTGATAATGAGGGTTGGGGACCACTATCTACATTTACACAATAAGGATTATAATGACAACAAAGCAAACTCTGTTGTATGCAAACAATCTGTACTGTATATTGAATTGTTTCTTAGGACCAGGTTTGACCATCTGCACAAACTTCATTAACAGAACTACTACCAATAGACTGGGCCAAAAAGGTGTGTTATGTGGCCAAGCATCTTACTTGCACCTGAGTATAAGTAACATATAAAGAGGGACTAAGAATTTGTATTTGCCTCAGAAAGTTATTTTTAAAATAATCTTCCATGATTTCGTCATTCAACCAGGCAAATTGTTTAAGTTTCTTTTAATATCATTTCTTTCTAAAACCTTCTAAATTAACATATAAAATAGTTTTAGTCATTTTCCCCCATCTGCTACTATTTCTCATTACTAAAAAAGATTAGAACATTTGCTTATGATTATCTCTGTTCAACCTGGAGAAAATTTCTTAAAAATCATAATTAAAGTTCTAGATTAATTGGAAATAGATGTAAAATCTTGACATTGAACTCTCCTTCTCATTAAGCGTTTTTTTTTTTTTTAAGTTCCTGAATCTTGTTATTTTAAGATGGATATAAAAATGATCTGTCTACGGATCTTTTGATTATCAGAGATAGCCCCAGTTTGGAAAGAGTATATTTTATGACAGACTCTTTGCTAAATACCAGATTCTTTTGCAGCCTTAACAAATGTCCAAATAATTAATTATTTCTTTTTCTCCCGTCTCACCAGTAATTGTTTATTACACAAAACAATTTTGACCAGTAACTAAGCTCGATGAACTCGATTGGGCACATAGCTCAACATATTTTAGCACTTATAATACGTTCAGCACTATTATGAGCACTTTAAATGTATTGACTTACTTAATCCTTTCAACAGCCCTATAAATGGTACTATTATCTCCTTATCTCCATTTTACTGTCTAGGAACTTGAGGCACAGAGAGGTTAAGTGACTTGCTGCCAAAGTCCTATGACTAGGATGACATAAAGCCAAGGGTTGAATCTAGGTAGTCTGGCATCCAAACCTGACCTCTTAATCACTTTTTCATACTGACTTTCTTCAACCAAACTGGATACAAATATCTACCAATGAAATAAGTATTCTAAGTATGTTACTAAAAAATGACATTGGGTAGTGGGGAGAGGGGTTGGTGGAGGAATAAAATAAGGGAAGGATATTAAGAGGTACAAATTGCTGGGTATAAAATACATAAGATACAAGGATATAATGTACAGCACAGGGAAGAGACTCAATATTTTATAATAACTTTAAATGGAGTATAATCTATAAAAATATTGAATCACTATGTTGTACATCCGAAGCTAATATAACATTGTAAATCAACTATATTTCAATTTTTAAAAATGACATTGGGTTATCCATCAACAGTAGAATGAGTAAATAAATACTGTATCTATACAGTAGAATGCTACACTGCAGCAAATGAGAACTAACTACTGATATATACAGCAATGTGGACAAGTTTCAAAGACATAACACTGAGTAAAAGAAGTCAGGCACAAAGAGTATATACTTTATGTTTTGTTTTGTTTTGTTTTATATCAGGGCTTCTCAACCTCAGCACTACTGACATTTTGAGCCAAATAACCCTCTGATGTGAAGCGTTGCCCTGTGCACTGCAGGATATTTAGAAGCATCCCTAGTCTCCACCTATCAGATACCAATAGCACCAGTACATCCTCCCATCCCCACCGCTTGCCCATTGTGACGACCAAAAATGGTTCCAGATATTGCTGGATGTCCTCTGGGAGACAAAATCACCCTCAGGTGAGACCACTGACTTATATGAAGATCAAAAAAGGCAAAGCTAGTCTATGGTGTTAGAGGTTAGAATAGTGCTTACACTGGCGGGGGGTGGGTGGGGAGGGTAGAGACTTGAGGGCATGAGGGAGCCTTCTGGAGATATTCTAGATCTTGACTTGAACGGTGGCTATATTTAAAAGTCATCAAACTGTACACTTAAGATATGTGAATTTTAGCATATGTAAGCCATACAACACTTTTTAAAAATTGTTGGCTTGAATGTGGGAGCAAATAAGGTACTGGCAGAACTGAGAGGAAAAAACAATGCTTATGGGAGATGAAGGGTCCTTGAAGGCTGCCGGGAGGGCAGGGTTCTGAGTGGGAAGGATTGGAGGAGCAGAACTGGCAGAAGAGGGGAGGCCATTCCAGTCACAGGAAACAACAAGGGCAAAAGGCAGAGAAGCACGATAATTCTTTATTACAAACAGTTCATCAGGTACTGCTTTCCTATGAATACAACCAAGGGAAATTCAAAATGCACGCTGGCATAACACGCTTCTAGGTGGTAGTATTTAGGTCAATGCTGTGTTTGCGAGGGGAAGTAATAATCACCATTTGGTAACAGTGAAAATTAAACCTTTGAAATTAAATAGAATAAAAAAAGATTGGGTCTTTCAGCTCATTAGCTCACTATTGCAGAATTCCCCACTGTCATCTATTCTTGCTATTTGTCCAGCTTTGCTCTATCCCAGGTGGATGATGCTTTCGCTACATTTTCCATCTGGCTAGTCGAATTAGGAATAAAATTCTCTGGGGAAGTTCCCTACTGTTTTTTCAGCCATCATTTTCTTTCAGGCTACTAATAACTGTTAGTTGCATTATTCGTCATCATCCTTAATTGAGCATGAACAATGGCTCAACACTGTAAAGAAAATGTCAGAAGAGAGTCATTTTATTGAAGCCAGAGGACTTGGAGCTGAATTAAAGAGGGAGAGTAATGAGAAAGAGAAATTCTACCAAGGATATGGTAGCCACCATTATAGCTCTATGGAAAGCAGACCTTCCCTGGGCAGACGAGGAAAGCTCCTTCAGTCCTGAATGTAGGTCTATGAGGTCAACCCCTGGCCAGGCACCGCCAAGGCCAACAGAGCATACTCTTTGGCATTATGTGTGAGGGGGCAGCAGGGTGGGGCTGAATGTAACCAGAATGTGGAGGAGGGTGCAACACTATATGCTGCTTCATCATATTTTATGTTCTATGCAGAGATCTAAAATCGGTGATGACTATGGAGAACAAGAGAATCACTCTTCAGACTTGGAGATTTTAAATGATCCCAGGCTTCCTTCTCAAGAAGAGCTATGGGGCTTCCCTGGTGGCGCAGTGGTTGAGAGTCCGCCTGCCGATGCAGGGGACACGGGTTCGTGCCCCGGTCCAGGAGGATCCCACATGCCGTGGAGCGGCTGGGCCCGTGAGCCATGGCCGCTGAGCCTGCACGTCCGGAGCCTGTGCTCCGCGACGGGAGAGGCCACAGCAGTGAGAGGCCCGTGTACCACAAAAGAAAAAAAAAAAAAAAAAAGAGCTATGTGTTCATTTTCCCTGAAGAAATGGTTACAACTGAGGCTTATTTGAATCATGGCCATGTCTTCATTTTTTCAAGTCCTCTGAATCAGTGGCGATAATTTTAGCCAATGAAGAGTGGCTTAAGCAATACAAACATTTATCATCTCGCTTATCGGGAAGTCTACAGGCAGGTTGTTCTGAGGTTGGCAAGTGCCAGCTCTGTCAGCAAGGACGTCAACCATTCCTGTGTTTCTGCTCAGGCGCCCTCAGAAGTTGGGGATGCTTCCTTCACGGTTACAAGGTGCACTTCGAGCTTCAAGCAACACATCACCAATAAGCAATATTCAAAATGAGAAGCAAGGAGGAGGGCAAATAAAGAGCTTTTCCCTGTACCACCCACTATTTTATAAGGGTAGAAAATTTCTCCCAGAAGCCTTCTTACATCACTGACTAGAACTGCCCTAGTTTAGTCACTGGGCAAAGAGGAATGAGATTTCTATGATTGCCTTAAATTAATCACTATCCATTTGGGGGCTGGATGGGATTCATTAGAGCAGTCAGAAAATCAGAAGTCTTTCACCAAGAAATAAGGGGAAATAGCTGTTGGGTGAGCAATCAGTTGCCCTTGGCCAGATCCTGACTTTGTATTTATTTTCCTTAAACAGTCTCTGTTCCACCCACATTTATGGTATGTTCCACTATAAAAACCTTGATCCCAATTCTAGATTATAAATTCAGCTAATCACAAAGAACAGACCTTACAATAGAATGTACATATAGGTTAGATTTTTTAAATATTCATAGTGGCCCTGGTGCCATTTGTACACATCCCACCGATACCAATTAAACCCTCCCTACATGCTAAGCACTTCTTTGGGCTCTGAGGGTATAGCAGTGAATAAAAAAGACAATAATTTGTTTCCTCTGGGGAATGTTTACTAGAGCAGGAAGAGACAGGCATTAAATAAAAGAAAAAAGGACACCATATTGCATATCAGATTGTGGTACGTGCTACGGAGAATGGCAAGGAAAAGACAATGAGTGCAGGGGTGGGAATTGCATTTTACATTGGGTGCTTGAAGAAAGTCTTATGGAGAAGATGACATTTCAATAATGATGGGAAATAGCCAGGTGGGTATCTGGGGAAAGCATGGTCAAGGCCAGGGAAGCAAAGGCTTCAAGGTGGGAGTGAGACTGGCCCATCTGAATGACAGCAAAGGGGCTGTGGCTGGAGAAGAGTCCGAGAGAAGGATGAGAGTAATAAGGGATGAAGCCAGGGAGATAATGCGGTCAGCTCATGCAGGGCCTTGAAGGTCAACGTAAGGACTTTGTTTTCTGCTTTGAGTGACACGGTGAATGACTGGAGGGTTAGGGAGAGAGGAATGACCCGATCTTCCTTTCAAAAGAATCACTCTGATTGCTTTAAGGGGAATAAACTGTAGGTGGGTAAGAGAGGAAGCAGGGAGATAGGTTAGGAGGCCATTGAATAATACAAGCAAGTTCATGGTTTAGATCAGGTTGATGGAAGCATGGGTGGGGTTTTTCTAGTGGATTAGATGTGGTACGAGAATAAGACAGGATTATTATCAGGGTCTGGAGCTTAAGCAAATGAAAGGATGTAGTTTTTCGTGACTGAAATAGAAAGGTATCCAGGAGCAAGCATGAGGGAAAGCAGGCATTCGGTTTGCACGTATTAAGCTTGAAAGGTCCCTTAGCACCCAAATGGAGATGTTGAGTATGTAGTTGCATGTATGAGTCAGGAGCTTAGGGGTGAAGCCAACGTAATTCACATATACATTGTATTTAAAGTTATGAGGTTCAATGAGTATAAAAGATCATTAGCGCATGAGGTCAAATACAGGATAAGTGGTCTGGGGACTAAACCCTTCACACTCCAACACTGAGATGTAACCAGAAAAGGAGATGGAAAGGGAGCAGTCAATGAGACCTGAGGAATTCTAGGAGAGAGTGGTGTCTTAATATTTCAAGCAGGAAGAAGTGATAACTGTAAAAAATGCTATAGATCAGTCAAAATATGAACTGGGCATCTAGAAAGCTTGGCCTGAGGAAGAGAGGAAAGTTAAGTGGTTGCTAGTTGTTGCAAAGATGAAGCACTCATAAAATCTTGTTTAGATTTTATTGACTATGATGTGAATCATTCATGATTTACTACAGTTATCTTTTCTCTTAGTCATTCTAGTACTTTTACAGACATTTAAGTTGCTTTCAACAATATTTTTAATGCTTTACTCAAATAAAATCTGATTTCAAAAATCTAATCAGATATTTTAGGCCTAATCATTGACATTACAAATGGACTCCTGATTTTACAAAATGATGAACCACAAATGACAAGCAGACTGATTTAATTTACAAAAATTTTACTTATCTGTTGCCTTTCAAAACCCATCTGCTGCATAAATCGAGGCACAGAGGCCTTCCTAATAGATGACATTGAATTTCTAACGGGAACTTCTGCAAGAACAAATTCATCACATCAAAAGCCTGCCCCTGCAATATTTCACTTTGTCATCAGTTACACTTTGCTAAGCTCGGTGAGGCTCACAAAAGCCAAAGGTACCATTTTGCCTGAATCAAGAGCTGTAGTTTCCAAAGAAGAATGTCAAATGCCTGTTTAAATTTAATAATCTATACCCATCACATATTTTGTTCTAATAGGTACTTTTAAAATATATATTTAGAGTTTTGGGTTTTTTTTAATTTTTATTGGAGTATAGCTGATTTACAATGTTGTGTTAGTTTCAGGTATACAGCAAAGCTATACTTATACATATATCTACTCTTTTTTTTTTTTTTAAAGATTCTTTCCCCATATAGGCCATTACAGAGTATTGAGTGGAGTTCCCCGTGCTGTACAGCACGTTCTTATTAGTTATCTATTTTATATATAGTATTGTGTATATGTCAGTCCCAATCTCCCAATAATAGGTACTTTTTAATATTATTTATTGTTATATTTTTCCTAAAACATTCAACTTATTTTGAGTAACTACGCATCACTTAACAAAATTAAACTGATATCATGATCAAAACACCTATGTCTATGGCATGCTCTGGGAACTATTTGAGATAATCTCCTATTTTATGTTATCCTCTTTCTCAAGTCTGGTCTCTGTGATGTAGCTACTTTTCTTCAGCTGCTGATATAACATTTATGTGGGGGGAGATTTCTAATTTTACTTTGCTGGTGTATAAATGTGTCATTTCATACAACTAGCTGTTTTTCTTTGTTGTAACTTCTTTCTTTCTGTTTTAGCCTGAGGCTCTCCTCTTTATTTGATCAGTATAGTTTATATCATATTCCAGGCAGCACTTCTTCCCAAGAGAAAAACAGGGTTTCAAATTGCTACTCAGGATTCCTAAGGCAAACTGAAAGGGCACTGCCTGAATTAATGTTTTCTTTGCTGTTTTTGGTGCTTACTGGTTTTATTTCCATTAGCTGATAGATACATTTATTTTCTACTTTTTACTATCATTCTCTCCCTACAACTTCCAGGTTTTTGTTTTTGTTTTTATTTTGGGGGGGGTTATTTGTTTGTTTTGGTTTGCTTATTTGTCATGAGTGGTTAGATGGAAAAATAATCAATGTGGCGACTTGGTAGCAAAAATCTGAACTAACTTCTCAATAAATAACTAAATGTTACTTAGGGTGTGATGAGTACAATTTTCTTTAGGTTGGCTTCTAGATGAATGCTTCATTTAAGGAAAGAGAGTTGGACTGTATGTTTTCTGTCACTACTCACAGCTGAGAGGGATTACATTTACCATTAAAATACAGGATCTGTTTTTAAGAGTATTTCTGTGCCTGGGTGTCTGACAAAACAATGTATTAGCTAGACATAAATATTCCTTATGCATCTTCATCCCCAAATTTGAAAGAAAATATGTGCCATTGCAGAACATGGTGAGGACATTCAACTACCTCTGAAAGGACATTAGATTCCCTTACTAGCCAAAAATAAAACAAGTACTCCAAAATGCACTCTCCCAATAATAATCCCTCCAACAGAAATAACTTAAAAAATAAAAAGTTAAGTTCTCATCAAATGTGAATGGGATCTGAGACAAAGAGAAGCAATATGGACATCCTTAGAGTCTGATGTGGTCAAGAGCAGAGCCAAGAATAGGGGCCAAGTTTCAGGACTCTCCTCACACAATGTAGACGAAGTTCATGGCAGCCACAAACTCTGGGAGATGGTGAATCCAAGTGGAATCATTACCACATGAGTGTAAAGTTCTAGGTCCTCTTTCACACCAACCTTTGGTCATCTATATTATTAATTGCACTAATTTTTAAAAATGTTTTCATGTTAGCTCATTATTTCACCTTGTTGTCGCAAATCTGCCATTGGATTCAAAAAAATTATCCAAAGTTCCCAATATTTCCATTATGCCTGACTAATTATTCCTAGAATATTAACTAAACCATCAAAGTTCAACCAAGGCCTATTTTCATAGCCATAGATTGCCAACAAAATGCAAGGATACCTCAATCTTGTATTAAACGCTAAGATCCAGCAACCAGGGTAGTATCATCTCATTATAACACATTTTGCAGTATGGATTTAGAGGTAACTTGTCTCAGCAACAAACACCACTCGTCCATAGGTTAAAAGGCCAGATAGATACCTGTTTCAAGAGAATCCATTTAACCCTACCACCCATATCAATTTAAGGCTTAATTTGGAGGATGGATGAATTGGTCCTAACCTTTTCTCTTTAATATACCATAATTCATAACTACTTTGAAAATGTGAGTACCTTTTCCTCGGTTACCCGAAAATGAAATACATTGTTAGGGATGTGCTATTGTGTTTCCGTGATTGTAAATGAAAATAATAAAATGAATGTCAAATGTCATTTCAGCATATGCTTTATTACCATGGTAACTCTCAGGTAACTGAGTTGATAAAATTGCAAATTACACATTCAGCTCTTTAAAGACATCAATGAACTGAAGTCATTTAATCAAGCTTCTCATGGCTTGTGCTGTGTAATCAAGACAAGCCGATTAAAGTCAAAGTCAGAAAGCCACAAGTTTCCCTCTCCTGCCTGGCGCGTCTGCTCTCCAGTTCAGCCTGGCTCACGGCTATAGGTTATATTTTGTAAGCATGTTAATAGAGATTTGTTTCGTCGAGAGGATGGTATGAAAGTAATTTTACTCACAAAATACTAAACAGGGAAGGCTGAACAAAGACATTTATGCCTCAAATGCAAACACTGCAAGAGCCAGAGCAAATCTGCTTCCCACAGAGAGAGACTGCTAGCGCCTTTCAACTGTCTACCTCCAATCTACCCAACTTTCCATCTTAAGTCACAGGCCTCCATTACACTCTACTCCATGGTTAGCTGGACTCAAGACAGAATTGGACTCCTGTGGTTTGTTCCCTTCCAGGTTGGGTACAGAGCACAGGGCCATCTTCAGTCTCCTCCATCGCCCAGTTCCCCATCCCAACCCAGGGGCAACTTCCTGATGTCAACCCAGGGTCTCCTTGGTGCCTGTCAAACAATACCCCCTTTCATGACCCCAACTAAGAATCCACATACAACCAGAAGCACAGTGTGCGCTCCCCCACTGGATTCCTAAGGGACTCACACTTCTCCAGGTTGTCTTCAACAGCCGCTTAAACCAAACTGGACTGTGCTTTCACAGGACAGGGAGCAAGTGAAGGGAATGAACCTATTTGTCTTTTGAGAGTTGAGCTGGTGTACTGCGTGAGCATAGAGATGGAGAATTCTGTGTTTGGAAACATGGAAGCACAGCCCGAGAATTACTGTTTGCCTGTGAGATTTACATGAGTAATGCTTATTAATGTGATCTTAATAAGAAACAAATTGACATAAGGCCTCTCTCTTATCCCCAAGTAGCTTCACCGGCAGATGGAGAGAGCTCTTCAGCCACTCCTGAAATACCTTAAAAAGCCACAGGCATTGTTGCCCTGGCAACATTTGATAAGAACAAACCTTGACCCAGATGAGAGGGTAAGGCAGGTAAGGTGAAATTTACAAAGCAGAATGAAGCCTATCCAGAAAAAGACAGTTTAACTGTGTTCAATGATTAGACCCCTCGTTTCTCGCTCTGGGCAATACTCAAGGCAGTTCTACATCCCACTCTGAGCTGCTATACTACTTATGTGTGGCCGCGCTTCCCCTACTCACTCTCAGTGGGCATAGAGATACAACCCTGCTTGGCAAGATGTCCACTGTGGGAGGGGAGCAGAGTCCTGGCTCCCCAAGGTCCAGGCATAAAGTGCAAGGGAGCCAGCATTAGTGACGATGGGGCACGAGGGATGAGAGCTCTCTGAAGGACAGGGGGGCTGCAGCCCAGATGAAGAAACCTCCTTCCACAGTGAGCCAAGGAGCACAGAGGGGATCGCTGTACATGACCTGGCAATGCCACCTGGGGCCTCTAGTACCTCAGAGATCACCTGGGGGCAGGACCTGTCAGCAGGGATTCAGAGACCCCCTCCTTCCAAATGCCATGAGGTCATGTATATCACCCACATGGTTTCTCGGAGAAAAGTGAGGGAAGGGCATTCAATGCTGAAAGCCTGAATCGTACCCTAATCAGAGAGAAAGAGACTGAGTTGCCCAAAGAGACTTTTTAAATGTCTGCATCAGTTCAGACTAAGTTTATCTGACTAGACTAAAATGTGGGCTTTGTTTCCGCAGGCAGTGTGTGGGGTCTTGAGGGGATGATCAGATCAGTTAGAGAAAAATGAAGATACATTTTCTCTGAATAATCTGTGTGTATGTAATTTTGTGACTTTGCTCTGCATGTGTCTGTATGCACATTACACATATATGCACACACTCGTAGTAACATAAAGAAAGAGAAAAGGAGAGTCTGATTAAAGGAAGACCAAAATTGGAAGTGATTCTTTCTGGATAATAGGTTTATGGAAAAGTTTTATTTTGTTCTTTCTCCTGACTCATAATTTCTAAATTTGGTATAATAAACTTATTTTTACTATGATATAATTTCCTCTATAAAGAGAATTATTTTAAAAAATAAATTAATGAGAATACACTGCTTCTCAAAGCCTATCTCTTTTTATACCTTAGACAGCCACCCAACCTTCCGCCTGATGCATTCTGCAAAGCCCTAGGACAGAAGGTCAGTTCGTCTGGTTTACCTGGACCCTTGACCTGAAATTGACCACATATAACCTTGGACACGAAAATGAAGCTTTAAAGCCACATTAGCTCAGCTCACGCAAGTGTGGCAATAGCCTACCTCTCCACTTATCTTGCCGAAGTTTACTGTCCCCCAAATTATCAAGCTCTGTCTACGTGCAATCTCCCACTAGACACTACCCGGCCATGCATCTTCAAGAAATTCTCTTTGCTAGAAGAAATACCTGGAAGAAATGACTGTACTCTGAGCGTTCTCAAAAGATTCTACCAGACACAACAGACCCAAAGGCTAATAGTCCTAAACATGCACACAGTTAGTACCATTTCAGAGTCAAGAGTAAAAGCGATGAAGATGATCTGGCACTGTTTCTGCAGGCTACGTCCCAGATGCAGCCTGAAAATCTGACCAACCAAGAGGCTGAAGGTGCCATGTTTCTAACACCCACAGCTACACATTTATGACTTAATCGACACTGTCATCGCACGTGTAGAGATTTCATCCCAACAGAATGGGCGAGGCAGAGCGTTCGGAAAAAAATCAGATTGTTTTTCTTGTGTTATAGTCTTACTTTTATCTTCTCTGTCAGTAGTGCCACAGCCCAACAGATTCCAGAAGATATAGATCTAAGATGAAATTTAATCCAAGCGCCATCCATCCTTAAACATACAAACGCTGTGAAAGATAACATGCAACACCTCCTTCCAAGCAATTAAAGCTTATTGGGACCTGCCTTTGATTCTAGCAGTGGAGAATCCAAAGCTCTTATCTGACAGGTTAATGAGGATTTGAAATGAATAGTCTTACTAATGAAGGTCTTTAGAAATTAATCATATCATATTATTATTAACAACTGCAAAAGCTAAACTTCCAGAGATTAGATTACATAGGATAATTTTTAAATGTGAGCAAGCTAATATTAAAGTGACAGAAGGCGATTTCCAAGTGGGAATAATAAGACATAATGCAGAGAATAAAAATTAAGAATGGGTAAGGCAATTAAGATGTTCCTTCATTTGAATGTCTCTCTGTATTTGAAAATATAATATTTTATTTAATAAAAGTTTGTGCTGTTGTTTTTATCTTCTTTAAGAACTCCACGAAAGAAGAAATAAATGAATGCTGGGAGAATATTCTGATGTTATGAAAAAAGAAGTATAAAATGAAACAATTCTATTTACTCGGGAAATTTTACTGCAACATAAGGCATCACATATCTTTCACAGTTCTTCAATTGGCTTATTTTTCTTGGATTCATATTCTGTGTCAAGACTGAGAATGCCATTCTAGAACAAGGCTTGGCAAATTTTCAAAGGCAGAGCACCGACATGGCCATCACCCCCGTCCTTCAAATATGTGGTGGGTAAATCCAGTGATGGAGGACCAGAAGCCAAACATATACCATTAATCCCTACACGGTTCTGAGATAGGCTCATTCCCAGCAGGGAACAAGGGGTAGATTTCACTAAATAGGCATTGTCATTCATTTGGGAACAGTGAATGAGCCCCTAGTTATATCTGGATATTGGAGATGCGGTGGTGAACAAAATAGACTCAGACCCTGGGATCATGGAATTCTACTTCTAGTGATGGAAATGACATGAAACAAGCAAAAAAAAAAAAAAAAAAGAGTTTCAAAGAGCTGAAAGAAGGCAAAGAACTGTGAAAGACAATATTGAAGTGGTGGGCAGCAGCCAGACTGTGTTTTACCATTATCCTAAGATCTGTGTGAAGCTATTTAAGGACTGTGCTTGCTGCGTGTAGAAGGCAGGAAGGTGGCGTGTGTAACGTGACCAGTTATGCATTCTGAAAAGACCTCCGCATGCACTGTGAACAGCATGAGCACCGTGGAAGGAGTCAAGGGTAGATACGGGGAGACCATTTCAGAGCCTATCTAGTAAGTTCAGGGAGGGGGGCTTGGTACTTGGTATCTTGGACTATGGGAGAAGTGACGACATTGGGGAAAAGTAACTGGATTCAAGAGATCTCAAGAAGGTAAATACACAGGACATGGTGATGAACTGAACAGGCAGAACTGAGATCTCTTATATCCGCTCTCTAAGACAATTTCCAGGACAGCCTTGAGAGGTTGACCAGCTGACTGTCTTTACAGATACAAAAGCCAAGGCTCAAAAAGGCATAAAGCCAGTAAAAGACAAAACTCAGATTTCCAACCCAACTCTGAGTCAGGAGCCCCTATTTTCTTCCACAGAACATGCTTCACCAGAAGCAGAACATGACCTCATACACTGTCACCCACATACATGTGAACTTCCTCTTGCTTTATCAGTCTTCTTAGTTCTCTGTTCCTAGTTTTTTGCTCACATAACCAACCCTTATTATTATCTTCCTCCTCCAACGGGCAAGATAAAGCCTATGATATCTCATACTGCTACTTTATAAACAAAACAAAACAAAAAAGCACCACCACCAGGATCCGTCTGTTGGCTTTACAAAGGATAATCAGGATTCTTTTTCCCACTGTGCTTTATACAGTTACCTTATTCCTCTTCCTCCCAAGTTGGCTAGACAAAATTCCTTTTCTGTAGCAACTGTCCGCTGGTGTGCTTTTTGTTTGTTTGTTTTTGGTTTCCCACCAGTGAAAACAAATATCGCCTTTACTCGCTGGCCTTAGCCTCTTATGCTTTCTCCCCTGTTCTACTAAAACTATCTCAACAATCTCTTTCAGTTCTTTGGGGTATTTCAAAACCATACACCAAATTAAGACAGCAAGTTATGTCACGCAACTTTTCTCACACACTCTGCTTCTCTCCCTTCTTCTATTACCTGTTCCCACATCTCAAAGATTTACTGATCTCATGCCTTGATCACTAATATCATATGTAATACTTTTCATCTCTTTTAAATTTATGACCTAACCAAATTTAGGATTAAATTAAGGATTAAATAAATAAATACATATAAAGTGCTTATCATAGTGCCTGGCACATAAAAAATGCTCATTAAACACTGGTTGTTCTTATCAACATCATTTCTCTCCAACTAGATTCTAAATTTATTATGGCTAGAGATTATGTTTTATATCTCACTGAATCCTCAGAACTTGTCATGTAATACCTCTTTATAGTGCTGAGAGGATATGGAGGGGTTGATGTTAATTTTGTTGGGTGGTTTTTGCATTTCTTTTAAGCTGAACAGTATTTTTCTATAAGGACCTTCAACAGGTAATTTCCTATTTATAAGAACCCTCCCATCCTACTTTGCCCACTTGAGGAAATGTGATATATTGTGATGAGTATGTCTTATTATATGTAAAAATATAAACAGTGAACTTCTTTATATTATTTTAAAAATACATTTATAGCCTAAGTTCATTTCTCCTAACTGTGTATAGTAAGTGTTAGCTAAACAGAGGAAGGATGAATAGGAGTCAGAGACAGCACCCAGAGAGGGACCATTTGTAATACTAAGTAATAAATATCTATGGAGGCAAGAGCCCAGACTTACAGGGAAGACAGGTAGGGTGATCCCAGGGCAGGGGAGAGGATCCTCACCCTGATTAAAGGGTCCAACAGATGAAACAGATAGCCCATTCCTCAGCCCATCACTTCATCTTCACAGTCATAACCAACTGAGCAGATTAAAAATGATCCCAAGTCACCTCCACCTTCATGGACCATTTCAGCCCCCATGGAACCAGCCACTCATCTGCTTATAAGCCCTGTTTCAGCTCTTTACTACTACACAACAGACCATCCCCAAACTCAGTGGCTTTACACAACAGTTTATTATTATCTCTTGTAGTTCTTGAGTTGACTGTACCAGTTTCCCACTTGGATTCTCCTGTGCATTTGTGGTCAGAGGGCAGATGGGGCTGGAGTCATCTCACTTTGAGACTGAAGCTGGCCAACGAAGATGGCTTCATCACTCACACGCCTGGTGCCTCAGATGGCGGGAATAACTACAGGGTGCTCAGGAACCTCTCTCCCCCCGCAGCCTCTCCACATGGCTAGCTCAGATTTCCTCACAAGACGTGGTCTCAGGGTAGTCTGACTTCTCACATGGTGGCAGGCTTCCACCCATAGCAAGCGTTCAAGAGACCCAGGCAGAATCTACAAGTCTTCTCAATGCAGTTCAAAAGTCAAGCAGTGGCACTTTTGCCTTGTTCCTGTAGCCAGGCCAGATTCAAGGGGCAGGGACAAAACAAGGGCTCAAATTCTAGAGGGTTATGCTTCACTGGGGAGGGAAACCCAAAAGCATCTCAGGCCAGTCCTATGCACGTGTGCACGGGAAAGCAGAGACAAGACAGCCCATCTTTTGCCAACACTGTCTCCTGCCGAGATCAGGTGAGAAAACAAGGAATCAAAAAACACATTTTGTAAAAGCCTCTGTGTTGATTCAGCCTTCAAAATCTTTTGGACAAAACTGTCTATTAAGAAGGAAGAAAGTGGAAATTCACAACCAGAACAAAAGATGTTCTAAGGCCAGGGAAGATATGAAACAATAATGACAGGTAAGAAATTAAAAGAAGCCTTCACCTCACCTGCTTCCCCTGGTCATAGGTAAACAGAATTTGGACAACAGAATGTTCATTTGTTCCTAAATATTTTCTCTGAAAGAAATGTTTAGATGGCAAAGACTGTACAGAAGTGTGTATCTGTTTCCTGAATAATGAAGTAAAACCAAGAAGTAAGCCCAATGATTGATTACTGATGCCCTCCTTTTAAAGAAAGCTTTATTAAACTATTTGTAAAAGAAGTCTCAGAGAAAAGGAAAAAACAGGACCCCTCCTCCTTTCATTCTTCCAGACTCCTCCCCATTTCCCAGAGAAACAAACCAAGAGCCACAGATTTTTATGAGTGTGTCCAAGGGCTCACTCTGAGTCTGGATTCAGACTCTGAGCCGCATTGCTAAGCCAGGTGCTTTCTTTTTCAGCAATAATTTCTTTCTCTCCCGTTTATAAATGGGGTAATTAAAATTGATGAAGCATCTACTGGACACAGAGTAACGGCTTCAGTGCTCTTTGCAAAAATCTCTTCTCGTCTTTTTGCCATAAAGCAGAGACTAGAAATACACAGTTGTCTCCTCTGGTATTTATTTATGGACCACAAGTAGGTGTTAAAAGGCAGTTAGGAAGGCCACAAGTGTGTTTAATGTACACTGCTCATAGGTTTCTTCAGTCTTATCCACACGTGGTCCTTGTGTATCATTTCTGCACAGTGACAGAATGCTTCTGACAACTGTTTAGAACATACAGAGTTGCATCTATTACCTCACATTACCTCTTTCTATCGAGTTGCATCTTTTTTTTTTTTTTTTTGCTGCGCTGGGTGGCTTGTGAGATCTTAATTCCCCAACTAGGGATTGAGCCTGGGCCACGGCAGTGAAAGCACCAAGTCCTAACCACTGGACCTCCAGGGAATTCCCTGTCCAGATGCATCTTCTCCTTTGAGAAATGGCCCCTTTTGGATTTAATGGAACTGTTCCTGCCTTCTCGAACTCAGGCATATGACTCAGGGAAATTGAAGACAATCTTCTATCCCCTAGCCATAAAGAAGCTAGCCTCAGAATCAGGCTGGGAGAATGAGATTTCTTTTCCAGAATCTATATGGATTCTTGGGGAAAGATCTCTCTCATCGGGGCAGCGTAAGCTAGGAGCTCCCAGGGGCATCTCTGCCACATGTGGAACAATCCCGCCAAAGAAAGAAGCCAACACAGAGAAAAGTAGTGTTGAGACCCAGATGGAAAGAGGTAGAGTTCTGTGACATCATTTGAACCTCTGGTTCTAGCCATGTCTAAAGCCATTACACCACCAGACTTTTCAATTACATGACCCAATAAATTCCCCTCCCCCCTACTTTTTTAGCGATTTTAATTTGGGTTTCCGTCATTTGCAGCTATAAAGTCCTGACTAATACACAAGTGCATTAGGTCAAACCAAACTAAAGCATCCCACTTACATAACAGGACAATCAGCAAAGACCTAGAAGGATCCATCATTTTGGCTCTACCACAGGAAAGAGTTTGCCAAAACACGACAGTCAGCAGAGCTCTTAGAAGCATTTCAGCTACCACGTGGGTAAACTGGTTTGGACATTAAGGAGTCTCTTTGTCCTGTTTACGCTCCCACTCGATCAGTCAGAGTCCCAGGGTCCTGGGTCCCAAGACCCAACCCATACGGTTTCAATAAATATATTTTAATAATGTGATTACTTACAGAGGGGGAAGCAGGATTAACAAGAGACGGGGTGCCCAGAGACTAGTAACAATTGAGAAAGCTTTACCACCCCTGTGTTACCAGTGCTCAGAGAGAACTGGAGTCCTCTCGGGGCTGTGACCATGGAGGGGTGCATGTGAGAGACACAGCCCCATGGCAGAGAGGAAATAAGGAAGAACCCACCCAACCCCACTCTCTTTTTGCCCTCTGATCTCCTACCAGTGCCTCTTACTGACCAAACCCAGTTGAAAGCCAGCCGGCCACGGAGCCCAAAGATGCAGACATAAAACAGAGAGCAGTGCAGACAAAGAATCCGGATTAGGACAAAACAGAATAACCGGGAAACCTACCCACCTCCTAGTTTGATAATATTGTATAATGCCCTTAAAGCAGCGGTCCCCAACCGTTTTAACACCAGGGACCGGTTTCATGGAAGACAATTTTTCCACCGACCGGGGTTGGGGGTGTGGGGGGTGTGGTCAGGAATGGTTCAGGCAGTAATGCGGGCAATGGGGAGCGGCAGACGAAGCTTCCCTCGCTCACCTGCCGCTCACCTCCTGCTGTGCGGCCTGGTTCCTAACAGGCCTCGGACCGCTCCGGTCTGTGGCTTGGGGGTTGGGGACCCCTGCCTTAAAGAATCATTAGGAAACGGGTGAAAACACTTTGTGTGTGACCCTTCGTGCCTCTGTACTGTAATATTCACTTCCCAAAATTTCCTTCTTTTGTTCATAGGAATCTGCACCCTCTCATCTGAAATGATCTTAAAATTTAGAGTATATCACTCTCTCTTACCATTTCCGCCTAAACCTTTTTGCTCTCTATTTTCTCGCTTGTTCCCTAGATAGCTTTATACACTGAAGATACAGAAAGAAATAGAAAAGGACCGCAGAAGCTCTGAAGGCAGGGTTGGGAATGACAAAGATCTCTAAATGTTTGACGTTCCTCACACTCTCTGAAGAACAAATGCACCCAAGTGTGTGGTCTTTAACGAGATGAATGCACACGCGAGGACGTCTTGCTTTGTTTTTGTGCCTTCTCAACATAAATCTTCAGGCAGACATTTCTCCTTAACACATCCAGTATACAGGGAAATTGTTTTTTGGCCATAAAAATGCATTAACAGCTCCAAAGGAGCAATTACACCGTGTATTGTAAATGCCCATTAAGACTAATACACCACACTTATCTAAACCTCAGTGAATTCAGGGCTGTGGTTTCGCTAGTACAAAGGTGACTCAGATTTGTTCAAGAAATAAGACCCCAGGGGAGAGGGCTTCCCTCTGTTGTGTCAATTACAATGATACAGGTATAAAGCAAGAATCTGATCCCATTTTGTTGCTTTTTAAAGAAGCCCCAGCATCTAGAATGAGGCCGTATGCACAAAGGTGTGTTTATGCCAGTACATTCCCATGGTGAATTTCTGCAAGCCCTCAGAAGCGGTCCCCTCGCATTTGGAAATCATAGTGTCTTATGCAGACAGCGAGTCAATTACTGAGGCTATATGCCTGGTTTTAGAGTAGACTTTATTTATTACCCTTGTTATGGCCGGGATATGGAGGACCCAGCTATAATGTGTGAAATCAGATTCTTCTACTGTTGCATTACAAATCTCATTGGATGCAGTGAATTTGCTTTATTCGGGTCCATTCTGGATTAATAGGAAGGGAAATATGGATTTTTTCATCCATATAAACAATAAGGTCTTGTTAGAGACTTGTTTCTGATGTTTATGGATTTCTCTTTAGTGTATACAGCCTATGGAAAATTGTTTTCAAGCAATAAACAATAATTGTATTTGGGGACATAGAGGTACTAGTGCTGTACTGCATTCCATCTGCTGATAAATTTCTCTGGCCTATTTTTTTTTCTTATGCAGACATAAAAATACAAACAATAAATTTTCCTTCCTCCACTGCAACCTTTTCCTCTTCCACTTTATTTTCCACTACATTTCTCGATTGATATTACCTTTTTAAATTGCTAAATATAAATATTCCACAATGAATGTCTGTAATTAGGTTGTCTGCTCTCCTTCAAGGACTTGTTAGAAAGAGAAAGGGCTTTAATCTAAGGCAAACTAACAGAGCTAGAAGTTAATTAGAAATTAGCCATATATCCTGAGTAAATTATTTATGCTAAGCCATGTGTTACTGTAAAAATAATATACAGTTACACTGACTATTGTAAACATAAAATAATTAACAATAAAAGGGAAGATATTATCCCTTAATAGAATCCTTTTGCCAAGACCAATTTAATTTTCTCTCTCGTAATACTGAATGATAAGCCGGGGTCTCTGCTTTCTATATAAAGCACAAAGGTTTTCTTACAATCTTTCTTCAGTTCTCTTTTCTCTCTCTCTCTCTCTCTCTCTCTCTCTCTCCCCCTCCCCTCCCTCCTTCCATCCCTCCTTTACTTCCTCTTCTGCATTCAGACTTATTCTCCGATTTATATATTCTTTTAATATGTCTTTTCTTCTCTTTCCATTTTTCTCCCTTTTTGTCTTTTCCTCTCTCTCTTTTTCCACTTTTAACCTCTTTTAATTAAAAACTGGGTGAACACCTAAAATCTCACTAAACACGCTTCTCTTTCTTCCCACCCTGCTCTCTGTTCCTTTTTTTCTTTTACTTTCCTCCTTTTTTCTTTTACACTCTTTGGTATGCAGTCTTTTTACAAAAAGCCCTAAGATGCAGACAGAAAATGCAGTGTATTTTAGTTCTCACTGTTCCTTCCTATTCTATTAGCAAGGACATAAAGGTCAAAATGGACCAACCCTGGAATATCCTCTCAACCCCATTAGGGACCTTTGAATTCAACTCAGATGGTTACATATATGTTTGCTTCCTGCGTGAACACTTACGTATTGGTGGATTTCACATCATCCCTTTTGGGAATAGGCCATTTGTATTCATATACTTCTGCATGCATAATCACTATTAAATATGATCTAATGAAGTGCCTTTGTGTCTCAAATGCAGTTACCTGAGGACTCTCCTTACAAAACATGCATTGAATTTTCTTCCCATTCATGCTGGCAGCAACAAATATTGTGCAGCTTTCACATGGTTGGTATAGGTGTTGTTAATGTACTCTCCACATCCATTTAAATGCAAATCTTCATGCAAATAATCACTTGGAGGAAGAAAAGAGAATGTGTTTAGCTGAAGACAAAGCTAGAGGGATAATAGGAAGCATGAATAGGGTGTCAGTGGAGGGCTACACAATAAAAGCCTCCTCTGCACATGATGAAAACACATTAACGACAGCTCAGAGGATTTCTCAATAGGTTCTTACAGTATTGTTGTAGGTAAACATGATTCCCAGCAGGTGAAACAAAATGAATGAATTTGGAAGAAATTTACACACGTCTCTAGGGAAAGCAAAAGGTCAAACCGGTTGTACATACCAGGCCCTTGATCAATGCCCAAAATATCAACCATGGACAAATATTTACACTTCCTTCAGAAATCCAAAATTTGGAACCGAACAGTTCATTGTCCAAATGACTCGATTGTTAAATAATGCTGTGGGGCTAATGTTTCAACAGAAAAGTAGGAAATGAGCTGGGACTGAATAAATATCATTATACTTGAGAACAGCAACTCTGAGGCTGAATTTGGCTCTGGGGAGGGCTGGATTGTGATCTTAGGGAAATTTCCAATTTGCACTATTTGCAAAGAAAGCGTTACATCAACAAAGGTTAAGTGCTGGCATTAAGAAAAGCAGAATGGCCTAGAGTTTCCCAGTTATTTCTATTTTAAGTACTTCTCCAAGTTTCCCTTGGATGCAATCAAAGGAGTTGACAAGAAACCAAGGAAGTTACAAAATAACAAGGCCAAAGGGCTGGTAATGGTGTACGGAGGGAAAAAAGTGGTCTGTTCATGTCATATATTTCCAAACGAATAGACCTATTTGTGACACATGTTGTCATTTTTGAAAAAAAAAAACCAACTTCAGTTTTCTTGTAGGTTTCATGATTTGCAATTGCTCTGTGTGAGGGCACCAATAGAGCAATGAAACTTGGAAGACTTAATTTGGGCATATTTTGGAAGGGTTTCAGTAGACTTCAGGCAGTATTATGTGCTCTTTAACTTGGAGTGATTTCACATTTCTTGGAGAGTACAACTGGCTGGAATCATCACTTCTGATTTCCTTGGCCGCATGCAGTCCAGCCATCTCCGCAACCCTCATCACCACATTGCCAAAAGGAAAAAAAGAGGAACAGAAAATTTTTTTTTTAACTTTTCAAAAACTAACTCTATGAGTTTTATTTTTCCCACAACAAAATGTGTTTTATCATTTACATGAATATTCCTTTTTGACAGCAGTTCTCTCGTTCTTATTATTTTGTTTAGTTAGGTTAGTTAGTTTTGTTCTTTGAAGCATTAGGAATCCTGAGACTATTCCCTACTTCTGTACTCACTCAACCTGAACTGTCTATAGTTGATGCTTTGTGCCCATCAATTTCACACTTAGACTATAATCAGAGTTGAATGATTCTGTAAAAGACTGGGCTCTATGCAAGAATAGCAGGTGGTTAATAATGAAAGGGGGAAAATATAAAAATTTTTTCTAAATATATACAAACAGTTAAGGTGAGGGGAAGGAGAGAAATAGAGACAACCTAGACTTGAAAAGACTCCTAATTTTTCAAGCATTAAATTGTTCACTGCAATAAATAACACATGCTGCAATATATAGACAGAGAGAGAAAGAGAGGTTTCAATTAACTTATATTTAAGCTATTAAATAGATTTAATAATTATTTTACTTATTTATTAAAATATTGTTTAAATTATTAAATATGTTTTTTATTAAATATATATTTGCATATATATACATGTTTTTAACTTATGCAGTATGTTTTCCATAAAGAACAGGCCGGGATGAAGATATACTAGTCAGGATAAACTGGGTAATGCCATAACAAAAAAGCCCAAAATTCTCCGTGATATAACCCAACAAAAGTTTATTCTTAGTCACAAAATATCCACTGTGGGTCTGGGAGACTTTCCAGGGCAACTGATCTCCATGCAGTGACTCAGTCATTCAGTCTCATGGACAATTCGCTTTGTTATAGCTGCACTATCTGAGGCTATGGCTTCTCTGTTACCTCAGTGGGAGAAAAGAGCTACAACTGCAATGAAACCCTTGGGCTTGGTAGTGGCACACACCATTTCTACTTGTAGCCCATTGGCCCGAGGTAGTCACACGGCAACAAGAGCAGAATGTGACCCTCCCACATGCTCAGAGGGCCTAGAGAACCAGATATGAGTAAGCAGTGGAAGTCTTCAACATGGAAGAATATAGTGGTATTAGATGTAATTGTTCTCCTTAGAAAATCCATAGCTTATAATTAGTACCTTGCCTATCACATTCAAAATTCATTTTATATTATATTTGTGGGCTTGCCTATTTTACTTTCAGTGGCTTATGAGATCTTGAGGTTAGGAAACCCATTTTGCTCGTTTTTATACCCAGTTGACTTTGCATATAGTGGGTGTGCTATAAATATTGATCTAATTAAATTAAGCTACTCCTTCTAAAATAATCATGAAAGTTTCCATGAAATTTCTTGGTCCAGATATCAGGTCATAACCCTTAGAAAACTGTCCAATGCCTGGACACAAAAGTCATGGGTAAGTACAGAATTCAGTGGCTCAGCTGGACTGCATCAGTAAACAGCACTGAGTGTATTTTTTAGTTAAGATATTTCACATTTCTTCCTTTTTTGACAGAAAAAAGAATGACACTTTTTGGAAAGGGATACCATGTAGTGCTATGAAAATAACACTGGACTTGAGTCTAGAAAATTGTGTTTTGTCCTGACTCTGCCCTTAACTTGTATATTCATATCAACTCACTCAGCCTGAGTTTCTTCACATATGGAGTGGTGAATTTGAAGCTCTTAAGTCCTTTCCAGCTCACACATGCTGTACCCTAAGAATTGCACAACTTAAAGGAGTTTTTAGATAATTTTTTCAGAACTTTTCCAGACAGTGTTTGTGAAATAAAGTAATTTTTAGCATCCCCTTACCACTCCTTCCTAAGCCCCTTTTTCATTTTAGTACACTGTCTATTGTGATCCTTGATTATTCAGCATCCCTTCTTCCCCCGTTCGTGTTTAGCTAAAATTTACTGTCCTGAATTCACTCCAAAACTTATTGTTCCTACTTTCCTTTGATGCAGAATGAGCTAAGTTCTAAATAAATAAATTTGACGAAAAACTTGTGATCCTCCAGTACACGGAGACTTAATGATAGCTATTCACTGCATCCTTCAATGGAAGCTAAAGGCACCAGATCTCCTCTCCTACTTAATGGTGATAGCCAGCCTATTGGATACGCAACCCAGAGTCAGCCAATCAGATGCTCCTGTTCAGGGCTTTGAATCTTTGCCTTGTAACTCTAAAGCACAAGAATTGTTTGGATTCATTTACATCAGCAGAAGTGATAGGAGCATCTTCATTAATTGGGAATAGGGGGAGACACTTGTCCTTTCAGTAGCAGAGGTCCTATCCTACGGTACTGGTAGTAGTAACGTTCCGGTCAGGCTGCTTCTGCTAAAACGTGACTGCAGTGTTTCCTGATTCTTGACCCTCTTGGCTTTTGTCCATTTTCCTAAGCCTGATCCTTCAAAACCCTCCATGAGCTTTGCAAGAAATTCTTCTGTTTGCTTAAGACCACTGGATACCATTTTTGTTTCTCACAACTAAAAGATTCTTAACTGATTCAGAGTGACCAAGAACAGGGCAAGGACGTTTCCTCCCTCCATTTCCTTCCAACATCCTACTAGAAGTCCTTGCTAATGCAATTAGGAAAGAAAAGGAAATTAAAGGTATACAGACAGATTTGAAAGGAAGAAATAAAACTGTCCTTGTTCACAGATGATATGTCTATGCAGAAAATCCAAAAGAATCAACAACAACAACAATTCTGGAATTAATAAGCAATTATAGTATTATAGCAAGTTTGCAGGATATAAGATTAATCCACAAAAGTCAATTGCTTTCCTTTATACCAGCAATGAACAAGTAAAATTTGAAATTAAAAACACAGTACCATTTATATTAGCACCCCCCCCAAATTAAATACTTATGTATAAATCTGACAAAATATCTACAAGATCAATATGAGGAAAATTATAAAACTCTGATAAAAAAATAAAATAACGAAATAAATAGAGAGAAATTCCATGTTTGTGGATAGGAATAATCAATATTGTCAAGATGTCAGTTCTTCCCATCTTAATCTATAGAGTCAATGAAAGTGTGATCAAAACCCCAGCAAGTTATTTTGTGGATAATAACAAACTGACTCTAAAAATTTATATGGAGAGGAAAAAGACCCAGAATAGCCAATACAATATTGAAGGAAAGCAAAGTTGGAGGACTAAGACTACCCAACTTCAAGACTTACTTACAAGGCTAGCTGATTCAGAAGCTGTGGCTGATAATGAGTTAGTTTGCTACTCTAGTTGTTACTTAACAGAGATAGCCTGGTTTGACCATTAATATGTTAAAGCAATGTGGTGTTTACATAGTGTCAACAAATATATTATCTCGCTTGATCCTCCCATTAACCTCAGAAGGGCACAAGATATAAAAATATAAATATTTCCAACTGAAGGGTGTTGAATTAAGGTACTATGAAAGTAACTGATTTGACCAAGGTCAGCAAAAAATTAAATAACATATAAGGATTCATAACAAGAACTACTCATTCCAAATCCAGGCCTCTTTTACTGTTCCACCTGCCCTCCTTCAAAGGAGTTACGTTATCTGCATCAGCTCAACATGGAAGAGACTTTTTCATCAGGAGACGGAAAGGAACACCCCTGAAATCTCCCCCAAAGCATAGTCCCTTGCTTGTATGGACATAAATAACCACAGCCTTATTCAGTTCTAGTTCTGTCACATTGCCACTACTCATTGTCACTGGCTGTCTGGCAGGGTATAAACTAAACCCTCTGAAGAAAAGTAAGTTCATGATAATTGACAGAATCTATGAGATATAACCACAGAAACCAAATGGATATACTGATTTCACCTGCTTAAACAGATGTGAAACTTCTTGTGTAAAACTCTTTTGTATTTCAGCTCATAACTTTTTTGACATTGTACCTCTTCCTTGTCCCACTGTTTTGACTTCTCTTATCTCTGTATGCAGTATGAATTCTAGGAGTATAAATTATCTTTTTAACCATTTTTAAAAATTGAAGTGTAGTTAATTTACAATGTTGTGTTATTTTCAGGTGTAGAGCAAAGTGATTCTATCTATCTATCTATCTATCTAAATATATATATATATTCTTTTCAGATTCTTTTCCATTATAGGGTACTACAAGATATTGAATATAGTTCCTTGTGCTATACAGTAGGTCCTTACTGTTTATCTATTTTATATATAATAGTGTGTATATGTTAATCCCAAACTCCTAATTTATCTCCCCCCACCATTTCTTTGGTAACCATAAGGTTTTCTTTTCTTTTTTGTATGTTGTGAGTCTATTTCTCTTTTGTAAATAAGTTCATTTGTATCATTTTTTAAAATTCCACATGTAAGTGATATCATATGATATTTATCTTTCTCTGACTTATTTCACTTAATATGATAATCTCTAGGTCCATCAATTTTGCTGCAAAAGGGATTATTTCACTCTTTTCTATGGCTGAGCAATATTCCATTGTATGTATGTGTATATAAATATATATCTCACATCTTCTTTATCCATTCATCTGTTGATGGACATTTAGGTTGTTTCTGTATCTTGGCTACTGTAAATAGTGCTGCTATGAACATTGGGAATTTTTTTTCAAATTAGAGTTTTCTCCAGATATACGCACATGAGTGGAATTGCTGGATCACATAGTAGCTCTATTTTTAGTTTTTTAAGGAACCTCCATACTGTTCTGCATAGTGGCTGCACCAGTTTACATTCCCACCAACAGTGCAGGAGGGTTCCTTTTTCTAGGAGTAAAAATTTTTCAAAATGCAATCAAAGAGTCTTATCTGTTTTCTAAATTCCCACCTGTCTGAATCTGCTCTGCACACTTCTATTCTAAACACCTGTTTGGAACCTTGTTTCCTAAAAGAATGAATAGACTTGAAAACTCTGATGTCTTGGCAAAGAGAAAACAGAGAAAAATAGTTATATGAACTATGCAACTCTGAGGAACCAGTTCAAAAGCCGGTGTCCCAACTGTAAGCAGTTTGTGAGTGACTGGGAGGGTTGACTGAGCTAGTAAAGGAGTATCAGGATGGCTTAAGGTGACTGCGGTTATAAGATGAGATGAAGGGGGCAGGAGTGGCAACATGACCCCCGTATTACGGGTATATTTCTGTTTCTCTTGATACATAATTGAGCCACTAGAATCTGAAAGCATAGATGCAACTAGGGTGCTTCACTCATTAGAAGGAGAAATCTTCCATACCATCCCTGGGGATTAAAGAGGGCATGACAGTGTGAGGCTTACCTAAGAAGTATATGTAAGAAGGGACTAGCAGTGTGCAACTCTAGTCCTTATTAACGTTCCCTGTGGGCAGGGAACAGCTCCCATGAAACTTCATGAAGGAAACCTAAATGCCTGCCATCCACTGGGTTTTGGGAGCAGTCCCACTTTGCTTTCTATCATGGCTAGTGACAAGTAACTTAAAATGGATATGGATTTAGTGGGTCAAGGAGGTGTAAACATTCACATTCTTTTCTTACAGATAATGTTATAAGAATTAGATTACAAAAAATAAAGGAAAGATAATGACAGCTAGAAAGAGAAAAGGCGTGCAGGCCACATCCCTGGGGCCAGCAGTAAGAATGGAAGAGAGACAGACAGAGAAAGTGTGACCTTTAAGAAGCCTGTAGGGATTCTGCTTTCAAGACTTTCCAAAAAGATTCACTTTATCAGTCAATGTTTTGTGTTGCAGATAACGGAATCCATTACAGATGATATAAAGAGAACGGAAATTTTTACAGGATAGAAGAGAGCTCACAAAATCATTGTGTGATTTGAAAGAACATGTTATAAACTGAAGTTTCAAGGAACAGCTTCCAGAACTACTCTTGAGAACTGGTATGTTAAAGAATTTATAGTATGGGTCTCTGTTGCAATTAGGAAATGCTGAACCGAGAAGCTGCCTGTGCAGCTGCCAGCCCCAGAATCACACTGCCTCTGTCCACATAGCCCCCACCTCTTGCTCTTTTTCTCCTTCTAAATTTCATGTGAGTGTGTCTACTTGGAGAAGAGAGGTCAGAGGCACACTCAGCTGAAAAGGATCTGTCAGATGCCATTTCCAGCTTTCCAGGCTAGCATGTCTGGGAGAACATGCTAGAAGGACTAGGTCTCAGTGAGACAATGAGCAGGACCTGCCACACTGACCTCTGTTATTCATGCTCATTAGTCTCTAAACCAAAGGCAAGGCTAGGTGAGTATTTGCTTGTCCTAAAGTAATATGCTTGTTCTTAGGAAATTAACAACACAGATTTCACCTTAAACACATAAATCAAGCTCCCACTAGAACTCCTTTCCTCTTCAGGCAAAGATCATCAGGAAAATTGGCAAGAAAAATTGTCTCTGGAAGAAAACAGGAAGCCTTGCCCAGGAACTTCCCTTCTGAATTTTCTGGAGATGTGGATTGGCACAAAGAGAAGAAGAGAAGAATCCTCAAGTTCGTAAAACAGAAGTTCTGCTACATTTTCAAGGCACAGCCAAAGCCTTGATCCCAGAGGCAAGACTTTAACTAGGTGTTCTAGGAGTTCAGTAACAAAACCACCTGATTGGCAAGATTCCTTCTAAGTCCCTTAAAATGTATGTGGAATATCAAGGATTGCCAATGGAGAAAAGCTTGGTGTCGGGGAGAAATACAACTAGAAAGGCAAGAAGCTGAGCTTGTGTGTTTCATTCCTAATCTAGACTCAGGTATTTGGCTTCTACTCTGTCTGAGGTAGTTTTCAAGATACACAGCCAGCAGACCACTGTATATACACACAGCTAACTGGTTATTATATTTTGTTCCCCCATCTTGCTTGCTCCAGATTTCCTGTGATTAACAAGACGTAAGTAATAAATTAAGGGCTTTCCCACATGAAGCTTGAAGAGCTATTTGTTTGCTTACTTATTTTAGTTTCATCATCAAAGACCTTCAGCAAAGACACAAATCCCAGTATTAATTCTCATGAAAATTCATAACAACACTGGATATTGTTATCTCTAAGGGAAGTGGAATATGTGACTCTGAGCATTGCCCTGCCCTTTCAGATACAGTTGACCCTCTGCTAATCATGGCTGTTAGTCATTAAACCAGAGTTATCATCAAGTAATATGTTTGTTAATTGGAAATTAGAATCCTAAACGAAAGCTGCCTTCATCTTGAAAATCATGAGAATCCGGATATAAATTATGCCTCCACTGGAAGCTGCTGTGGGGAACCATGAAATTCAAAATGACATTGCCATCCTAGAAAAATCTTCAGCCTACTTTTTGTTAAGAATGATCAGAAGAGAGCTTATTTCCTATTTGAAAGGGTGAGTTCTCTTGTTCACAGGAAGATTCCAGGAATACAACTGTAGTTTGGAAGTGAGAATCATCTATTGCACGTTGTAATCATCTCTTCCTGGAGGTTGGTGCATCTAAAACTTCAAGGAACTTGAGCAAAAGAGTTGGTATAGGTGGGTCCTCCAAGGGCTGTCAAGGTCCACTTGCATCGTTCCTCCTCATTTAACTTCAGTGTGACTGCTCTATTTAGAAAAGTCACCAGGACTTTGCCGTGGGCTGGGACTGAGGCATATCAGGTCCTGACAGCTGTATGCCACCACTATTGTACCTTCTGAGGGAGTGCACACCCCTTCCCCATTACAGGAATGCTGGGATGATCCCCTTCTCCCCACCAGGAACTCTTCGAGTTTCACTCCTGCCATGACTCCTTCCACAAAGATAAAACAGCAGCTGACTCCCTCTGCAGGGCTGGCACTGTCCTCTCTGGAACTGGGAATGTCTCTGGCTGCGACCAGCATGGCCGCCCTCTCAGAACCTCTCCCGAGGGTTTTGGCTCTGCATCAGTTTTGCCTTCCTTGTCTTAGCTCTTCAGTTTCTGTGGCTTTCCATGTTGTGGACCACCTGCTCAGACTGTGCAACCCCCTGCATTGCTTTCCCATTGACATCTACTTCCTCCCAATGCCAACCTGCTGGATTGTTTCCAGAGACCTTTGTTCTAAGCCCTGCTGTCAGGGCTGTCAGTTTATACTCTTACCTTCTCACCTGGTCCCTGGCCCTCCAGTTCTGTTTTGACTGTAAGTTTTCTCCTCTGTTTCCAGCTTAACCCTAAGTATTCTACCTCCACACCAACCCTCCAACCCCTGCCAGGCTGGCACATCCTGGCCTTGGTCTCTCAATGTGAACTAAAATCCCCACCTATGTTCAATATTTCTCTAAGTGGCTTTTCATTTAGCTTTACCTACACATTTTTCACTGACTCAAGGATACGATCATATCTTTAAAAGAGTTCGTACTGAGTACCTGGTGACGAATATAAGTAAAATGAAATAGAGCTATAGCTAGATGCTCACCACAGCCACACATGCTGTTATTTTTTGATAGATAAGATGCATCTCTAAGAACACTTGTGCTTTAAAGATTTAGTGATTCAAGGAAATGATAAGATTTCAAACTACCTTTCCTTGTTTTATACTAGTACCAAAATAGAAAAATCCATTCCGAGGTCCAGGCATGAGACTGCATCCTCCTTTACCTCACCTGCCCTCACCTAAGTGCAAGGAGAGCTGGGAAGTGTAATGTACCTGGGTGGCCATTGTGCAGCTTTCCAGTACTGTGAGAGAAATATAAAAGTGATTGTAGGGCTTCCCTGGTGGCGCAGTGGTTGGGAGTCCGCCTGCTGATGCAGGGGACACCGGTTCGTGTCCCAGTCCGGGAGGATCCCGCATGCCGTGGAGCGGCTGGGCCCGTGAGCCATGGCCGCTGAGCCTGCGCGTCCAGAGCCTGTGCTCTGCAACGGGAGAGGCCGCAGCAGTGAGAGGCCTGCGTACCGCAAAAAAAAAAAAAAAAAAAAAAAAAAAAAAAGTGATTGTAGTGGACAGCCAGCAGTCTCCTCCACAACTTTTTAACTATTTGGTACCAAATATATCAGTAATTCTGACTTCTGTGGATGCCTTTCACAGGGTCACAAATTATAAATCTTCTTTTTGTGTAACTGATAGGATTTAAAAATTTTTGATACTGGCCCATTTTTTTCTCTCACTGCATTTGCTAATGGAATTTGGAGATGCTACGTGACCTCACATTTTCCATTGAAAAATGGCTGTTGCCACCAGTGTAATTTCAGGGTGGCCCACAGGCAGGAAGATTTTTTTAAAGCCTTCCATTTCATTTTTACACATAAGAAGGCAACTTACAAAATGGCAACCCAAACTTAATGCAAACAGTGTTGATTACATTCAACATCTAAAGCTCAACTGAGTCTCAGCAAGCTAGACTTCCAAGTTCATCTTCTGCATATAGACTTTAGTCTGTTTTATCTCTGACTCTAAAAATAAAGTCTTCTGAAAGGAAATCTGGAGAATCAGGAAGGCTTTTTTGTCTTTCTATCTCAGACCAGTCCCAGCATTTTATGGCATCCCATGTGCTAACTCAGCCGTCAAGTATTGGAACAAGTTAAGGATTAAGAAATCAGGTTGCCGGCAATCTGTAGCACCATGCAGTATTTACTGCCAGGCAGCTTATATCAAATGTGCCAGGAAAAAAAAGAGCCAGCACATCTATTACAGAAAACAAATCCTGGAAGAGAGATGGGGGTGGGGGGGCGGGGGCGGGGTGGGGAGGAACTGAGACATTGCCAATATTTTAAATAGCTCCATGTGATACACAGTGCTCCTGTACCAATAGAAAAGGGGTAATCTTGATGTTTTTAAAGCAGCAGCATTCAGAAGTAAACCAGAAATGGAAGAACTGCTGGGGCAAAATGGTCTCATGATCTTTTGGTAAAGACCCAAAGAACCTGTTATAGAAGTTCAGGGAAATGCTTGAAACTAAGCAGGGCCCTATGAGGCCTTCTCAGGTACAAAAGCCTTTCGTGTCCCCCATTTCTTGTTTGTAGGTCTTCCCTGAGTTCCAAAGAGTAGATTCAAACAGTTACTAATTAAGGACATGAGGGAATACAGAAACGAAGGAAAAGTAGTCAAGAAATAATAGTGCAGAGTCCTAGTTTCTCCTCAAGGGACATGTATAACAATCTGATGCATATATTTGAGTTCTTCTACAGGAACCGACATCCCCACCCAAGTGGAGGATGGTGACTACATGCTGAGCACCAGCACATAGACACCAGACTGGTTGGAACCAGAAGGTTGATGATTGAGATTCCTGAATCACCACCCTCTTACCTCACCACTAACCAATCAGAAGAAAGTCATGCACCCTGCAGCCCTCACTCCCAAATGTGGCCTTTAAAAATGCTTCCTTGAAAACCGTCAGGAGTTTGGGTCTTTTGAGCATGAGCCACCCATTCTCCTTGCTTGGCACCTGCAATAAACACCATACTTTCCTTCACCACAAACTGGTGTCAGTAAACTGGCTTTGCTGTGTGGCAGGCCAGCAAAATGTTAATGCGATCAGTTCATATACGCCCTGAAAAACCATTCTGAGATGAGTCAACTTTGGGAACACGCAGCATTCTTGCCCCCAGAAAGTTTCAGAAGTGACATTACTAATTCAAGAATATTTTATTTTAAAATGTACTTTCCAGAATATTAGCAATTCACCTGTGACCAAGACAACTATATCACATGACCTGCTCATCTCAAAACTCCCAGAAATTCCCCATGACCTTAGGACAGTGCTGGAGTGGAGGGTAAGCAACGACTGGTACTAGATTTGCTGCTGGCCCAATGGGATAAGAGCTCAGAGACAGATTTCATTTAATTTAGGAAAGCAAATTAGCATGAATTCTCTTACACATGCATGTTTAGAAAGAAGATTCATACCCACTAAGATAGAAACCAAAGAGTAGAATATCATTGGTATCTTTATGAGCTTTGCAAGGGGCAGAATTTGCCACCCTAAAATACGTCTCTTCATTATATTAATTGTTTTAAGCTTTGTTTTTGTTTTCTGAGAAAAAGCAGATGTGGGGAGGGCTCTGAAAGCCAAGTAAGAGTTGCCCTTTTGTAAGAAACATTTACATTGGTAAGGGAAATCTCCATTTATAAGGGTGTCTCCCCTTCTGTACCTGGAGGAAGAGGAGGACCAAATCTCTAAAAACTCTTATCAATAGAGAAGGCAATGACTTAAATCTGTCTCACAATCACCTTTCTTTCCTGGGCTTTTCCTGGTAACCTCCCACAACTGACTTTCTCCACCCTCAACATCCTCTTTTATCTTTAGCTGGGGATGGTATTTACAGTGTAGGCTTCTGCCATTTTGGTGAGTTCCTCAGTTTTCCTGGGTCTCTCCCAAGTATACATGTAACTGAACTTTGATTTTTCTCCTGTTAATCTGTCTCATGTCAATTTAATTTTTAGACTAGGCAGAAGAACCTAGAAGGGTAGAAGAAAATCTCTTCCTCCCTAACAGTACCCTTTGCCTTGCATTTATGTAACACTTTTAGATTTTCAAAATTATCAAAGCAACTTAGCCATGTGGCTATAGGCAAAAGAATTTGCCTCGATACACCAAGTTAGACAACGAAAGAACTATGGCTGGCCTGAGACAGCACACTACCTTCTGAGGTGAACAAAGGCAATTTTTGAAACATACACCCAAACAAGTAGTACCAAGAGAATTGCCAATTCCAGATTAAAATGTATATCTTCTAAGATGTGGTAGATGGTGGCCATCTTTGCGCTTCTTCATCAATGGTTTTCAAACTGTTCTCTGAGGAGTCCTAGGCATTCCACTGGTTGCCTTGGAGAGGGTGCTGGGGGCTTGGATGGGGACCCAGAGCTTCACTCTCCCTTTCCATCCAGGCTTCAAGTGTCACAGCCCTGCTTTTCTCAGTTGGATTCTGACTAGAGCATGTGGTTCATGTGGTTTTATTTGGAGAAAAGTTCTGCTGCTCAAGCAGGACTATAAACCACTTTTAAAGACTGGTTTTTGTTTGTTTGTTTTGTTTTGTTTTTTAAGTTTCTTCCCAGCCCCCTCATCTGTAGTGGCCCAAAGAATGATATAACAAGTCAATAGGTAAGCAGATAAGTCAGGGAGGTCCCCAGAGAAAGAGAACCAAGCATAGCTTTCTTGAAATATGAGAAACCATTTTGGCCTAAGCCACTTTGTGATCTAAGCCTGGCCACAGTGGTTGCCCTTGAACAGGTCTCAGTAATTAATGATCTCAAGGGAACAAAGAAATGCAGGAACAGAGACAAGGCAGTCAAACAATAGTGTAGTGATAACGCAGGGTCCTAGTTCCTCCTCGAGGGATATACATAATTATATATCGTTGAGTTCTGCAGGCGGGGGGATGGAATGATCATATTGACCCTCCTGATTTCAATCAACTAAAGCTTGGACTTTGTTGACCTTTGCCCCAATTCTGTGTGAATTCTCCTCTGCTCAAGCCCCTTCATGAACATGCGTGAACACTTAGCTTAAAACTTCCCCACTTTTCCTATTCGGGGAGACACTGCTTTGGGAAAGATCCCCAATGTTCTCCTTACTTTGCTGCAAGTAATAAATCCTTCCTTCTCCTGATACTTGGCTTGGTTGTGTCTACTGGCTTGACACCCATCAAGAGGTGAACCCAGTTTTCGGGTAACAACTAGACAAGCACTTCTGAGTCCGCCAAGTAGGTGTGAGACAGGAGGGAAGGGGGCAGGACACAACATTTAAAAGAATGACGTAGCTGTTGAGGGTATGATATAAACTGGTTAGAACCAACTAGATCCAAGATGACGGAAGATTTGACTTCCAGTGGACCTGGAGTCTCATTATACGCTCATTGTAAGCCATTAGCTAAATGACACACCTACAGGTGCCATGACACTTCCAAGGCCAACCATAAAAGGCCAAAAAGTTGGGGGGTGGCCCAGTTCCTGGAAATCCCCGCCCCTTCTGCAAAAGAGTTGGAATAATCCTTCCACTCATTAGCCTATGAAATTACCCAGCCCATAAAAGCTAACCACCCCATGTTTGGGGGCTTCTTGCCTTCTGAGATGGCCCACACTCTGTCTGTGGAGTGTGTATCTCCCTAAATAAACCTGCTTTCCCACTTAGTTCTGGGGCAGAGCCCTCTTGCCTGCCCACGTGTATCCTTCACAAGCTTCCTATAGTAATAAAACGACTTCTTGCCTATCACTTTGCCTCTTGCTGAATTCCTTCTGTGCTGAGACATAAAGAACCTGAGCCTCAGTAAGTCCTGACACCAGGAAAGTGATTTTAATTACTAGACAGTGGGTTCCAGCCGGTGCATTCAAGTCCCAACCTGAGTTTTGGCTGGGTCCGAGTTCCAATATGAGGCCTGTGGTTTCATGTGTGTGCACACTGAAAGGCATTGACACTTTCAGCTAAACTCAGTTCATTTCTACTTGCCTGTAGATTTCCGTTCTAGTTTCATACCCAAATGTCAAACAGTAATAAGGATTTCATCTAAAATGAAATATTGTTTGTTTGAAAATCTACAAGGTGCTTTGACAGCAGGAGAGTGGATCGTATAACAATTTAGTGAGAATCGAATGTGTTACAGACATTTATCTCTCACGGGTACAAAAGCTTGGAAAAGAGGAGAATCCCATCTGCCTGTCGAACAGAGATTAAAGGGGAAAGATTTAAATGCTGGTTTTCATCATTATTTAATAAGCAAGAACAAGCCATTGGAAGCATCTAAGGTACTTTCTATATTACGCAGAGGTTACATACGCTCTGTTTTAGCCACACTGCACTCTGCTTTCAATATGTCAAGAAACAAATCTGCTAATAAAATACAATCACCTTCATGAAATCTAGTATTTGTTTATTTTTGCCAATACTGTCAGGCTCTTCTGCGAGGTTTCATCCGACCATAAGGGGAGAAAAGAGGTTGTACGAGTTTGGTTTACAGAAGGCTGAGCTTTCTGATGATCTCGAAATAAAAAAGTACAAAGTGAAAAGAGTAAAAGCTGTTTAGACTCTAGCACCAGCTGAGCCTGAAAGGTGTGCTGGAGAGTGGCAGTCCCTCCCGGACACATCGTCCTGGGTACCATGAGAAGACGCCGTGGCCAGCCTGCAGAATGCCTCAGAACCCTCTCAGATGGCACGACTCCTTCCTCATCCATCCTGCGACCTGAGAGACGGCTCCATCAACCCACACATTTTGTTAGCAGACAGGGCAGGGGGTCCCCGGAGAAAGAGACCCGGGCATGGCTTTTTTGACACAGGAGAAACCATTTTGGCCTAAGCCGTTTTTTGGGTTTTTTTGTTTTTTTTCTTGGTGTGGACCATTTTTAAAGTCTTTATTGAATTTGTTGCAATACTGCTACTGTTTTATATTTTGGTGTTTTGGCCGCAAGGCATGTGGGATCTTAGCTCCCCGACCAGGGATCAAATCCACAACCCCTGCATTGGAAAGCGAAGTCTTAACCACTGGACCACCAGGGAAGTCCCCCTAAGCCGTTTTTGATCCAAGCCTGGCCACGATGCCTGCCCTTGAACAGGTCTCGGTCATCAATGATCGTAAGGGAAATAAGGGAAGGCAGGAACAAAGGAAAAGTACTCACGAAACAATAGTTCAGCGATAAGAGTCCTAGTTCCTCCTCAAAGGATATAGTAATCTGATACACATGTTTGAGTTCTACAGGAACTAACGCCTCCACCCAGGTGGAGGATGGAATGATGTTGTTGACCCTTGTGACTTCAATCAACTAAAGCTTGGACTCTGTCCACTGTTGCCCCAATTCTATGCGGAATCCTCCTCTGCTCCAGCCCCTTCATGAATGTCCATGTACCCTTAGCTGAAAACTTCCCAATTTTGCTGTTAAGGGAGATGCTGCTTTGGGAAAGATCCCCAGTGTTCTCCTTACTTGCTACAATAAGTAATAATTCCTCCCTCTCCCGATCTTTGGCTTGGTTGTATCTTTTGGCTCAACATAAGAGGTGAACCTATTTACGGGTAACAATTTCTCAAGCTACAAAACTCAGCATGCCTCATCCTCCTGTTCTCTCGCAGCATCGCCATCCCATTAGTCACCATGGCCTTTCCATTCTCCTGCCTAAATATCTTTCCAATTATTATACCCCACTCTACCTCACGCCGCCCCCAGGGCCGCCATGCTCATTGAGGTTTTTGTCATGTGTTAAACAGGCCATTTGGGACTTCTCCTAATTAGTCTTCCTACTCATCTCCCATCCTTTCAACGCACAGTCCACGTTTACCACACTATGATCTTTCTAAATCACATATCTGATCAGGCCTCTGCTTACCGTCTTTACCTGGCTTCCCATTGCCTCCGGAATAAAGTGCAAAGTCCTTAATACTGCATACAAAGTACTCTGACCCTTGCCTACCTTCCTAATCTTCTGCCCTAGAACTGTCACATGTATGTTCCCTCTCGCCAGCTTGCCTCTCCCTCTGATTATGCCTCACTTTTCACTCCCATGGGCACGCTCACTCTTGCCTCTTAGGAGAAAAGACCTTCTCTGCTTCGTCCACCTGGCAGAATTTTACTCATTCTCCAAGATTCACTTCAAATGTCACCTCCCCTAAGAAATCCCTTCACATCCTCATATGTGTCTCTTTTTGAAGCCTTGTCTCAATACACTTGAATTGTTCATTAGTATGTCTGTCTCCCCACTCCAGGACAGGAACCATGACGCCATCGATACAGCCTGCATAGTACAGTGGCTGGCATAAAACAATGACCCCCAAAATGTTGACATATCAATAGCTTAAATGTCTACAGAAATTGTCACTACACCAGGAGCCAAGGGTCCAGCCTCCTAATCTCACTGTTGCAACATTCAACTCAACCTCACTGAGGCTCAAAATCTTTAAGAACAAAATTATGGGAATGAGTGGTCAGATAGGCTCTGAGTTTCTTTCCACCTTCAACATAAAATTCGTCAATGCTATGAACATTTCTTTCTTCAAGAATGACTCCTAAAGTTATAAACACCAGTCTAATACCACCTGTGGCCTCTCTTTTCCTTAAACGTCAAGCTACCTAGGCCATTCCGTGCTAATGAATACGGAATCCTTCCAAAAAAGTAATGTATGAATGAATGGAATATTTTTTATATCTTTCACTTTGGTTAATAAATATAAATCTTGGCATTGCTCCGCTATTTCTAAAGCCTTTTTCCCCCCATCAAAGTAGATTAATTTAATGGGGGAGAAGATGTTGTTAATTACACACATTCATACATACTCCCAGGAACAGAGCAGAAATCACATAGAATAAGTCCAAAGAATTCTTATTTTGACAAAAGGAGAGAATTCATTTTAAAAGACTCCAAAGTTAATGACACCTTCTTAATTTTACATTTCCCATTTTACTGATGTAAGAAAAACCTCAATGATATCACGTTTTTAATGCTTAATCCTGCATAATAGGTGACATGGTGAAGCTAAAAGGGATGCTAGGTAGTAGCCACTTTCAAAGTCGAACAGCTAAGGGGAGAGCAGTGTCACAGCAGAGAAATTAACATTAATTAGCCAGGTCTGGAGGAAATATCTCGAAGCATAATGGAAAAATACGCATACGTGCGTCAAACTTCTTTTGATGTGCACCCACGCTTTTCCGACTGGTTGTTTCTGCCACAAATAAGGAGAGTTCGACAGTAATGTAGTTGTAGCGGCACTTGACACAATTTTTTTCCCCCAGGAAGACCAATTAGTAATTGCAGCCTTGAAAAGAATCATTTGTAACTTTCTGTCAAGGGAAATACTGCCAAACATAGCAGAGAGGGAAAAGAACAGGTAACGTTTATTTGCCTCTGCTGCAACAGCCTTCCTTTTCTCGGAAGAAGATGCTGGCCTTCCTCACACCACGGCCCTGAAACCTTGGTTTGATGTTCCTCTCTTCGGTACATAATCCTGAGTGTGCTGACAGCCAGCACCGTTGCTGCTGAAGACATCTATTCTGGGCGCCAGCAGCCACTGGAAAACTGTCTATTACTGATGTGTTAATTGGCACCCTTTTTAGTTGCAAAAGAAATAAATGTCACCTCATGCTGGCTTATAGCAAAAGGGGACGTGGTGGGTCAAAGCCATCAGGGACCTCCTGTTCATCTCTCAAGTCTGCTTCCCTCTGCATCACCCAGTAGGATCTCCCATGTCGTAACACACATGCCCACCTAGAGCATCAGGGTTACAGGCTCTCAGCTAAACCGCCCACCTACCACATAGATCGCTTTCATATTAAGTCCAGGACAAGGTCCCAGACACATCCGTTACTGTTCTACCTTAGATCACTCAGCCCTCACAAACTCGTCACTGGAGCCAGCGAGGTTCAGTGCTCCGGCTGACAGGCTGTGGTCACCTGGGGGGCTCCTGGAGCCCAGGGGTAATGAGAATGAAGAGGGTAATTCCCCAGCAAAAAAATGGGGTGTATGGCCAGAAGAAGGAAAGGAAAGCTGAGAAAGCAAGAACAACAAATATTTCCTATAAAATGGAGTCACGTTTTCCACCCATAAGATACGTACCTGTTTTCTACACAATTAAAAGGGAAAAGAACAAAAAATAAAAGCAAAGGTAGGGAGCATGCTGTTTTTCTCAACAAATCCAGTCTCCTGGGCTCATAGCTCAACCTCTCTCACCGTTTCACCATAGCGCCTTTCCTCCTACGGCCCCCCCAAACCTCCAAGGAAGATGGAAAAAGGGTTACCTTCCACCTGTCATATCCACCTGTATGGCCCACAGGCACTTCAACCTGAACTTGTCCAAAGCTGACCCCATTGTGTTTCCTCTTGAACCTGTTGCTTCCCCCCAGAGTCTATTACAAGAGGTGCGACCGCCATCGCCTTCCTCTTGGTGACCTCAAAGTCACCAACCCCACCTTCTCCTGCTCTCTCACCATCCTCACCTTCATGCCACCCCACAGTGATCACCAAGCCCTGTCAATTCTCCCTCCTAGATGTGACGCTTGTCAAAGGTGTCCCCTCGGCTCTAACTCTAGTCTCACCATCAGGGGCCTCATCGTCCGACGTGGAGTCCCGTGGTGATTCGAAGTGGCTTCTCTGGGCCTGGGCTCGCTTCCCTCCAGAGCAGGTGCTGGAAGGATCGCCCCTCAAATCTGACCTCTTCACTCCCCACTCTAGAGCCTGCACAAGGTTCTCCCTCCCCCTCCCCTGTGGTTGGTCAATGAAATCTTACAGGGAAGCCCAAAGTACCTGTTTCTTAGGGCTGTTGTAAGAAATTACCACAAACTTGGTGGCGTGAAACAACAGAAATCCTCACAGTTCTGGAAGCCAGAATCCTAAATCAAGGTGTTGGTAGGGTTGGTTCCTTGTGGAGGCTCTGAGCGAGGATCCTTCCCTGCCTCTTGTCCAGCCTCTGGACGCTCCAGCAAGCCTTGATGTTCCGCTGTGTAGATGTGTCACTGTGACAGCTCTGTCTTCTCTCCTGTGCTTTCCCTCAGGGTCTGTATGTCTCACACCTCCCTTTCCTTTTTCTTCTAAGGGCAGTAGTCATTGGACTTAGGGCCCAGTTAATCCAAGATGATGCCCTCTCTAGATCCTTAACTTAATTACCTCCGCAAGGACCCTCTTTCCAAAGTTCACATTCACAGGTAGCAGGGGTTAGGATTTAGACAGATGTTTGGGGGAACACAATTCAACCCACTATATCCAATGTATGCAATAATGCTTACAAGAGAAAAGCCAAGCCTTTGTAAGTCATGATTCCATGATTTGCATAACCTGGGCCCCATCGCCCTTGAGTCAAGCTCCCCACCCCCCATCCCCCAATGCCCTGTCCCCGCCACCCAACTCCAAGCGCATCGGTGGCCTTTGCTGCCTTCCTTCTCACTGGTGCCCATGCCCTCTCTGTGGTCCAGGCATCAGTTGTCCCCAAGGCTCCGTCTTGCCCCCATGTCACGGCCAGAGCTGGTGCCTCTACCTGGGATGCTCTTCCTCCCCTGCTCCTGTATCCCCTGACTATGAATAGAATAAAATTAAGTCACTAAGGCTGAGGTCCCAGTGAGAGTTACAAGCAAAATTTCACACCACCGCTTTCTTTGGCTCTTGCAATGTTTAAGAAAAAAAGTTTAACCAACTGCCAACTTTTAAAAATCAGGTGATGGATATAAAAATCCACATTCCCAGCTTCCCATTGGCAGTGCAGCCTGCTTTCTGGCATTGTGGCCTGAGACTGGAGGTGAGTGGTAGCAGCGCCTGCCCACCCCAGGCCTGCATGGTCTCCTATTCACCCCCAGGCTGCCGCACTCACCTCCATTACCGCCCCTGAGATCACTCCCTGCCTAAAGCCTCAGAGCCCAAACTGAGTTGCATTTTCCCAGGGAAACTTCCCCTCTCATCCTCCCATTAATCCACCCGGGCCCAGCCACCTGCCCTGAGGAGGGGCCCGCCTCACACATGTACCCACTGCCTTGTCAGCCCAGGTTATGACAAAATACCTTAGACCGGCTGGCTTAAACACAGAAATTTATTTCTCACAGTTCTGGAGACTGAGAAGTCCAAGATCAAGGTGCCAGCTTATTTAGTTGCTGACAAGGGCCCTCTTCCTGGCTTACAGACAGCTGCCTTCTTGTTGTGTCCTTGCATGGCAGAGACAAGTGCGTGGCTGTCTTTTCTTTTTCTTATAAGGACATCAAGCCCAGGACTCACCCTCATGATCTCATCTAAACCTAATTACCTCCCAAAGGCCCCACCTCCAAACACCATCACATTGGGGGATAGGCCTTCAACATATGAATGGGGGGAGCACATTCAGTCCATCTCTCACACACACACACACACACACACACACACGCACATGCACACACGCACACACGCACACACGCACATGTGCACAAACTCCCTCACTAGCCTGACTCACCGTTGTTTTCTCTCTACCTCTTTCTTTCACAATGTATCATACAGCCTATAAATATTATACAATTAATCTATAAGCCACAGTATCAAGGCCAAAGCAGGGCACCATTATCCAGGTCCAAATGCCCGCTTACCCTGTAAACCCTATGCTTACTCATCGTTATGCTTACTTTTCCATTTCAAGGCTGTTAGGGTTAGGGTCATTCATTTTAACCTAGCATTACTAGTATTAAAACGGCATTGATGTTGGAAAAAATGGCAGGATTTGTCCAATGCCACACATCCCAAGAAATGATTCTTTTTTTTTTTTTTTTTTCCAAGAAATGATTCTTTATGGATACGATTGATGTTCAGGGACCCGCTGACCCAGGCATAGGTCATGTGACACATCTGTAGCATTTTATGTCCATATGACTTAAACTGTCAACTAACTGTAGACTTGAGAGTTTAAAGTAAAAAACTATATCAGAATGAGAACTGATAACACAGCTGGCCAAGCCCAGATTTCCCTTTAGGAGAATTCACGGAAGCTTCCTTACACTGAGGTGATTAAAGTGCAGGCTCTGAATGTGGAAGCTTGGCAATGCTACTTCATTGCCCTTGGCCTTCATTTCTTCATCATTAAAATGGGGGTGGTTCCAGTACCTCCCTATCAGATTGTTGCGAGGGTCAAATAAGTTAATATGTGTGATGTAATTGGGACAAAGCCTGGCACCAAATAATATTAGCTATTTTTATTTCTAGTGGAGGAAACAGAGTCCTAAAGACAGGACTTCAAAACTCAGATGTTTATAGAGACCATTCAAAGGTCTGGAGAAAGCACACACCTCATCTCAGGGGCAGCTGTTACTAAGTTTCAGAGACAATGAGCGTCCCATGTGGTCTAATCTTCCAGTGATTCAAGAGAATCCAAATGCAGGTTTTTACATGAAATGTCTGATTTTTCATGTTGCTAATTAATTTAACTTCCAAATCATTGCATGACTCAATCAGAAGACAGCAGTGGAACATCAGTGTATGTGTTCTATCCAGAGCAGAAAGGGACATGGCCTCTTGCTAATGCGTCCCTGCATTAATTTTACCCATCAGTGTATCACAGGCCCCTCCCTGCAACTCCTCATTTACTGCTTCTGTATTGACTTAATCCATCTCACCATCCACCCGTTCCTCACGTTGTCCCTAAATTACTGAAAAAAGATTGAAACCAGCAGCCAGCCACCCGGGCAAATTTTAATTGAAAGGGTAAATTGCTGCAATTACTCCTCTGCCTTGCAAACCTGCTCTCTCGGAAGCACAAGAGGACTCCAGACCCTCTGCAAGATTTTCAGCAAAGCACACTGCTGAACCCCACCCTGAAGGAAGCCCACCACCAACCCCTAGCACTGCCAGATCTGTCCTCTGCTTAAAAACACCCAAGGCTAGATTTCACACGGCAAAATGCTAAAACGCCACCATGGAACAATTTGTTTTTTTCCCAGCTTTCTCGCTTGCCCTCACGTGCAATATGTCAAGTTTCTAAGAACACCATTTCTTTTTCCAGAATTAAGCCTCACACATTCGCAGAACCACTTAAACTTCCTGTCTCCACCAGAGTGGTCCCCATAGCTAAGCAGACAAGAGGGAATTGTTGGGAGGCCATCTCATGCTCAGATTCCACGTCAGCAAAGCGCCTAAAGATCAGGAAGTTAAGTTATTTAACTGGAGACGACAGTTCCTCTTTAAAACAGTGGAGCCCCGAAAATAACTCCAACCTCATCCTTTTATTACTTTACTGTTGGGCTTCTCTTTTTTAGATGACCGCATTGTGCTTTTTGCACCTCTATCGCACTTTATTATACCCTGAAGGTGTCATTTAAGTGTATTTTTATTCTCACTTTAGGGCATATGGTTTGCAGTTTTGCAACGATTGAAACAAGTTGGAGTTGTAGTAAAGTAATTTGAGAGAGGCCAGTCTTTGAAGCTTGTACTTTTAAGGGCTTGAATTAGGAAAAAAAAAATTGTTTTACTTACTTACTGTGGTTAAAAGGACCATTACATTTGCTTGTAAATCAGTCATAATTTGAGAAAGGATGGTTTCTTTAGAGCCTCAGAAAATGGCCCACTTGCCACCAGTATATTTTCCATTTTGGCTCAGCAATAAAAAGTATTCAGTAAATGAAAGACATTGGATTTTGTTTGGATTTCTTTTTTGAACTTTTTTATATACAACACTTCTGTTCCATTAGGATAATCCTATTTGACTTGCTTCTCTCAGTCAAAGAAAAGGAAAAAGCTATTATAACAGAGCCGGGAACAAAGGATTTCCCACCCCTGGTCGGGCTTTTGATCCTCACATGGTCATAACAGGCCTCTGGCAGTAGCAGATAACTTCCGGCTTCAAAGGAGGGGAAGCAGGCCTAAAATGAATGCACCTCCCAGTGATGTCATGAGGTTTGTGGCCAGCAGATTGTTCTCCTGACCCTGTGTACAATCACTTTCTGCCCTCAAGTGATGGATACAATTACCACTGTTTTACCTACAGAGAAACACCCACTATTAATTTATGGCCACTGAATTCACCTGCCTGCGTTGAATACAGTCATCTGTTGAACTCCATCGTCTCTCACTACACTTGTGTTAAGATAATCAAAGAATGGGAAGCACTGAATCCCTTTCATTCTTTGTAAAAACACCAGAGCAGAAACCAACAATTTTACAAACAACTCACCATAGCAAGATCTTTATAAATGAGTCTTTCTGCTAATATAGCAATTGCTTTACATAGAAAAAATAAATTTGATGTTGTCCTAGATCTACGTAAATAAGAAAGAAACACTCATAATTTTGGAAAATATCTAGCTCAGAAACTCCATCAACTTTCAATTAACCTTAGAAGCACCATTACTGCTGCCAGACTAGCTCAAGAACTCTCCAGGACCCGTTAAATCTTTACACCAGACTTTTTCGATGTTTATTAATCTCTTCATTCCCTCCCTCCCATACCCCTGTTCTCTCCTCTGCTTCCTCCTCTTCCTTTTCATCCTTCTCCGTCTGCCACAATGCAGTAGTGATGGTGGGCAGAAGTCATGACCACCACTGTGGTACCAACAGGAATTAAGAGCTAATCTGGTCGATGCCGTCCCTGATATTTTTGCACAGATTGAAGTCAGTGAAAAAAAGATTCGACAGAAAGCTCAGATTTTGGCACAGAAAGAACTGCCCATAGATGAAGATGAAGAAATGAAAGACCTTTTAGATTTTGCAGATGTACCATATGAGAAACACAAAAATGGTGATTTGATGAAAGGCCAGTTTGGACAGGCTCGGATGGTGACAACGATTGCAGCAGAGCTCCAGCACTGTCTGCTTCGTATACCAGACTGTTCCTGACTCTGAACACCGCTATTTTCTTTGTCATGTTGCCAATGCAACTGACTTATTTCCAGAGGGCCCAGAGCCTACATGGTCAAAGATGTCTTTATGCAGTCCTTCTAATAGATAGCTGTATTTTATCATGGTTGTACTCTTCTTGTTCCCAATCACAGTGTTAGCACTGAAGCTATAAATTGCTTGATCGTTTTGTGGTCACAAGTCTGTGCAAAAAATAAAAAATCATTGCCCTCGCTTGTTATTGGATTTTTTTCTCAGATTCCTTTAACAAATTAAGGGGAAGGTACTTTCACACGAGAAAGCAGGGACATGGAGAAATCAGTATGGGTAAAGGCAAAGAATTTATCAAAGGAACAAGAGCCGCTTGGTTGTCACATGGTGTTTCTGGAAGTAGCCTGGCTGAATTTGCAGTCCATATAATACTACTCTCAAAAGAACAAAAGGTCTGGTTTTAAGTAATATTTCTTCTTAAGAGAAAAAGACTTAGAATTGGATTTTACTAATATTAATTTAAAACTATTAGCAATCTCCAGATACTATTTTATGAAAAGGCTAAAGCACACAATTCTAAGAAATACAGAAAAAAATTTTAATGGTGTAGTCATGTTGAAAGTGAATGTTAATAAGTCCTGGTATGGTGGTGTCACCTTCCTTACAGAGTAATTCATGAGTTAAGTGAATAACAACATCTGTACATTGGGTTACTATTCAGATAACATAGTAAAATGATGGCAGAAGATTATTAAAAATTTTGAGATATATTTCCAGAGGAAAACATATATCTATGAATGAATATTTCCTTGATGATGTTGGTTTCAGCATACACATAATTGACTAATTTTACATACCCATTGGTTATTCAATAAATAAGACAATTACAGGTAACTTAATTTTCTATTTCCCTTCTATGGAAAACTGTTATAGACCCAATGACTAACTTCAAAATAAATATATCCTGAACATTGATTTCAGTACCAAAGAAAATGGGGAAGCTAAAATTTGGATATGATTCTTACTTTTTTAAATAGAAAGCTTTCTTCAATTTATTTTGTTAAATAAACATCATAATTGTGATTTAAAAAAAAAAAAAGAGCTAATCTGGGAAGTGAGACAGACAGAGGCTGGCTTCACCAACCATGGAAAAAGCAGACTCCGCTTTCCCACATCATCCACGCTCTTCTTTCTGTCTGCTTTCTATCCACTTTCCCCCCACATGTGTCTTTGAAGCCCTCTTTCCAAACCTTTGCTCCTACCATTCTCTCTTTAGAGAACTCCTTCCGTGAGTCTATTTATACAAATCTACTCTTTACTTAAAAATACAGCTCAATTCCTTCTCTTGTTCCAAGCATTCAGTGACCAAAAGAGCAGGTCATGAACTTTCCTACTTTGAATTTATGTAGCACTCACCGGGCAGGGTAAGTATTTTCATTCATTCAACAGAGTGCACTTGAGTGCCTACTCTATCTGTAACACAATGCTAAACCCTGCACTGCAGGATATTTTTTTAAATGAATAAAATTTACTCTAGCAAGGAAGAAAAGATAACACGACACAAATGTCTGTATGACAATGTAAAGTGTGATGAGTGTCATGAAAGGTATATAAACTAATTTTATAATTCAAAAGAAGGAGACAGATGACTTCTCTCTGGAGAAACTGCTTCAAAGATGTACTTGTTATGCCGGCCCGGGAAGAATGCCAATCTCTGTCTCATTAGTATTTGTGGTCCTGGAGTCTTCCCTCCTGCCTTTTACCACTTGTCGCCTTGCCTTGTTTACTTACATTTTCAGATGCTCTGCTTCGTTACTCCAACTAGATGATGAGCTCAAAATGGACTGAAATCTGCCAAACAGTTTATGCAGCTCCCTCTCGGCCTCATGCATAGTAGTTATGCAGTAAATATTTGTTTACTTTCCCCAAAAACTCTTACCACTTTCCAGGTTCAGTGCTGCATGCAGGGTAGTTACAAAAAATGAATATAATCATAAAATCCAGTCCCCACCTAAGCAAAGTGCACAGTCTAACCCTTGAGATATTTCCACAATATGATGTAGGGCACACCAACCTAGAGGCATCCTGAGAGCCTAAAGGATAGCAGCCAACTCTGTACAGAGGAACCTGACCAGAGATTGTTCCACTAAGAAGGTAAAGAATCAGCTGAGCGTCACAGGTGAGTGGAGGTTGACCAAATGGCTAAGGAGACAAGAGGTATTTCTGATGCAAGAAGAACATGAGCAAAGACTTGAGAACCAAAGAAATAGGAAATAGAAGGTGGGTTGGGAGAAGTCTTTATCTGCCACACTAATATCTTACCCTGATAGACACAAACAACGCAGAATTAATTCAACCACTATTCTTATTTTTTATGCTAAACACTGTATTTGTAAAATTGTGTTGCAAATTATAAAGCAAAACAATTCCTGTTCTCAGGTTGTGGTTTTCCCTTGCTTTCAATCTGGTAGGATCTCTTGAATCTGCATTCTCCTTAAATAAACAACTCAGGCAATTAAGTCATCCTAGGATCACTACTTCTCCAGATTGTTAAGGAGGAATTAATTTTAACCCACAGGTAATTTCTCATCAGATACAATGTGATCCCTTCCTAAAGAAGCATTCCAAGCAAAATTCCTTCAGAGCAATCAGGTAAGTTAGCATTGGTATTTGCCTAGAGCAGGCAGTCCTGGGGATTACACAAGAAATTGTGGGTAAGTCGAGAATCCTTTTTCGTAAAAGATTTAGCAAATGGCCAATTCCATGTGGTCTTTGAGATTTACCAGGACTTGCAGCAGGAAGCAAGCAACTCCAGCAAATTTGGTCTGAGCAGCTGTCTCCAGAGTTGAGCTTCATTATCACTGGCTGCACTCTCCCTATCTTCTACCCCACTCCTGTGCTCCCTTGAAAATGAAAAGTAACTTTCTCATCCCCAATACTTCTGGGGATTCCTGACCTAGGAATTATAAAAATTTATGGTGCTGGATAAGTAGGCCTTTCATTTAAAATCCCCCATCTCTGTTTTGATAAATGCGTTATTCCTGAGATAAATGTTCCATATTCTGAACGTGTTTGCATGGATCTGAACTTATTTTCCCCCCACAGTCTATAGGACGAGACACATTTAAAATGTCAGTAGGCTAGGTTTCAGAAGATGAAGGGGACTTGGTTCTAAAGGTTACTAAGTCTGCTGATAGGACAATTCCAAAGATACCTCCTCAACAGAGGTTTCTATGTTTTTATTGGGTGGAAATTAGACATCCGAAAGCATTTAATTGACAAATTGGGAGACTAAAAAAAAATGTGAATTTCATGCTCAGCTAAGAAGCATACAAAACAAATTATGTGGAAGTTCAGCGAAAGCGAAGAATGGAAATTAATCCCAAGAGACTCTCTAAGGGACTTGAGGGCATACTGGTGACACTGAAAAGTGGAAAATAACTGCCTTATGGGGCAGGACTGGTTGCTCCAGTGACTATGTGGGGTCAGAGGCTCATATCATAGATTTCTATCTGTAATTTTCCCAATAGTCCTGCTCTCCAAGGTCCTACATAGAAAAGGGATGTTTGTCTGGGGTAGTAATGACCATGTTCTCATAAATTCTAAAACAATACCATTTGATTCTACCCTTCACGGTAGGGACTACCTATTCCTTAGTTATGGAAATTGCCCTTCTCTCCTTTCTCAGTTTTTGCACCAGGATTGGAACTCTAAGGTAGAATCAGTTGACACCCTTCAGGCTATAATTTCTAGCAAATTCGAACTCCTACCTATGGCATATCTCTTCCAAGGCAATCAGTGTATCATTGAGACCTACAAAAGTTCTCACTACTCCTCACTTCTGTCCTTCCCTGAGCAGCCCCTCCAGTCTCCCTACTCTACTTCCAAACCCTCTTACACATCACACCAACTTGAGTCTGCTCCTTTCAGGGCTGTACATGGCGTAACTTCCTTCCCCGTGCAGCTCTCCTTCCCCATTACACCTTCCTTCCCCCATTACACTTCTCCAAGGCATGAACTCACATCAACGGTCACTGAGCAAATATGTTTTGCCACCAGCTGTGCAGGGAAAGTGCCAAGTAGGAATCAATATAACCCAGGATCTACTTGAAGACAAGTAAGACCAACATTTCCATCCTTTGAGAGAGTAAAGGCACTGGGAAAGGGGCTGATGGAGAGAGGTTGAACCAATCTGGGATTCAGGAGGATGTTTTTGTGGATTTCCAGCCTTGAACTTATAGCTCTTTCAAAGTCAGAGAAAAAATTAAAATAAGACAATCTTTATTTATTCCACCCATGAAAGAGGAAAAAGTGGAACCAGCTTTGCCAATATAGCAAGTTCAGCCAGTAGACTGGGTTCTCCATGGCTTTGATCTCAAAGAAACTGTACAGCTATGGTGTTGGCAGCTGTGTCACACTTAGGGCTGGAGAGCAGCCCCTGGGCTGTCCTCATAGGAATGACCTAGGATCCCACATTGGAGACAACATGACAGCCCAAAGGTTGTTTTAACTGGAGTTTTCTCCTGGGAACTGAATTACTGAAGCATAACGAAGAAACTCCTCACCTCTCATGAGGTGAAACTCCTCACCTCTCTCCTCACACCATATTCGGGTGATTTGTTGGAAAAGGAACAGCCAATGGCTTCTCTTTAGGGTCCTTTGTCCCCACGCCCTGTGAATCTAGGTGCGAGGCTCCATCCAGGAAAAGGAGCTAAAGACTAAGGTAGTAACTGATCATATCTCTTCAACTCTCCCTCCTCCTGTGCCTCATGACTCAGTCAATGCCACTACCAACATCTCTGTGGTCTAATCCAGAAAACTCAAGTCATCCTTAACCCCTCTGTCTCTATCATTATCATCTCCCATTCAATCTATCACAAAATCCTATCAAATTCACCTCCTAAATATCTCCTGACTCTGTCCACTTCTCTGTTTACCCATGTTTCCCCCCACCCCAGCTTAGCCCACCATCATCTCCAGTCTGTTCTCTGCAAGCTTAGAGGGATACATTTTGAAATGTCAAATTCCCCCAGATTAAAACCCATCAATGCCTTCTCATTGATTGCCCTTAGGATAAACTCCTAAGTCAGTCCAGCAAGGTCTTCATGGTCTAGCTCTTACCAACCTTTCCAACCTCATCTCCTTATCTTTTGGACCTCACCCTTGCCCAACTCAGCTTCCCCCACTCCCCTCCCACCCCCCGCACATACACGGAGACACATATATACGTGATTCAGCCTTACTGAATATGCAGGTCTCTCAATGGGCCATACTCTTTCCCTTTATCTCATTGTTCCCTATCCCTAGAATACTCTTCCTCCTACTTATTCTTCAGTACATACTTTACAAGTCAGTGTCTCTGGGAAGCTTTCGCTAAGCAACCTAGTTTTGGGAGTGTCGTTAACACCCAATGTTTCCTTCCTTCAACCTGCTTATTTATTTACCTACATGCAGACCCACTCCTGATAGACATGGGGTTGGGACACGATTACAAATGGAAACCCCTAGACTATGGTTTCCTTTCTCCTTTCCTCCCATTCCCAGTTCTATCATGACTGAGAGGAGCCATACATGCATTTAGACACTGTAGCTCATACACCCAAGCTCTACTCACGAGCCCTCTCTGAACCTATTGCTCCCAGCCAATCCATGGGCCTGGCAGAGCCTACAGGGTCAATGTTATCTGCTCCAGAGAGGTGGATCTGGAAAGAGGCCAATTCATGACTAGGAAGCTGCTGGAACTGTTTAGGCAGGAATTCCCATCTTGGACACCTGGAGAAGGGGTGGAGGCAGTGTGCTTTAGGTGGAAGCTGTTCCATGGGCCCCAGGACTCCTTGTTCATGACTAGAGCAGGGCTCCATATAACACAAAGCCTGCTGCAGGGGCCAGATCACCTGGATCATGGAGGTGCTGCCTGTCTGCCTCCCTCCACATGAACTTAAGCTCCAAAAGAAGATGCCTCATGCTAGCTTGATCACCGCATGTATTAAACAGTCCTTGCCACAGCATGTTGTAGCTGTTCAATAAATAAAGACTAAATACATAATACACGTTACAGAGTTTTAGGAGACAAGGCAGGGATTGCATGAGGGTTAATAAAGTATGTTAAGTTCAATAAATATTTACTGATCCCTTATGGATGAGGCACTGTGGGCAACTCAAAGATGAACCAGTTGTGGCCCTTATGCTTCATCGGTTACAATCTGATAGATGCAATGATATGTATCTATAACTATAGTGCCAGCCAGTTGGATGTGTAAGCTCAGGGTGAAATATGATTATGGACACTCATTTCTTAAAAGAAAATATTTAAGACAAAATGCTGATCAATAGAGAGTTAATGTATCTTCATAGTTATCCAAGAATGTTGGTTCAAGGTTTCATTGTGATGGTTGATTGAACCACAAATAAGACATTTGTCTTATTTTAGATACATTTCATTCTAGTAACACCTCCTATTTCTTTACACCTTTACCTGGTGAGTAACTGTAGAATGTAAGTGACCTTTCTTCTTTGTGCTTTGTCCTCAGCAGAAGAACCTCCTTAAATAATCCTACCTTCCTGGACTATGTGATGTCCTGAGCTATTACAGACTGAGCTCTTCCCAGGGAGAGAGTCAGTACTGATGGTGCATTTTGTTCTGACACAATGCTTATTACTATTCCTTGTACAAAACATTTAATTGACTCAAATTGCAGGACAGAAAAGAAGTGTATTTGCTAGCGACTATTTACAAAAGCAGCAATACATATACTAGATGATCAAAATTGCCCTTCTCAAAAACTGGAAGATTTTATCGTTACCTATTTTTGTTATTTTTCAAAACCTCTTTGGCAAATATGAACCCTGGCCTTGAGGTCCTCTCTAGCTCATTCCATTTGATTGCAATTGTTCATCTTCATGAGGAACTTCACCTGTAATTGAATGTATTCAAGAGGAAGCTTGGTGGGTGATTTAACACAACACGCAGTTGCTTTCATGTTTCAAATCCGAGATTCTATCCTGTTGATTTTGTTCATTTCCAAGTTTTTGTCTTTGGTTTGGCTCTTGAATAAATTGTTAGACTTGGATCCCTCCTAAATAGAAGTTCAATAGCCAAGGTATTATTTGATCAATATCTTAGGGCTTTAATGGTCTCCATTTATCTTCCTCCATTACAGTATTACAGGTTACATCTTAACAAATTTCAAAGGCCTCCCAAGTAACTTAGATATACTATAACTTATCATATTACCTGAAATAGAGGGCTCACTCACTGGAGCTGAAACTTTGTTTGCTCTACAGAAACTCAAAGAAAGTATATTAGGCTCTTTCAGGATACACAAAAGAGACATGTGCTCAGGTTACTTCCAAAAGGTCATGGGATTCGTTGCACATGTTAATTAACCAGAGTTCTTTTTATCCTTTCTTCATTATGGTCCAGGCTCTCAACCTCACTCCCCTGCTTCATCCTCCATTCAAACAGCTAGGCCCATGGCATCCACTGCCTCCTGAGAGTGTCGCTGCAGCAAAGTGCAAAGAAAAAGGAGGCCTATGACTGGGTTGGATCTCAAGATTCTAGGATCCTAAAGCTAGAAGACTAGACAGGACTCAAAACACATAAAAAGCAAGAGGAATGAGAGCTACCACCCTTCCCCCATGTAGGCACCAAGATATTCTTGGGCTTCCCAAGGCTTGGGGAGAGAGGGGTGATGAGGAGAGAACAAAAAGGAGGGGACATGAGCAGGCCTGCAGTGAGGAGGGGCTTGGAGTGACCATCAGGCAGGAGTGACATCATTGTCCCTGGGCTGCCTGGCCTCTTCTCCTTGAATATGCCCTCTGTTACCAGCAGGGATTGCATGAGAGTTACTGCAGCCTCTGGCAACCTGTCAGCCTCTGCAGACTGTCCAGTCCCCACCTTGAGCGATGCACATCCCTGCTCCAAAGAGCTGTCCTGCTTCTCTTTCCCACTGCTCCGGCAAAGGCCTTGCCAGGACACCAGACAGCACATCCTCGGTGACCCTCTGGGAGAACCAGAGCCCCAGATTTTTCAGTCCCAATAACCTAATCCAAGTTTCAATGACGCTGAACACCCATGAACCCTCAAAGAAGGACGGGAACCTGGATTCCCTGTGAAGAGCGGGGTGTATGGAGAAAAAGTTCCTGCACCAGTTAAGTGGATGCAACTGGTCTCAAGCTTGCCCACCTCCCACCCCCTCCCCACCCTCAGCCCTGAGCCAGGAAGTGGTAAAACACACCATTAAATAAGGATTCACCAGAAAGTGAGGCATTCAGGAAATCATCCTAATTCAGCCCAGTCAAGTCTCACAGAGACCAGAGTACCATTCAAGACAATGTAGCAAGCATCTTGTCCACTCAGCAGCTGACTTCTGCTGTTCCCCACTCCAGTGCTCCATGTTGGGTGGGGGGATGATGCAGCTGTCCTCCCTATAGCTGGGTCTCTGGTTCACCTACTCCTGATGTCACCAACTAATTTTGAGTGTTTGGAGTTCAAGCTACTGGAGTGACAGGACTAATTGGTCACCTCATGTGGAGGGGCTGGGCTGAGCCCTCAGGCCACATCCCTCTGGGGCCACAGGACAGCCTATGAGTTGGTTGTCATTGAGTAGGGTACCAATCACTGGCCAGATCCAGTGATGCCAAACACAGAAGAGAGACGGTGGGTATGGCCGGTATTCCGAGACCTCACAAAAAGGGGCAGGGTAACTGGCAGGGGCTTTACGTGCCAGGCCAAGAAAGGACATGGAGATTGAAAAGCTATCCTCATTTTTAGTTTCTGGGAACCAAAGCCCAGGGGGAAAGCCATCTGGCTGATGTTGCACAACTCATGAGTGGCTAAGTTGGAACAAGGATCTCATTCTCCTCATATTGTAGGCGTCGAGATACAGAATATGAAATATATGTAGAGATGTTCATAATTTTAATGGCTATCCTTTGGTGCGAATAACTGAATATGGAGTTTTTAAAATAAAAAATAAATAAATAAATTGAAGGGACACAAATGAATTCATCTACGAAACAGACTCACAGACATAGAGAACAGACGTGTGGTTGCCAAGGGGGAGGGGGGATTGGGAGTTTGGGATTAGCAGATGCAAACCATTATATATAGGATGGATAAACAACAAGGTCCTACTGTACAGCACAGGGAACTATATTCAATATCCTGTGACAAACCATAATGGAAAAGAGTATGAAAAAGAATATATATGTATAACTGAATCACTTTGCTATACAGCAGAAATTAACACAACGTTGTAAATCAACTATACTTCAACAAAATTTTTTACAAATAAATAAATCGAGGGACATGAACACCACTTTCCAAACTGCCAAAATTCCCAAATCTTTTTTTCTGAGGTATCCAGATGGAAACGTAGCAGCAATGACCGCAGCAGATACAACACTCAAGAGAGATTACTTTTATCTCAGATGCAACAGAGAGCATGTTGAGGAACAAAGGCTAACTCTCCTGGATTGAAAGGTTCCTAAATCATCTAAAACACAGTCAGCAGCATCTCTCTCCCACAGGATATGAACAAGAATATAGAGGCCACCAAAATCACTAACGTAGGTGCCCAGTGCATTTGTGACACCAGGGGCGGAATACTAGAGACCTTTCCTTTGCCAAGCACCTCTCACTACAGCATCTCCTATGCAGTGCTGTCGTGAGTTGCCTTTTCTGTGCTGGTGAAACATTTGGTTACATACAGGCCCAAGGATATGAATTAGAACTATTTAAGATGTTTTACAGGCATTTCTGTGGTAACTTCATGTACGCATACCCCAAAACCTTGCATTCTGCAAAATCGCATGTGAAAAGCAACAGGTCTTTGGGGGAAAATAATGTCAGGGAAATTGAGACAAAAGTTATGGAACTTTGTTATTAAAGCCCCAGCAAAAAGCATAACAACTCTCATAGATAAACTGACACAGTTTAACTTAAATTTAACTTAAAGTTAACTGACACAGTTAGCTTTCCAATGGCATTGTGACACCACAATCAGTTGGTCATTTGTAGTCTTCAACCTGAGGCCCCAGCTTCACCCTTTCAGATATAAGTCCTTGAAAGCATGTGCTGCTAATAAAGATCAGTTTTGTCAAAATTGAAAATCACAACTTTTGTTTTAATACAGGAGGAAATATCTTTTGGGCCTCTTTATCTATACTTTTGGCTTCCTTCAGCTAGCTTAACACGTTGAAAACTATAGCCATTCTTGAAGCCACTAAACAGCCATAACTAGTGCTAACCGAGGTCAGTTCTACAGGATATTCAGCTTTTTTTCTTGAAGTCTTCGTAGACAGCCAAAGCTTTCACTTTAATTGTGAGGAAACTTGCTTCCAATGACTTCGAAACATTAATGTGCCTGGGAAAATCCTGTGCAAATCAACATGACTTGTGCATTATACTGACACCATTCCCTATTTACCAACTGTGTTTCAGCCAATTTACATTAAATAAACATGCACTGCAAAAGAAGAGGCTGTAGTGCTTTAATCATTCTATTTTAGGACAGAGGAAGCTATTAGAACAGCACCATTTTCACCAACATGTTGGCATTTCTGTTATCAGTTGGAAAGAGAACCACAAAGTGTAGATAATAAGCAATAGCTGAAAGCACATGTAAGAAAGTCCAAGTTAGCCCTGGCTTTCTCGGAACTGAGTTTGGTATTACTGAGATGAATAGTTCAGCTGAAGCACATGACCAATGAAGGTGTCAAAAATAAAGGAAGAGAGTAGAATGGAATCATCCTTTAGTGCTTTCTATTAGGGGATGCATTAGGTTTCTCAAATGAAAACCAGAGCTGAAATCCTCCAAAGCTAGCCATCAGAGATGCAAGTAAAATTCAGACAAAGTAATAAACACACCTAGATCTTTCATCTCATTCAAAGAAATAAAGCACACAAGGAGGAGAGGGTGGAAGGAGATGGGATCATCTGAGCTCTAACAGGCATATGAACACTGATAGGGAAATCGGGACTTTCAGAAGGAATAACGTTCTCACCATGAGTTCAAACTTATTTAATGTTGTGTCCTTTTTCCTTGTAAAACACCCTGCTCCTGTAACCCCATGGTACACAACCGACTACAGGGATCACTGCCCTAGCACGACCCACCAAACACACTTAGATCAGCACCATGTGCAGAGCACGGCCTCATGTGCTATCTCAGCACCAAGGAGAGTTCCAAGTCAATTGCAAGATTTGGCCATTCTTCCTAGGCTTTTCCTTTTGTGCAATTGAGGGAAATCTGGTCCAGCGGACTCGTTCATCCAGTTTTTGGTATATGTGTGCTCCAGAGACGTCCAATTTCACACTCCAATAACTATTTCATTCCTCTCCCAGATGAGACAGGCCCAGTCCCACCTCATTTCATCAGAACCCTGTTCCAGAATTTGTTCCAGATCCAGGCTAGGGGATAAATATGTGAGAATTAAAATTAAGGAACAATGAAAGTATGAACGTCTATCTGAAAGTGAGAGTGATAATGACCCACTAAGCCCTACACGTGACTATATATGTCTGTGTGTGTAGTCACTCCTCCACTCATGAAAGCCATTCTATGGGGATAAAACCATTCTCCTTTGTCCAACAATTTTGAAACGGAGCTATTATTAAATATGCACCAGGTGAATTTTTTTCTCAGTTGAGAACATGAGCAATTGAAATTAAAACACAAGTACACTCACATTTGCCTTCCATCTTACATGTATCTGTTCCTATTTATTCTCCATGAGACTTGGTTCCCCCCCAACAAAAAAAAACTTAAAATAAGGGCATAAGAGAAAATGAGCTATGATTTACGTTGTCTTTTCTTCTTCTTTTATTTCAAAAGAATGATTTGGAACAAGGAATACTTTCGTGAGGTAAAACAGATGATCCTCTAAGAGGACTGCACAATATGTGAGTATTACTGATTTTTCTTCCTAAGTCATTTCAGTGATACTATCTTGAGCTGAGTGACCATTGATAGTAAATGATTTCCAGCCAGACACTCAATCGTCAGACCTGTGTCTCTCAAAAGTTTAGCACTTTTGGTGAGAATACATACATGGATTTTGAAGTACTGGGAGTATGTAATAGAAGATATAAACTTCAGAGGATTTTTACTTATGATAATAAGCCCTATAACTGGAATTAAAAAGGAGAGAAGGAAAGGAAGCCAGAATTCCTGCTAGGTCTTTTTTTTTTCCCAATGTTTTTATTCAAGGCTTGAGAAATTACATTCACTAGATCTATTGCTTCCTAAGCCTTAAAGCCAAAACACAGCAATATAGAATCACCCAGGATGCAGATTTCTGATATCAAAGGACACATAATAAGACAAAATTTCAATGTCTTAAATAGTAGAGCTAATACCTTAAAAGGTCAGTGATGTCATGATGCATGGACAATAGGGTCCAAGAAATTCTTTTGAATTCTATAAAATGCCAAGGTTTAACCACAAAATTCAAGTTTCAACGCGGCTCTTAGGGTCCCAGTAGCAACAAACAACAACCCAAACCTCAAGATTCAATTCATAACAATTCATAATTTCTCAACAAAACATAGTCAGTCATTCACATTTCCCTCTCTCTCTCTCTCTCTCTCTCTCTCTCGCTCTCTCGCTCTCTCTCTTTCTCTGTCACCCCCTCCCTCTGTCCATCCCCACCTCCTTTGTTACCTCCATCCTCAGGGCCAAGATGATTCTGCATAGGCTTGTGTTAAGTCCTTGGAAAATCAGCAAACCACTGGGCTACACTGTATCTAATGAAAAAGGACAAATACCCAAGTGAGATAAAAACGTGGATACTTTAATAATACAACATAAGGTTCTCATAGATTCTCCCAAGATTTTCTGTGAAAAGAGTAGTACTTACATACTTAATCAATGCAGCAGAAGTTTAATTGGGGGGGGCACAGACTCAACAGGATGCACTTCCAATGTTATTCTCCCTGAAAAACCCACAGGGCTAAGCTTTGTGTCGCCTGCATAAATAGTATTCCCACAGGTTCACAGGCTCATGAATCTGGCCAGCCAGGGGCCAGGTTTTATCTTTGTTTACTGAAAGGCAAGTCTGCTCACCAAGTAGATATTCATTAGATGTGCCAGTTCCAAACAACTCGTCATCTGATATCCAGCTGATCAATTTAAATTACCACTAACTTCACTGTAATTGCTTCTCTAATTATAATGATGCTGAAAGACTTTGAGAATTGTCTCGGTTTCTTTAGTACATGCCATAGCTTTAGCCTCCCAAGTCCCAGTTGTGAAAATCTGCCCTCCCCCCCACACCCCCCTGCCAAAAGGGGCCTTTGGGGGGAAACAAAAAAGGGAAATTAGACAACAAAGAAATGGGATGAATTTTCTAAACCCAAGGGTTTGTTTTATTTGGGAAGACCATTTCACTCTCATCTGAAACACAGAAGAACCAAAATCAGGTTGGCCAATTTATTGTAAAATGGAGGTGGTTTGGGGACTGACAAAGATGCTTGATGCGAATGATGGACCACAGGAGAGATGATCAGAGACGCAATCAACAGATTACCTCCTGTTCCCATTTGTGCTAATTGCCATATAATAGCTTGTTTAAGTCTTCTCACCAGGCTGGGTTCTCACCTTTGAACTGTCATCTCCTAGTTTTAATTATAAACAATAAATTTTCTTTCAAATTCTTACACTTTTCTTTGCCTCCACCCTCTGAAAATGGAATTCACATCACCCTGACATCAAGCAGAAAGTAAACCAGTAAGAGGGAGAGAAGCCAGGGCAGACCTTGGAAGTCACCTCTGATCTGTACTTCAACAAATGAAAACAACAGGTAGGAGGACCTAGAAAACCTGGCATCGATAGATAGCAGGCAGTTCATCAGCCCCCGGCGGCCAGGTTCACTGTGACCTAGCTTTACCTCCACCCTCATCTTCTCCCATACGCAGGCCTCTGGGGAAAGGCAGTCGTGGCCATTTAAACAGTTAGTTTCCCAGAGTTTGTGCCAGACATCTCTTTTTAATTGCCTATGGGCCTCAAGAAATAAATGTTACACCACCAAGGTCCTTCAACTTCTTCTAATATGAATCAAGATCGGATCTCTCCGTCCACTGGGTATCATTCCCATTTATTCCTTTGTATATCACTCAGGGCCATAAATCCCTCTAGCAGCCGCTCCTTCTCAGAGGAGATGTGAGGAAATGATAATGTTTTATGTGAGTAATTAATCCGGTGGCAGATGTGGAGTTTCCAAAACTACTACCATTAGCACTTTGACAGGCTTTCCGAACACATATTCTAGTACTGGTTACTAGATTTTAATATGTTAATACAATGTTACTCATAAGCAAGAAACATTCAGGCCTTAAGTTTTATAGAAGTGCTATTATTCTCAAAGGCTTTTCAGAGAGGACTAGTGATGAGGTTTTTATATTCTTAACGCTGCTGTTGAATAAACAGTGTCCAATTAACATAGCAGCTGGAAGGACACCAGTCCTCAGTTCTAGTTCTCCCTATAATACTCAACATTTGTAAAGTGAAGCAAATAATTCAGAGTGAAATTTACGGCGATTTGGGGAAGAGAAAACAGGAGTTCAGTGGTGGAACATTTTTCTAGCAATGTGGCTCTGGGTCTTGGAAATTACAAACATGACAGATAGAGTTACAAAAGAAAATGAAAACAATATACTGGCTTCATTTAATAATTTTAAAAGATTTCGTAAACACTCAAGGCTAGTGTGTGCGCCATACTGGCGATGCCTGGTAGCTGCTGTGTAGTTTTGTTCCTGGGTGAGCTTGTGTTCTTACATTAGCTATTTATCCAATGGTGACACAGTCTACAGCCTGAGGTTTGCTTTATTATTTTTCCCTAGCTTAGGTAAGGTAATAATCACAGTACCTAGATAGTCACAGTACTTTCTGCCTACCTTTCTTCTTGTCACATTTTCTCCTTAAATATGTTTTAGTACAATAATAAACTGTTATCCATGGTAAACATGCTTCATCATAATTTAGCCTCATGCTGAATGTGTAAAATGGCCACTGTCATTGACAGGCAGCCTGTAAAACTAACAGCAACTACCGGTGTTGCTGCAGGAACTAACTCAAGGTCAAACCCTCAGGCTTGGAAAGGACAAAACGCTGTCTCTTGGAGAAATTTCTCACTGTTTCATGTTTAACTCGATCAAAGAAAAGGACTCCCATCACAATATAGACTTTGTAACAAAAAGGGTTTGTTTGTTTTTGGTTTTTTTTTAGTTTAGGGACAGGAATTTATTATAGTTCACTTTTACTGGTATAAAAAGCAATCTAATTGTGTAAAAGTCAACTGTTATTTGCTCTTTTTTTAATTAATTTTTATTGGAGTATAGTTGATTTACAATGTTGTGTTAGTTTCTGCTGTACAGCAAAAAAGTTATTTTTAAAAAGCACACATATTTTGGGACTTCCCTCGTGGCGCAGTGGTTAAGAATCCGCCTGTCAATGCAGCGGACATGGCTTTGAGCACTGGTCCGGGAAGATCCCACATGCCATGGAGCAACTCAGCCCGTGCGCCACAACTACTGAGGCTGCGCTCTAGAGCCTGCAAGCCACAACTACTGAGCCTATGTGCCACAACTACTGAAGCCTGCATGCCTAGAGTCCATGCTCTGCAACAAGAGAAGCCAACACAATGAGAATCCCACACACCACAACGAAGGATAGCCCCTGCTCACTGCAACTAGTGAAAGCCCACGAGCAGCAACCAAGACCCAATGCAGCCAAAAATAAATTAAAAAACACCCACACACATTCCTGAAAAATGAGGAAAGGTGGTCTTTGAATGGTAGCCTAAATGACTATCCTTCAGCTAGAGTTACTTTGTCACATGAAGAGAAAGACAAAAGAAGTTCCATATGTTCAAGCATGTATGAAGCTATGTAATAAACAAAGTGAGCAGCTAGGTAACAGGCTGATGGTACAAAGAGAAAAGAAAGTCACTTTGTACTAGAGTTGGTTGTGTCTGAATGCGGAAAAAAATAAGGGGCAACATAAGATGGATACAGAAGGTGATGAACATTTGTGAAAAGGGAACACTGAGGAAAGAGTTGTGCATGACCAGGATTTTCTAAGATGGATTTTGTTGGAAGTGGGTTAGGGAAAGCCTGGATTTGGTTTCTCCCTCCAAAGTTTTCTTGGAATGCTGCTTTTGATAACAGCTTGTGAGTTCCTTTGCCTGTGTCTGTGATCTGTATTTTTGTTTGAAATCTCTTTACTTTGGTTCAGTGAGTAAGTGTTGTTTGGCCAATTCTAACAGTTCTTTTGATCTCCAGCTAACTTTGAGCTGCTTTGGAAGGCCCTTGAGCCATCTCAGAGAGAAATGTTTGATTCGTATGTTAAATTACATGGAATTCCTAAAAATCTAGTATGTCCTGGTAACATTTTATCAGTCGTAATTCTAGTTTTTTGGGGTTTTCTTTGCGGTACGCAGCCCTCTCACTGTTGTGGCCTCTCCCGTTGCAGAGCACAGGCTCCAGACGCGCAGGCTCAGCGGCCATGGCTCATGGGCCCAGCCGCTCCGCGGCATGTGGGATCTTCCCGGACCGGGGCATGAACCCACGTCCCCTGCATCGGCAGGCGGACTCTCAACCACTGTGCCACCAGGGAAGGCCCCTAATTCTAGTTATTTTTAAATGTTGTATGTAACAGCAATAATGGTTTCTTTTGTCATTTACATTGTGATCCAATGTTTAACCATGACCTTTTAAGTCTTTATGTGATTTATAGATAGTTACTGTTGTGCTCTAACACTTTGCAAAATGCTCCATCTTCAAGAAGATCTATGTGAAGGACCTTCTGGCAAGCACAGGTCTCTGATAAATTTCATATCATAATGCCAAACTGGGCCACGAGGCATGTGGGATCTTAGCTCCCGGCCCAGGGATCAAACCGGCACCCTCTGCGTTGGAAGGCGAAGTCTTAACCACTGGACCGCCAGGGAAGTCCCCTCATTCCTGTTGTTGAACTTGAATTTCTGAGCTATATCAGACTCGGGATGCCACTAGCCATTCTCAAAACAATGTCTGCTGGTAGCTGCAACCGTACGTTTTCAAGGACTCCTCTCTTAACTATTAAATTCCAAACAATGACGTTAGGTCAGATACTAATAGAAAGATGAGACATATGTGTAGTGGTCAATAGCTCCTGTTATGGATACGTCAATACTACATCAGAAGTTAAAACCTACTTAGGTAGAATTAGACAACTGGCTACGAAGTCTCTCTGAAGTGCCAGTTCCAGGCCAGGTTTCAGACTTATTCTCCTTAATTCCTAAGGGAATGAGATCTATTTTTACTATTAAATTTTCAGTTGTTACCCCTCCTAAAAAAAACAAAAAAACACACACACTTTTTTTTTTTTTTTTTTTTTTTTGCCATACGCGGGCCTCTCACTGTTGTGGTCTCTCCCGCTGTGGAGCACAGGCTCCGGACGCGCAGGCCCAGTGGCCACGGCTCACGAGCCCAGCCGCTCCGCGGCATGTGGGATCCTCCCACACCGGGGCACAAACCCGTGTCCCCTGCATCGGCAGGCGGACTCTCAACCACTGCGCCGCCAGGGAAGCCCCACACACATATTTTAATCAAACAACTTGGGCAACCATATGCCCACGGGTTGAGACAAAATGCCAAAAATGGAGGAGGTGGGAGCACCAAGGAGCAAAATGAATGAATTTCAGCCTGTTCAGCCGTGCAGTCTTCATGTTAGGCCAGCATCGGCAAACAAGAATTTCATTGGAAACTCCTCTTTAGCTCCATGTACCACACCAAGGAGAGGGTTCTGTGTCTGTTTTGTTTGGGCACCTATGTTACATTCCATGAATAAAATGATCTTTCAGAGTGCAGGCCCACCGTTTAGCTAGACTGCACAGCAATGCTTCAGGCACGGTACAAATAAAAGTCCTAATATCCCCCAGGGAAACAGCTAAGAGATAGTGTTATTCAGGGGACAGTATTCCTTTCGGCAGTCACCTGGAAGACCCTGCTTCCTCTCACCTCTGTTTCTTTTGTCTTTGGGTCCAAAGAAAGGGCACTACCATTTGATGAATGTCTGTGAGTAGGTACTATGTCCTAAGCACACTGCATTCTTATTTAATCCTCAGAACATCCTTCTGAGACAGGAATCATTTTCTCATTTCAGATGAGCCCCAGCAAGCATAATTAAATTGTTCCTGGCCCAGAGATTCAAATCCAGTTTTGTCTGGCTCCAAACTCTGCTTTCATTACTTCTTCTCATCTTCCCAACAGCAACCATAATCCCTGGAAATTATTCTTGAGACTCTAGTATGATCAAATTATCCCACCCTTGGAGAAAGTCAGATTTTAGCTAGCAATTTAGAAGCTTATATTATCGAAGGACAGTTTCACCTTGCAGAATATTTGCTAAAGATTCCATTTAAATGGAAACCTTCATTGGTATCATCACAATTTCAAAACTACCGCCAACTTAAATTTTTGACTTTTCTCACTCCTGTTTTCAACAATTCTCCTCTTGAACAAGTGAGATGTCACAGTAATGAGATAATAAGTTGCCTTCCCTATAAACAGGTGTAAATCTTCTGACCAAATTCATCAGTCTTAGTGACTTAACTACAAGTGTATCTCAAGACTGAACTATTGCTACATGTTGTGAACCTAAAAGGAAATATTATGCCTGACTAATGGTGAATTAGAATTACATTAGACCCTCTACACAGTTAATTCGTGCCTTTAAAAACTCTTTCCATTTCACTGGTCTCAACATAGGTACCGCAGGCTTACGTAAGACCTGAAATCCTCTTCCTTTATCAGTCTACAAAAGGCAGCAGGCATCACATCACTGTTTTTCAATTGTCATTGCCTTCAGAAAATGTACAGTCATGATCCCAAGAGGATGTTTTAAATTCTTTCAATTATTCTCTCCCTGGCAAACTCACATTTCATAATACGCTGCTTCCTTAATTCAGCAAAAGATGATTTTGCACCCGCAGCACGCTAAGCAGTGCGCCAGGCCTACAGTGATGAACAAGCTGATCAGATGCTTTACTTGCTCTTATAGAGCTTACATTCTAGATAAGGGGATCAGCAAATTTTTTTCTATAAAGGGCAAGATATTAAATACTTTAGGCTTTGTGGATCCTATAGTCTCCATTGCAACTCTTCAGTTTTGCCACTGCATTAAATCACAGCCACAGACAATAGATAACTTAACCAGCAAGGCTGTGTTCCAATAAAATGTTATTTACAAAAACAGGTAGTGGGCCAGACCTGGCCTGCTGGCCATAGTTTACTGATCCCTGTTCTATAAGATGCCATGTTGTTCCCACTTTTGCTTTTTATAATATGTGTTGTTCAAGTAAACATAATATTATTTTTAAACTTTTAATTTTGGTAAAATTATAGATTCACATGAAATTGTAAGAAATAACACAAAGGGGTGGGAGGTAGGGCAAACAGGTGAAGACAGTCAAAGGGTACAAACATCCAGTTATAAGAAGAATAAGCCCTGGGGATGTAACGTACAGCATGGTGACTACAGTTAAAGTTGCTCAGAGAGTGAATCTTAAAAGTTTTCTCTTTCTCTCTCTCTCACACACACACACATACACACACACACAAATTGTATGTATGAACTATGTGAGATGATGGATAACTAACCTTATTGTGGTAATCATTTAGCAATATACAGCTATATCAAACCATCACATTGTACCCCTTAAACTTACACAGTGTTATGTTAACAGATGAACTGAGGTATATTAAACTTTCAAAAATTTATTTGATCAAACCGTGATTCAAATTGGGCAGCAACAAACTGGAAGTGGTTGGGAGTACTCCACAGATAGGAGCTGGGGAGAGACTTTTATAGAGAAGAGGTGGAAGCAAAGTAAGGAAATTATCTGATTGGCTACAGCTTACTTGGTTGCCTTATTTGGGAAAGCCAAAATGGCTGTTTGTGATTGGTTGTCTTTAGGTTTTGATTTCTTCATCTTGAGGCATTACGGGCTTAGGTTTTGCTTTGCTTACGCAGACTACTAAGATATTAGAGCCACCTCAGTCTAATGGCCTCCTTGTTTAATCAGTTTAACAGCTACATGTCAATTATATCTCAGTAAAGCTGGAAAAAAAATTAATTTTTTAAAAAAAGAAACAACGCAGAGAAATTCTATGCACCCTTTACCCAGTCCCCCACCCCAATAGTAATATCTTCAAAAACTAGAGTACAATATCACCACCAAAATATTGTCATTGATACAGTTGAAATACAGAACTTTTCCATCACCACAAGAATCCCTCATGTTGCCCTTTTATAGCCACACCCACTTTCTGTCCCACTCCTCCTCTTTAACCCCTAGCAAACACTAACCTGCTCTCCATTTTTCTAATTTCCTCTTTAACTCTATAACTTTAAAGGACAAGAATAAAATTTTCTTCTACTTCCTGTTGCTGTTATCACAGCTCAGAGAGTCACATCTCACTCCACAGTTAGATTTTACAGCCAACCATTAAGTTGAGAACTGACGACATATAATCCAATGTATCCTTCACAATTCTTAGAAAGGCACCACTTTGTAGATACACATACCAACTCACTCTGGATACAAAAGAGCCAATGCATGCTTTGGTGGTAGACCAGATGGCTTTCTCAAGTCACCTTTTCATATCCAGGATTATGTAGCATTAGTCATTAGAATTATATTCAGCACCTCAAGAAAAGAGGCATGTGAAAACTGAGGTTACCAAGTAAACAACAGCTCCAACTTTGTCCCAAGGGTCTGATATAGCATGTGACTGCCTTCAAGTGGAACATCCTTCTCCGTCCCTCAGTGTCTCCTTTTAGTTTTTTAATGAAAAGCAGAATTGCTTAGTATTAAATATATTGATTCTTCTGATCATCCCTGGGGTGCACATTAAGAAGACAAATAAGTTTGATTCTTGTTTGTTTGTTTGTTTGTTTGTTTTAGCTTTCATGCAGTAAAGAATGCAAACATCTATATCTCCAATACTAAGGGCTTTGTTGTCTTCCGACTTTAAAACAGTTTGGCTAATGCAAACCAAATCTATTTATTTGTTTGTTTGTTTTTCAAGATGGGCATTATTCAAAGGGAGCACTCTGGTATGCCAAGTTTTCATCTAGAGGAAATTTTTACAGTCAAGTTACAACCTTCTTAAATGGGATTATAATGGAAAACACCAGTATACAAACAGTAGTCACATTAGAAGTTCCCTTCTAGAGCAGATAAGCATTGGCTACCTTTTTTTTCCTGAGAAATATTTGAAATACCTAAGTGTTCCACCTTCTCTCAACCATGCACCTTCTAAATAATTTCCTAGTACAAGTGGAGGTTTGTGACTAGAAGAGCCGTATGGTCTGTCTGGAATGTTTCCTCAGATTTCTGCAGAAAGCTTGTGCCCTTCACATCAGTCACTCTTAACATGAAAGAGACTTGATTTAACTCCTGCCCAGCTGCATACCCTTGGACTGTTATGAAATGGAAGCTTATATTCAATGCATGAGCTTGATCCTGAAAGCCTAACAGTTCACAGCCTTTCCCAGTGGTAGTCAAGTCTTCACTCCTTAGCCTTTGCTGTGCACCATAGTTGAGCCTCTATTTTAGCACATATTTCATGCTGCCTTGTAGAATAATTTCTGGTATACATGTCCATTTTTTCTACCAGATTCCAAGCTCTCAAGAACAAGAATATCTTCCGTATAGCACTTAACACAGACCCTGGCACATGGTGAGTGCTCAAAAAGTATGTGTGAAAATAAAGACCTTGAGAGCTGTGTTTATTGCTGTAAGTGAAGAAGACCTGGGATATATCAGATTTTGGCAATACAGAGGACTAGGAACACACTGATCCTAGATTAACTATAACAGCAAGTTTTTAAAGCAAGGCAGAGAACACCAAAGTGAGGAAAATCTTAAAAGGAAGACAAAAAGAAATAGAGAAGGAATAGCAAGATGATACCAAAGCTGGAAGGGTGTATGATAAGAACACAAAATCTGGGACAAACCCGAGGGTAAATTCCAGTATTAGTACAGGGTTGAGGTGGCTGAGTTTTGTGAATGCTGCAAGTTGGGGGGGGGGCTGAATCTGGAAAATATGCTTTAGTGTGGATACTCCAAATAAGCTGAAGAAGTCCCAGGTCAGTAGCACTTCACTCCTAGTTCTAAGGAGTAGGAAACGCAAATCCTCCCTGAAAGACACCATCCCCAATTTAGGCTCACATGATTCCTAGGGATTAAGTTGAACTAAATAGGAGCTCATAATAAAAGCTACAAAAATCAACAAACACACAAGGAAACAGTAGCTATAAGTGAACTCAGCAGAAACATAAATCCATAGATTTAGTGTCCTGATAATTTCAATATTAAAATAATTCTTAGAGAACATAAAATATGAAATGTTTTTTACAACATGTAATTTTTTTTTTTTTTTCAGTACACGGGCCTCTCACTGTTGTGGCCTCTCCCATTGCGGAGCACAGGCTCCAGACACGCAGGCTCAGCGGCCATGGCCCACGGGCCCAGCCGCTCCACGGCATGTGGGATCTTCCCGGACCGGGGCACGAACCCTCGTCCCCTGCATCAGCAGGCGGACTCTCAACCACTGCACCACCAGGAAAGCCCAACATGTAATTTTTAAAAATTAGCAAGCAACAAGAGTCTTTACAAAATTATCAGGAAGATTTGAATAAGAATCAAACCAAACTTTTAGAAATAAAAAATATGAGTGTTTAAATTTAAAATTCAATTGAAATTCTGGACAGCAGATTATATATAGCTGAAGAAAAAATTAGAGAAATGAGTGACAGATATTTAAGTTACAGTGTAGCACAGAGAGGATGAAGCATGGAGGATAAAATGAGAAGGTTAAGAAATCATCTAACTCTATTCTCAGAAGAAGAGAACGAGAAGAATGGAGGTGAGGCAGTATTCAAGAAGAGACTATCTAACAACATTCTGTAACTGATGAAAGGCAAAATTCTTCAGATATAGCATGCAAAACTTTTATCAAACAGAATAAATAAAAATGAATTCACACCTAGACATATGATAGCAAAACAGCAAAATACCAATGACCCAATATCAAAATAAAGGATTATAAAGTATATAATGAAAAAGGTCTATCGCCTGCAGAGAAACAATTTGATGGACAGCAAAATTCTTGACAGCAGTAATGAAAGCTAGAAGATAGTGGAAGAATGTCATCAAAAGGCTAAGAGATATAAACATGAACCTAGAACAAAATATCTAGCAATTATCTTTTAAGAATGAGGATAAAATTAAGATATGTTTAAATAAACAAATACTAACAGAGCTTACTCAGCAGACTTTTATTTGTGGAAGATTTGTTTCCTTATTTTCTGGAGTAAAGAAACTGCTCAGTACAGAATATCTAAGATGCACAGAAAAAGGGGAGAAAAAAAGAAACCAGAAAACATGTATGTAAATCTAAAAAAATTGTATAAGATAATAATGATGCTCATTTCTAAAATAATGGAGAAAAAAAGAAGGTAATCTGGGGGTAGGTTATGAGGATATCGCATATTTTTAAGTTCTTGTATTGTTTGGAAAAGCACTTAGGTAAGAATGACTTTGGACGTTGTTAAGATAAATATACATAGTAGAATTTTAAGTGTCACCCTAAAAAAGTAAACATAGTCTATATCTTCCAAACAAGTGGAAGAAAAAAATAGAATAAGAAAAGAAAACAAATATACTCAAACAATTTGGAGAAAGAGCAACACAAAAAATCAAGATATAGAAAAACTACAAAGTAATATGATAGAAATAAATCCAAATTTACTAGTAATAAAAATAAATGTAAATGAATCAAAATTTTCAGCTAAGGAATATAGATAATCAGACTGATTATATGCTATTCACAAAACAAAGTTCTAAAATGAGGACATGGTAGGGTTGGAAGTAAAAGGATGAAAGTTGATAAAGCTGAAAGTAAAAGGAGAAAAAGTATACAAGGTCAACATGAACCAAAGAAAGCAGAAATATATTAATTCAGAAAAAAATGGACTTAAGAAATACATATTTTTGAAACAAAGTATGTCACTATGATAAAAGATTCATCTCAACAGAAACATGTAAAAATTCAAAAATAACCTACGCCAAATAAAGACTTAAAATATATAAAACAACAAAATGGTAAGACTACAGATAAAAATTAGCAAATCCATCACTATAATGGAACATTTCAATACATATACTACATATACTACAGTTATTGATAGTTCAAACTGACAAAAACTTGGTAAATATATAAAATTTTAAATTACATACTTGACTTAAAAAACATAAACAGGACATGTACCCAACAATTAGAGAATATATAGTTCTCCCAACCACACATGGCACTTTTATCAAAAATGTGACCACACAGATACTTTAAAATAAGCACCAACAAATTACTAATTTTACCCATTGTACAATCAAGTTGGAATTGAATAAACTATTGAAAGTTAGATTTTCTTAACTCAAATGAAAAACAGGCTTCTAAATAGCTCATAGGTCAAGAGAACTATAATAGAAATTTTTGAATACATAAAAGGAAATGATAATTTGTGGGAAGCAAGCACAAGAAGAAACACAAAGACGTAAACTTGAAACTTGGAGGAGGACTTGCCACATATATAACCCCAAATGGATTGGTATTTGAAATGTATAAAATGCTGCTAATCAGTAAGAGAAGCAGCCAAATGGAAAAAAACAGGCAAAGATATGAACAGGCATTTTAGAGAAGAGGAAACAAGAATTGCAAGTAAGCGTATGAAAAGTTCAGCCTCATTCTCAGTCAGGAAAACACTCAAACACGAGATACCATTTTGCCTCCATTACATGAGCAAAAAAGAAGAGACCTATTATTACTAAATGCTGGCAAGAATGTTGAAAAAGAATCCACCATTCAACTAATGAAAGTATGAATTATAACTACTTTGCGATAAAGTTTTGTGTTATTTTGTAAAGCTGAATTTGTAATTTACAGTGCCAGCTAGATGCTAGAGAACCCCTTGCATGTGTATACCAGGAGACGTGGACAAAATCATTCAGAACAGAGGGATTATAGCAAAAAAAGTGCAGGAAATCAAGTTTATATCAAGGATATAGATAAATAAATTGTGGTTTATCTAAATAGTGGAATTACACTGCTTTGAAACTGAATTAACTGTAACTATGTACAAGGACATGGATGTTTAGAAATATTACACTGAGTGAAAAAAAGAGTATATCAAGTATGAGAAAAATTATATTAAATTGAAATAAAATCAAAGCTAAGTATATATTGTGGTAAAAGCATGTGTGTAAGTATGTCTTTGGTAAAAAGATACACAGTCAGCCTCCCCTATCTGCAGGTTGTGCCTCTCTGGATTCCACCAGCCCAGGGATCTTGTACTATGTTACCGTCTGCAATTGGTTGAATCCGCGGATGTGGAACTGGGGATACCAATGCCAGGACTCATATGGGACCCGAGCTTCCATGAATGTTCATAACCATGGAAGGTCCTGGAACCAATCCCTGGCAGATACGAGGGACAACTGTATTTTAAAGGGGAGGGGAAGGGATTTGGGGAGGAAAGGGTAGTAACTGCTAACGGGTACTGTGTTTCTTTTGGGAGTGATAAAAATGTTCTAAAATTGATTGTGGCGATGGTTGCACTACTGTTAATATCCTAAAAACTTTAAATTGTACACTTTAAATGGGTGAGTAGTATGGTATATGAATTATATCTCAGTAAAGCTGTTTAAAGAAAAAAAAAGCAAAGGAATGAATAACACAAAAGTTCAGGAGAGTGGTTACCTTTGATAACAGAATGAGGGAATCAGGGAAAAACAGGTAATTTCACAGATGTTTCTAACAGTTTCATTCAAGCTTCTAAGTGTATATGTGTGTGTGTGTATTTTTCATATGTGTCAAATATTACATAAATTAAAATGCTGTGAATAAAACAAGCTTCCAGGAATTCACATGAGAAAAGCTGTATCTATAGCAGTGACCTACACCAGAATTCTGATTTCTGGAATAATTACATTTGTGTGAACAAAGTGAAATAAATTTTAAACACTAAAAGCCTGTGGTTTATAAGTTTTCTCCTCTTAATGAAAAAGTCTAAATAAGAGTACAACAGACCACAGGACATTGATATCACTGTTTTGCCCTTGGAAGCATTTTAAATCAAAGTTGATTTATATAAAACCTCTCTATATGAATGTTTCCACTGGACTTGAAGAAATAAGTACATGCCTGTAACTTTTATTTAAGATTTTTGCAGGTGGTCTTAAGGCATGGAAAATAGGACTATACTAATCTGGTCAAAGTTCAGCTAGACATTCTAAAATGTTTGCTCTTCTCTTTTCTATTTTCACAAAGAAAGCTCTATTATTTCATAGGAAAAATAAAATTGCAATAGTGAGAATTATTATATCTAAATTCTATTAGACCAAAATTAGTTTTAAGTTATGTCACTCATGGAGTCTTTGATTTGTACATCCAGAAACAATAAGAAATGTTTCCAAAGGATGCCACATGAGGGTCCCACCAGCCCAAGCACATCTATTTACAAGAACAATGTACCTGTGGTATAGTTTTTCTAGGTAGATAGACGATGGATAGATAGAAAGACAGATAGATGATAGATAGATAGATAGATGATAGATAGATAGATAGATAGATTCCTGGGTTATATAAACAAAATCATATATTTTTCCATCTCTGGGAGCAGGAGGAAGAATATATATGTAGTACAACACTCCCCACCTCCAGCAATAGTAAAGGTAAAGGAATAAAATTCCTGAGACAAAGCACCAAGCTCCATTCATTCACTGCCACTGCCATTCCATGTTTGAGGGCTTAACCATATCTGATCCCGCTTCTAAAGTAAATCATTAATGATGTCTCACGTCTACATAAATATAATACAAAAGCCATTTCAAATATCATTTACAAGCATGGTTCCATTTGATATCTACCAGAACCCTATGAGCTATATAGGGGAGATCTGGTTATTTCCATTTTACAGATGACACTAAGTTACAGATGTCACAGAGACCTGAACTAACTCACAAGGATTTAATAAAACCTATGGAGCTGGGAGATTTTATTAAACCTCTCTGAGCCTTGATTGTCTCATCTGAAAAATGGGTAGAAGAATATACCCATTTCACTGGGTTGTTATGCAAATTGAACGTTAATATATGTGAATGATGCTGTCATGTAATATATGCTATATGTTAGCTATTATTTTTGTTATGCAGGCTAGAATCAATGCAATTTTGTAATACATTGCTAACGCTTATAGATTACCTGGGTCCTGTTCCAAGCAGGCAAAATGTGACCCAGACCTAGTTTTGAATAAGAGAATGTTAGAGCTGGGAGACTTTGTAGAGTTCTAGATGGCCCAACCTTCCATTTTAGAGTCCTGGGACCTAGAAAGACCCAAGAACACATGGCTAGTTTGCTGCAGAAGTGGATCTAGACACTTAGGCTCCCAATTCCTAATCTACAACTTTTCCACACCAACTAACAGATGTGGCTCAATGTCTCTAGAACCCTTTCCTTACTGCTGAGATTTGGTCTAATTATTGTTTGGTCTTATTATTCTTATTGCCTCAAAATGTATCCGTCCATAGAACCACTGAGTTTCCCTTGATCTAGTCACCTGGCCTTCAGGTGACCTAATCCCTCTGGCTCATGCTGTGCTTAGCAGTCTACACACCTAAACTGCTGTCTGTCTTCACCTGTGTAAATTTCTCCAGTGCATACATTTGTTTGACTACAAGGATGTTCAGGTAGAAATTTTGCACAGCAGTGGCTTTTTCCATCCCTGCTAGAATTTTACCTTGCAGATCTGGAAATACACATAGGCTTTGTAAAATATTGTCTTTGAAAGACTTAACTACCACATTCTTTTCACATTCACATATGTTTTTAAGTGCCAGGTCAAATATTCTCAAATTAATTCATGTTAATAAATTTCATGGTATCATTCGAGCACCTCCAGAGAGTCTGTGAGCCCCAAACCTTTACCTCTTTCACTTGTCAAGGTGTCTTAAGTTCCACCCAAAATGATTCAGTCCTTTCTCAAAGGCAGTTCTTCCAGAGCTCCTTATTAAAGTACAAATGCCCTTCAGAAAGCGACCACCTCAAGATAGCAATTTAGCATGATAAGTTGTCAGCTGGGCTCAGGTCCATGGTCTGTGGGAAGTTGATTCAAGATATAGGGCCATCAGTGGGGGGAAGGATAAGCGAAGACAAATGGGCTGGGGATGTCCCTGGAAATAGAAGAAGGGGGGCACAAATTCACTTATAGGAGAGTCACTAAGGACACTGTGGGAGAGAAGAGGGATCAAGCAAAACCATGCTGCTCCCACTTTACAATATTTTGGAGGACTAGGGGATAGAAAGGAAATAGATTTGCCTGAAGGGGCAGCAGCAGAAGACAATCTTTTGGCAAAGTACCCAGAAACACAGAGTCACAGGTCACTGATTCAGCTGGCTTCAGCACCATGATTTTGAAACTCTTATTAAAAAAAAAAAAAAAAAGTGTTAAAGCAGAACAAATTCTTTATTGTCCTCTATTAATGTACACAGTATTTCTAGAGTAATAAATGAGATACCTCTATGAACTGAGAGAGAACGATATGGATGAGAAAGATTCCTCACTGATACTTGATACATGTCTAGACTCCCTGAAGCCACTTAATGCATATCCTGAGATTCAAGCAGAGAGATGTTTGAGTACTTATCTTTCCTAATTACAAAAGTGATACATTTTCATCATGGAAAATGGAGAAGTTGAAAATGATAATAAAATATCATTTCTAATTCATCCAATAGGAGAAAATGGAAAATATCTAAAAAATCTTGTCAAATATTTTAAAAAGAAAGTTGTAAAAGGATAGGTACAGTATGATACCACCTAGTTATAATATTAACACAATGTGAAAATTGGCTAGGATACAAACATGTGGTAAAAATATAAGACACACATGAGAATGGTACATATAGTAAATGGATTAGTTTAAGCTGCTAGTAACAAGAAATCTAAAATAATAGTGGCTTAAATAAATTACAATTTCATTTGTTTGTCAAATTAAAGTTTGGGTAGGCTGCTAAGGGTTGTAATGACAACTCTGCAAACATGACGACCAGGGATTTTCTGTCTTGTAGTTCCACCATCCTTAACACACAGCTGCTGCCTGGTGGCCCAGTACAGCTCCTACCAGGAAAACCACAGTCCAGCTAGCACAAATTGGGAAATGGAGGGAGGACAACCCTCCACCCTTTCCTTTAAGGAATCTCCCAGGAAGTTGTGTATATAACTTCCACTTTAATTCTGCTGGCCAGAATTTAGTCACATGGCAATACCTGGGAAATTCAGTGTCTATTCCAGGCAAACAGGTATCAAACTAAAAATCAAGGGCTACTTCTGCAAAGGAGGGTGGGGGAAGAGTTGACGGTGGGACCGAAGCTGCTATCTGTAATGCTGAATTTCTTGTACGTTTGTGAGAGCAATTCGAAGCAAATATGACATGTTAACATCCGCTTAATCTTTGCGATGGGTACGTGTCAGTTCTATGATTTTCTTAACTTCTCTGATTCTCTGAAATTTTCATGATTTCAAATGTTTTAAGGAAAGCATAGAAAATAAAGGAACACAATAAAGTGGGCCATAGTTCCCCACCTATATATACATACCCATACACATTAAATATACATTAAAACACTAAAATACCAACATTGACATTTTGATGGCTAAGACTTCAGTCTTTCAACTATACGTATTTTTACTCAATCATGTCTTTAAGTCTTACATAGTTTGTAACCTGCTTTTTAATGTATTGTGTCATAAGCATTTCCCATGTCTTTTAAGCTTCTTTTAAAATATAACATTTAGGGGCTTCCCTGGTGGCGCAGTGGTTGAGAGTCCGCCTGCCGATGCAGGGGACACGGGTTCGTGCCCCGGTCCGGGAAGATCCCACATGCCGTGGAACGGCTAGGCCCATGAGCCATGGCCGCTGAGCCTGCGCTCCGCAACGGGAAAGGCCACAACAGTGAGAGGCCCGTGTACCGCAAAAAAAAAAAAAAAAAAAAAAAAATATAACATTTAATGACTGCCCTGTAATCTCTCATAAGGATGTATTATAAGTTAATTAACTCCTATTGTTGAACATAAGAAATTTTAGATACATTTTATATTTATGGATTTTAAATGTACATATTTTATCTTCTGTTACTGTGTCTCTAGATATTCATTTGCAGGTAAAAATAATTACAGGTATCTTCACTTATATCTAGTTATAATTCGTCGCAGAAGTGATTTTCGTTTTCCTGAGAGTTTTTGTTTCCTAGTGTTCCTATCCAGGTGGTATCTGTCTCAAAGTCTTTGGACCAATTTTCTCAGAATCAGCTGAAATCCCCTAAGCCTCAAAAGTTCTTCCTGCATGTTTTCCTGACTCTCACGGAACTTCCATTGATTTATGTGAGTCTCACAGTTCAACAGGAGCCTACAAGCACAAGGGAAAGGCACATCAAGACCTTTGGTCGCTGGGGATGCTAAGAGCCTGCTGTGCTCTGCTCTCCCATCTCTGCAAGGCCTAAGCTTCTGTATTGGACCAGTCTGATCCCATGACACCACTGCTGTAGATGAGAGCAGCTTTGAAAGCGCTATTTTGGTACCCTTGGTGAATGGTTCAGGTGCTCAGTTTTCTTTAATGCTAAATTCAATTCTGTGGGACGAATGATTCTTTTATCACTCTCTTGCTCTCTCATCCACTCTCTCATGCATTTTTAGTAACTTTCCATTTAGATAATGCATAAAAGATACCTTCCGTAGCCCCTCTCATGGGTCATGTTTTGTGATGCACACATCCAAATAGACTTTAGAACCTTATCTAGATACTATCACCATGAACCAGAATTTACTGATGCATTTTCTATCTAATTCCCCCCCCCCAAAAAAAATCATTACTACAAATTCTGGAAGAACCTATTCAAGGAAAATCTTTCCAAGTACCCATAAATTGATAAATTCACTCATTCAACAAATGTTTATTGAGTAGCCAATGTGCTCTACTTCTGGTGTCCCAGAAATGCACAGACTCAATATGGGAGGTAGATAGCTAAATAAATAATTAACATAATGTAACACCTAAGCAAAGTAAGTGCAGGGGCTAAGGGAGTATCATCTGGAGTGTGTGTGTGTGAAGCAAAGACTAGGACTTTTTCTCTGATACCCATGTGATTAATCAGGTCCACAAAGACTCACAGGTTCTACCTAATAATTCCGTGGGAGCGAGCGTCCCTCTCAGTCGCCTCCCTCCTTCTAGTTCCTTTCCCAGATATTCACAACTAGCACTCCATCCTCCTCATCACCTTTGTTCTATATGGATTCTAACTACATGTCCCTCCAACCCCACGCTCAAGGTCTCATCTTCCAGGAAGCCTCCTCTGAGTCCTGTGGAGCCCAGATCTCTGTCTTACAACTATCATGCCCCAAGCAAGTACCACAGTGCCTTGAAAAGAGCTTCTACAAGAAGAGCTGCACAGATTCTGCTGGAGTTATACTCAGCCAGATTTGTTTCCAAAAATGAACATTGTAAACAAAACCCACAGTCAAGACTCAATAAATATTTGTTGAGTGAATGGAAGAACAAATCAATTATTGTGTTTCTAGATTCCCCCTAGCAGAGTGTCGGGCACATGGTATTCAATAAATTGTCAACTGATTTCCTTCTGTGGTATAAAATTATGAATGTATCAATGGATTTTTCTAAACTAGGTGTTGTTTTTCTAATATTTGGCTTGATTACTTTTACTTAATATATATTGTTAGATGTGGAATGTTTGGCTGCCCCTTTTCAGAAATGGTAGTCAGACCCACCTCCCAATTTTGAGATAACAGATGTAAAACTTCTTAAAAAATAATCTCTAGCCCAGTCCAAGGTTCTCAGAAGGCTCACTCAGAACAGGACCCATACCACTGGAGCCCAGTTCATCTGAAGGAGGCAAAATGATGCCTCAGTGTATCATCTGATGTCCTTTTCCTAGGCACCGGGTGCAGCACATTACAAGGTACCTAGAAGATAAGATAATGCTTCCCAAGTTGCATCCATACAAAGGTCTACAATCAGATGTTCTCTTCCTTGCCTTATGGGCTGAGTTGTGCCCCTTCAAGATTCATATGATGAATTTCCAACCCCCAGTATCTCAGAGTGTGACTGTATCGAAATAAGGTCTTTAAGGAGCTAATTAAGTTGAAATGAGGTCACTGGAATGGATCCTAATCCAACATGACCGGTGTTTTTATCAGAAGAGGAGATTAGAACAGACGTGTGCACACACAGGAGGAGACCATGTGAAGACAGGGGGAGAGGATGGCAATCTAAAATCCAAGGAGAGGGACTTCCCTGGTGGCACAGTGGTTAAGAATCCGCCCGCAAATGAGGGGATACAGGTTCGATCCCTGGTCTGGGAAGATCTCACATGCTGCAGAGCAAGTAAGCCTGTGAGCCACACAACTGAAGCCCGTGCGCCTAGAGCCCATGCTCCGCAACAAGAGAAGCCACTGCAATGAGAAGCCCACGCACTGCAACAAAGAGTAGCCCCCGCTAGCCGCAACTAGAGAAAGCCCACACACAGCAACGAAGACCCAACACAGCCAAAAGACTGATTAAGTAACTAATTAATTAATTTATAAAATCCAAGGATTTGGATTAGAAAGCAGCTTAGAAAGAACCAATCCTGCCAACATCTTGATCTTAGACTTCTAGCTTCCAGAACTGTGAGAATATAAACTTCTGTTGTGTAAGCCACCCAGACTGTGATATTTTGTTAGAGAAGCTCTAGGCAATCAATACATCTCCCAAGAAAACTCTCCATGTGCACTCCATATATTCTGCCTCATTATTAATATTATAATGATGAGTTGCTTCTGGAGACTCACCAACAGGGTTTGAAAATGGTATAGCAGTGGCCTCAAAATTGACATACCTACCCAAATCAGCTTAACTGGCCTCTCCTCATGGAATGCACCACTGGACAGCAACTCTGTCTTCTACCTCACCCCTTATTCTCTGTCACAGCATGTTACCATTCATGTCCTTCATAGCATAAGTTCCATCCTGGAATTCTCTTGTTTGTTGTCTGTCTTCCTAACAAGACTGTAAGCTCCACAAGGACAGAAGACCCTCTCTGTATCCCCAGTAACTAGCACAGTGCCTGTCACTGAGGAAGAGACATTTGATGATTGAGTCTGCTCTTTTTGATTTTCTGAACTTCCTCAGGGGGTACAAGCTCCATTTTTGGAGCTTGGTTTCCCTTTTTGTTTTCAATTTACTCAGCTCTGGAATTCCAGGTTTCTCAGCCAGGTATTTGACTTCTGAGAAAGATGCTGGAGCGAAAGCGATGGCCTCGCTCCGTGTGCACCAGCCTGCCTGGCAGCGGCAGTTCACAATATTTTAAATGATGGAGGTTGGTTGAAGGGGATGAGCAGGATGGGAGACCCATCAGAAGAATGATATAGCATTCAGAAGTATGTGTTATAAATAATAAAACAAACCCAACTGTGTATATTAAGTTGTAATTCGATCTCTGGCTTCTTCTGACATTGATAAACCACTCAAAGCCTCCCTCTCATGGTTTCTGATGCCACGACAGACTGACCCCTCTCAATGGAATTTCTACCTTATTATTATTATGTACAAGCTGTTCTATGTTCTTCTGCATGTTTGAAAAACAGGCGATAAGAGCCTCATGTAATGAACTGGACAAGCCCAGATTTTGCTTAAAATTGTGTTTAGCCAGTTAGGAAGAGATGAAAATATGCCTGTAAATGGGACACAAACGGGCATTTGGAGCAGAAATAATTTCTGGGTTCTGGGTGACATCTAGACATTCAGTCAAATGTAAAAGAGAAGTGAACAGCTCAAGGTGTCAGAAGCCAAGTGTCCGGGTCCTAGAGCTGCAGTTTTCCCCATTCAGTGCTTGTAATAGGGAAGAACAAATCTGACTCCATAGTGGATCTGTTTGTTTTACTTTAACCTTTGTATTCTATTGCTTTTGTTGTCTATAGCCTGAAATATACAAAATAGGCCATTCTCAGGGCTCTGACCTTTAACAGTATAACACTTTTCCATTTATATAGAGATTAAAAAGTTGCAGAAGGGACAATAATATTTGTTTTGTTGAAGGTTTACAGGAACATCATGACCTGACCTACCTGGACAGCTGCAAGAACAAAGGATTCCTGCACCAAAAGTTCGAAACAACCAACCACACCCCTCTTGCACCATGCCTTTAAAAGTGCCTTGCTGAAACCCTCTGGGAGTTTGTGGCACGAGCCACCCATCTCCTTGCATGGCCCTGCAATAAAACTTCCTGTGCTCCAAACTCCGACACTTCGGTTTGTTTGGCCTCAAACTTCCCGTTGGTAACATGCTGACTTGGAGCCCCACTCATTCTGAAAGAGGAAGTACCTCCCCCAGGGAGTCAGAGTTTAGGCAGTGCTGCTCACGTGTCTGGGCAAGCACGATGGGCTGCTCTGAGCTCCACCGGACAGCTTTCCAACCTTACATTGTAAAACGGCCCTCACAGCAGAAATATTCTTGAATCGTTCTCTCCATCTGATCAAGAGCATTCACTCCAATTCTGTTTTGAAAACTAGCCTTGCTGCTATTTGTTCCTCTGTTGGCAGGGCTTCAGCTCCAGCTAAAGCCCATACCTGGGATCTGACTTGGCCAGGGATGTCTCCACTGTCCTGGAGAATAAACAAGAGCTCTCCTTCCACCTATTCTCCAGATTCCAAGATACCTCCCAAGTCGCCTCTGGCTCCCACATAGCTGATTTATTCCCTTGGGGGCAATAGGACATCTACTGAAGCAACTGAGTGTATCGGTCAGTTCCACCCCAAAGCACTGGGCTAAATCAGAGGAATGGAATCTCAGCTGCTTAAAAATAGCCACGGAGCATTGATTTTTTTTTTTTTCCCCCGCCTGTCAACACTCCCCCCCACCCCCAACCTGACCAGTCACTTTCGCTTCAGAATGTTTTCCATTGAAATCAAGATGAAGGATAGTCAAGGAGAGGGTCAGGTACTAAAGCAGGAAAGGGAGAATGAGAGCAGAAAAGGAAGGAGGCAAACAGACACAATCCAGGACCAAAAGTCTACACAGGTCAACTCACGTGTTTCTCATCACTTGGGGCAGCTGGGAATGCTGCTCATCCCACAGTGGCTCCTGACACACACACAGACGGTCATGCAGAATCGTCCACAGCCAAAGGCAGCCTGGAATGGACATCCTGGATGCTCAACGTCAGTCCGTGTCCTTCATGCCACAACAACAAGAAAATCAGACTCACACTTTCATCTTGGAGTTTTCTACTTTTCAAATAACTCTCACCAGAAAAAAGGAAAAAAAGGGGGGGTCTGGAAGTACACACATAAAAACTGAACAAGAGTTTATCTTCTGAGGGTTGGGGTGAGATTTGGAAGTGATGGACTTGGACTTTTTACTTTATACTTTTTTATAAAAAGTGTTAGGGTAATAAGTAGTTTTTGCTTCCTTTTGTGCTTTCCATATTTTCCCTAAGAAATGATTTGCTTCCATAATTTTTAAATAAATATGCTTCTAAAACATGGGAGGAAGATGCTTTCATAAGCATGATCACACTTAATCTCAACACCCCAGTGAGGTGAGCAGAATGGATGGCTCAGGACTTGGGGTCACTCAGACTTGGGTTATGATCCTTCTTTTCACATCTATCAGCTGTGGATTCTGAGCAAGAAGTTTAACCTGTACTACAGACATGATAATAAAACCCAGTATGTCAAGTTCCTAGGAGAATTATAGCAGATACAACATATTTACCCTTATAAAAATGCTTGGTATGAATAAGTACTCAGTAATTAGAAGTTATCATCATTATTGTTACTATTATTATTTTATTTTTATTTTTATTTCTTTTGTGGTACGCGGGCCTCTCACTGCCGTGGCCTCTCCCGTTGCGGAGCACAGGCTCCGGACGCGCAGGCTCAGCAGCCATGGCTCACGGGCCCAGCCGCTCCGCGGCACGTGGGATCTTCCCAGACCGGGGCACGAACCCGTGTCCCCTGCATCGACAGGCGGACTCTCAACCACTGCACCACCAGGGAAGCCCTATTATTATTATTTTAAAATTAAGAGATAAATCCTGGAAAATACAGCAACACAGCTAGCAGTTGGCTAAACCAAAACCAGACTCAAGTTCATCGTGTGGCCACCATATTGCAAGGGGTAAAACAGGACTGTCCACACTGCCCACCTTAGAGAGTTTCAGAATGGAACAGGACATCCAGAGCCCACTCTAGAATCAACCTCAGAGAGAAAACTCTGTGAGATCTCTACAGAGGTGGCCATGGGTCTGTCCAGCCCTGAATACTTCCCGATCCAACCCGAAGACCTTTTGGAACAAATAATGCTATTTAAAAATACTTGGAAGAAGTAATATATGTTTCTGGTGGGCAGAGCCAGAGACAAAGATTTGAAGGAAAGATAATATTTATGTAGATGTCAGACCTAAAGCTGACTCCCCATTGAAAAATTTTTAAAGATTTTTTTCATTGCTCATAAAAAGGAACAACAACAGAGAGTTTGAACATCCTCAAGGCTGCTCTCTGATTTGGTGTTAAACCAATTCCAAAATGTACTCGTATTTCACTGCACTTTAGGGTGCCCTTTATTGTTGTTTTTTTTTTTTTTTGCAGTACGCGGGCCTCTCACCATTGTGGCCTCTCCCGTTGCGGAGCACAGGCTCCGGACGCTCAGGCTCAGCGGCCATGGCTCACGGACCCAGCCGCTCCACGGCATGTGGGATCTTCCCGGACCGGGGCATGAACCCATGTCCCCTGCATCGGCAGGCGGACTCTCAACCACTGTGCCACCAGGGAAGCCCCCCTTTATTGTTTTTATTTTAGACTTTTGATCTAAAATCTTTAATTTTACATCGATCTTTAATCTTCTTAAACATCCATTACGCCATTTAGATTGAGGGCTAAATTCTCTACATTCCAGATTTTCTAGGTTTTTCTGGTCCAGCCTGGAACAGTTTGCAAAGAGGGTTCATACTGATGTTGCCTGAAACCAGACAGGAGAACCAGGGACAGCAGTGAGGCCAGAGTTGGACCACATACACGTGCCCAAACACCTGTTCTCATTCACTGCTGCAGGTGGTGACCCCTGGCCTTTCTACGTTTCTATACAGTTTACAGAGCACATTCTTGTACATTATTCCACACCATCCTCGCAACAATCCAATAAAAAGCTAACATTATTAGCCCCATTTTTCAGCCAAAGAAACTGGAGGCTCAGCAAATTGAAATGATTTTTCTCAAGGCCATCAGACAGTAAGGAAAGACATAACTTGAACTCCATATTTGGCACCTTTTCTACCTCACCTCAAATGTTGTTTACGCCTCTAATTCCAAACAGGAAAGAGTTTCCCATTTCACCTCTCTACCCCCCTGCACCACGGCTGCCGTTCCACCATACACTCTCCCCTCCAAAACTGCAGAAGCTCAGGTAACAAGCCACAGCAAAATTATCCGACGCTTGCTGGAGTTCTGACCACACTGAAAAAGCCCTTGGAAGGCCCTTCTCTGTTCGTGATCAATGGGACCGTAGCCAGGACAAGCCTTGCTGGCGCTGAGCTGATCTCGGCCATGAACGTGCCCGCACAGTGTACACATTCGCTTGTATGCTGAGCACAGAGGATGAAATAATTCTGCACCGTGCCCATTTTTGTGCTGTTAAGGCATACGGTTGCTTTGCAAGCAAAACAGTAGATCTTTCATTTGCCAGTGACATTCCACAAAGTGCTTATAATTCAGTGTTAGCTTATCAGCCATCCAATCTCCCACTCTAGGGAATGTGTCAACCATCAAAAGGAGTGGAGGAGGTGTGCTGCATCTTAATGGCTTTCATTTCATCAGACTTACTTTCTTAAGGGCATTTAATCAATGAGGACAAGTAGTAGGCAGATTTTTAAATAAATGTGTCACTTTAGGTTAATCCACAGCACAGTTGAATGTATTTGTTTATGCAACTCCCAAATATGTCTCTCTGTTGCTCAGCAGAATTGATAATCTGTAAATCAAAACATGTTACAAGTACTTTTAAACTATCCCCCAAGGAACAGCTCTATTTGACCTGCCGGAATGGGAGATGTCCAGAAGTTTCAGGTACAAGGGTGTTGAATGTCAGAGCTACTCAGAATGCTTGAGTGAAACGCCAGTTCCATTTACAACAAAGCTTTCTATTCACTCTTCCTTCCTTTCTTTCATTAACCAGGTGAATAATGTGCTAAAGAAAAAAAACGCGTTGGGGGTGACAAAGAGGCTGGCAAAAGATGGCAAGCTGGGAAGCAAAAGGGACTGCAGGAAATTTAATTTATTCTTGGGGCTATTATTAAATGCAGCAGCAAATAAAAATTAAAAGTAGACTAGAATAATACTGATGGGACTTGCATCATTTTACATTGATTATACCAAGATACTGACTTCTGTTTATTCGCTCTGCTTTTTGCATCCTTAATGTGGCCCAAACAGAGGAGTTGTAATTGCATAAACCCAGGTCCCACGTTAAAGAGAAATTGCTTTTGCCATCCGTTATCAGCTATCTGAACTGTCAAAATATGATTGTCACATCTGCTGGAAGTGTATTGGCCGGGTTGTGATGTGAATGCGGTTTTGTTATTTTAGATTGATTTTCTTAATGCTGGCCATAAGCGTGCCCATGTGCAGGCTAGCCGATCTTTTCAGTCCTTTTAACAAAGCTTGAACTGTGTTGACATTTGTCCCCAGGCAGCAGTGTCCATTCAGAGTAGGACCTCTGCTGAGGCTTTTGTTGGAAACACTTAAATAATCTCTTTCTTCTTTCTTTCTTTTTTTTTCTTTTCTTTAAACAAAGTGTTTACCAAATAAGATCGAGACTCTATGATCCTTTTGACACTGCAGCTAACAAAAGTTATTAATATTCTGTGGGCTTCATAGCAAGAATCTATTCAATGGTTTCAGGAATCATTCGAATCCCAGGCACAGCCTTAACTACAGCTTTTTATAGACAGCAAAGGATCTCCAGATCTCTGTGCATGTGACATTGCAGAGGACACTGGAGGTTGATAAAAACTCACTGTATTATGTCTCTTTCCCCATTTCTTTATAGATGGCCAAAGAGAAGCTGGCTTTCTTGGACTTGGGAAGAGTCATTGAACTCCCAGTGCTTGTGAATGACTATCAGAAGAAAAGATGGTCTTCGTTTCATTTTATTTTACTGAAAATCGTGACATGTAAATAATGACATAAAATCTCTCTGTAGGCCTGGTAAGGGCTCTGTGGGTTTTCCGAAAGCTGCCTCCGCTTCCATAGGGTGCCAGGACCTCAGAGTTTGTAAGACATCCAGGGAGAGGACCCCAGCCCTAAGTGCACCTATAAACATACATAATAGCCGATTTACAACAGAGCTGAGTCAGAATGGAAATTCATGTGCCAGCTTGTAGTACAATTCAGCTCTCAATTCTGAGACAAATTAAATTCATCCTTGTGCATCCTAGTGGTAATGTACAATTAGCCTTCAGAAACGGTCATATATTTTCCTATCCTATAGCAGCCTTTGGAATTTCAAGGGTAACCTCTCCAGTCCCCTTAACAGTAATCTTAAGTGTATATCTCCAAAGTTACATAAATCAAACCATTTGGTAAACTGTGTTGTAACCTTTTTAAACATATCTCCCCGTTAGCTTTAACATCATTATATCCCATTGTGATGAAAATGGGACTCTCTGTATCCAGTGATAATGAAAATAGCTCCTTTATGCAGTTTCTGCATGCAATTATCCAGGCTTTTCTCAGACTCTAGAGAAATCTAAGCTAATTGCTCTGGGACTTTCCTACATTTCCATAAATTCTTTGTTAATTTTTCATGAGACACTGTTATTGCAGTTGCCCTTAAAGTTGCCACTGTATTCAATCACAGAAAGAAGTCATTATGGAAATGGGGTGATTTGCTGGTGTCCCCACCAGAGCTGGACTCCTTTTGATCCCTATGTATTCTCAGGTGAGGTGGGGCTTTTTTTTTTGGTATAAGATTTTCTTCATCTGAGTTTACTCACAGCTCATCTAAAAGCTGTTGTATGTGGTATATGACCTTGTCATTATAGGGCATGAATTGTGTTTGCATGAATTGTGTTTGCTATCTGACAGTTGGCTCTGGAATTGCTTTTATACCTACTCATCAACCCCAAAGACAAAGAGCTCTGTTTTAAGTGACAGAGGAGAAACCCAAGAAGCCAAGCTTCCTGGGGAACGCTCTTAAACTACCTCAGATGTTACATTTGATTTATTGATTGCTTCGAGCCCAGAGTCACAATTTCTGTAGCTCCCAATAAGCACTACCTAAGAACACGTCCAACACATTGAAGAGATTTCCAGGGATGTTTCAGCCTGATTCTCTCCTATGAGCTCCCCTGGGTCCCAGAGCATATTCTCTGGAACCACTAAGGGAAGACAATCTTCCCCCTCTTGTTTTTTTTTTAATTAATTAATTTATTTATTTATTTTTATGTTTGGCTGCGTTGGGTCTTAGTTGCTGTGCGCAGGCTTTCTCTAGTTGCAGCGAGCGAGGGCTACTCTTTGTTGTGGTGCATGGGCTTCTCATTGCGGTGGCTTACTCTTGTTGCAGAGCGCGGGCTCTAGGCGTGCGAGCTTCAGTTGTTGTGGCTCACAGGCTTAGTTGCTCCGCGGCATGTGGCATCTTCCCAGACCAGGGCTCAAACCCGTGTCCCCTGCACTGGCAGGCGGATTCTTAACTACTGCGCCACCAGGGAAGTCCCTTCCCTCTCTTGTTGTTAGGAAGGGCTGGATTCAATATAATCAGATCAACCAGGTGCTCAAAACACCTGCAAAATAAGAGAACTAAAAGCAAAGACATGGAGAGCAAGAAAGAGAGAAAAGCTTAGCTTTGGTTAATTTATCCAGAATTAGCAATTGGAAAATCTAAAAAGAAGCTCTTTTAATTTCAAAATATATGCAAGGACTGTGTTCGACAGTTTTGCCTTAGATTTTTATTGCAAATTATGTGGGAGATGGGTAATAATTCATCAATCTATAGTCAAGATTTGGGCAGGTTATGGTATGTAGGCTCTACTTCAATTAAAATGATCTCCAAAAGTTGCTCTAGGGCTTCCCTGGTGGCTCAGTGGTTGAGAGTCCGCCTGCCGAGGCAGGGGACGCGGGTTCGTGCCCCAGTCCGGGAAGATCCCACATGCCGCGGAGCGGCTGGGCCCGTGGGCCATGGCCGCTGAGCCTGCGCGTCTGGAGCCTGTGCTCCACAATGGGAGAGGCCACAACAGTGAGAGGCCCGCATACCACAAAAGAAAAAAAAAAATTGCTCTAATCTTTGTTTTGTTTTGTTTATATATGGTTTTACTTGTTAAAGTGTTAGAATGCTACAGAAAAACTGAGTCAGCAGCTATACCAGTGAAAAGAGGAGAAAGAATGAATTGCCCTTTGATTAGAATGATGGTAGTATCAGGCATTATAACAAGTGTTTTTTTTTTTAACTGAAGTATAGTTGATGTACAATGTTGTGTTAATTTCTGCTGTACAGCACAGTGATCCAGTTATATATATATGTTCTTTTTTATATTCTTTTCCATTATGGTTTATCTCAGGATATTGAATATATTTCCCTGTGCCATACAGTAGGACCTTGTTGTTTATCCATTCTATATATAATAGTTTGCATCTACTAACCTCAAACTCCCAGTCCATCCCTCTCCCTCCCACACTCCCCCTTGGCAACCACAAGTCTGTCCTCTATGTCTGTGAGTCTGCTTCTGTTTCGTAGATATTCATTTATGTCATATTTTAGATTCCACATATAAGTGATATCATATGGTATTTGTCTTTTTATGACTTACTTCACTTAGTATGATAATCTCTAGTTGCATCCATGTTGATGCAAATGACATTATTTCGTTCTTTTTTATGGCTGTGTAGTATTCCATTGTGTATATGTACCACATCTTCTTTATCCATTCATCTGTCAATGGACATTTAAGTTGTTTCCATGTCTTGGCTATTGTGAATAGTGCTGCTATGAACATAGAGGTGCATGTATCTTTTTTAATTAGAGTTTTGTCCAGATATGTGCTCAGGAGTGGGATTGCTGGATCATATAGTAATTCTATTTTTAGTTTTTTGAGGAACCTCCATACTGTTTTCCATAGTGGCCGCACCAACTTACATTATCACCAACAGAGGGTTCCCTTTTCTCCACACCCTCTCCAGCATTTGTTATTTGTAGAATTTTTGATGATGGCCATTCTGACCGGTGTGAGGTGGTACCTCACTGTAGTTTTGATTTGCATTTCTCTAATCATTAGTGATGTTGAGCATCTTTTCATGTACCTACTGGCCATCTGTATGTCTTCGTCAGAGATATGTCTCTTTAGGTCTTCTGCCCATGTTTTGATTGGGTTGTTTGTTTCTTAGTTGTTAAGTTGTATGATGCTCTAACCTTGACATTCCTTTGGGCCTTTGTCTTTATGGGGAAGTTACTCTGCCACTTTCAGCCACCTTGAACTCTAGGTTGGAGGCTTTGGATAGCTGACTTCTAAGAAAAGCTCCTACATTCCCTGCAGTTTCTAAAACTGTTCTTGAACATCATCAAAAGAACTTGGCTATACTTACGGCAAACCACACAGTGCCTGGAATACACCCTTTATTTGGTCACGCTCGTGGTGAGTGTAGCCCTGGCCTCCCACCTGCAACCTCAGAGCTGACCTCCCGGAGTATACCGTGAACTAAGTCTCCTGGATGTGGGCTCTTTGTGATCCTCAGGTCATTCTGGCAGCCCATGTGGGAAAACAGTCCATTTGCAAACACACTCACAGATCAGCAAATGACCAACTGGATGATCCCCAAGGACCAAAACCCACTGGGAGTTGCTCAGATGGTCTCTCTCAAGGCAAACAGAATAAACAAAATTCTGTGCAAGTGAGAATTAAACCCGTTGCCTTCCAAAGTCATAAAAGCAAAGTTCTCGCAGCCTGATGTCTCCCAGGAGCCCCCCCCACCAAGGGGTAACTGTTCATCTCAGTGGGCAGTTCAGTAAATATGTGTAAATTAAAGGAAACTGAAAGAGTAGCAGTATTTGGAATCTTCTAAGCCTGTTTTCACGGTATCTGAACACTTAACTTGGTATTGAGAAGTCAACTTGGTATCTTTGATGAAGACCACTGCTGTCACTGAAGTTGCTCTAGCATTTCACAGTTGCCAAGGTGCAGACATGGCTTCAATCACACGCCTCTCCAAATCACGATTTGTGTTCAGTCTTCTTTCATCTTCCCATTATATTGGCATTAAAGTATTTTTTCCCAATAGTTTTATAAACTTTTTTTCAGAAATCATTGTCTTTGACAGTGTAAATGTTCATCAGCTACACCATGTGACAATAAGAGCATTATGTCATGTGAAGATATTATCACAAGGCCAGGCTCTGAAGTCACTATTCATATTTTCATATTTGAAAACTCAAAATTGGATGAGTTTGGAAGTACTCTAATTCAGGTATAAGGGAAGCTGGTTATGGAATGGGAAGGTTTTTTCTTGACAGTGAAATTCAAACGGAGTAGTTACTTGCACATCAGCATTCCCTCATGTAATCCTCCTAACAATGTGATTTAAGAAGCATAATTCCACTTTTCCTTTCAACAAGGACGCAGACATGCAGATCTGGGTGAAGACCCTGACAGGCAAGACCACCACCCTTGAGGTGGAGCCCAGTGACGCCATAAAGAACGTCAAAGCCAGAATCCAAGACAAGGAGGGCATCCTGCCTGACCAGCAGCATCTGATTTTTATGGGCCAACAGTGGGAAGCTGGTAGAACCCTCAGACAACAACATCCAGAAAGAGTCCCCCCTGTACTTGGTGCTTCGCGTACAGACAGCATCGTCGGCCCTTTCCATAGCCACCTCACCCGGAAATAAAACTGCGACGAGATGATCAAGGGTCAGGCTGACCTACAACCTCCTCCTCCTTCCCCTGCAGGGTGGTCTCCAACTGGACCTCGTGGCTCTGGGAGCTCAAAAGAAGTTTCCCTTTCCTGGAAAAGATGGAGGAGGAGGAGGAAGAGAAGAGGGAAGGGGAAGGGGAGGAAAGGAAGGGGAGGGAAGGGAGAGGGGGAGGGGGGGAAGCAGAAGCAGCAAAAGCAGCAGCAGTAGCGTAATCCCCATCTGACAGGTAATGAAACTGAAACTCAGGGAGGTCAAAGAAATTGCCCAAGATAGCACAGTAAATAACAGAGTCAGGATCCCCATCTGCCTACCTCCAAAAGTCCTTTTATTCTACTAGGGCCACATTCAACATTAGCTCCTCCACACACTTGACCTGCGGCCTTACCCCATCCTGGGAGAATTGCCCACGTGGCTCTTCGGACTCCCACAGTTTCCTATATGAGCTTCTTCCACAGTACCTATAATTCCTCACTGCAGTTTTTGTTTATGTGTCTGATAGACTGCAAGGTACCTGAAGCCAGGTGTCTTGCCCCGTTCATCTTTGTGTTCCTGGCACTTACCCCCAGAACCGTCACAGGGGCACATTTATTGCAAGATAATATTGCCCAATAAACAAAGATATTCAAATGCTCACATGAAGAAACACAAATTAAAGCAACAGTGAAATTTCATTTTTTTAGTTACCAGCGTGGTCAATAAGAGAACATTCTGTGTTTTCTAGGATGGAGGAAAAACAAGGACTCATATTGCGTTGAATGGTGTTAAAACAGTACAATTTTGAACAGCTTTTTGGTAATATCCACCAAAAGTTTAAGTGTACACTCCTTTTCTAGACATTTGTCCTTCAAATGTACCCACGAAAGGGAACAAATATAAGTGTACAAGAATGTGTATCATGGTATTGTTTGTGATGGGAAAAAAGTGAAAACTTGCTTAATGTCCTGAATAGGAAACTTTAAATGGTGTGATACATTCATATGTCAGAATACCATATATCTGAATAAGGGGCAGCCCAACTGCTTAAAAAAAAGGAAGACCTATGTGTACTAAAATAGGAAGATATCCACATGCGTGGAAATACCTAAAAAGGTATACAAGAAACTGGATACAGCTTCATTTTATATTTATCAATATGCAAATGAGATTACAAGTCATGTATATTTTATAATAATTATGCAAAACTACATGGAATTCAATGAATGACATTATTTTTTAAAGTCTGTAAAGTGTCTGGCTCAGGAAATGTCTATTCCTTGCCCCCAATCACCTATAACTTTTTAAGAGGCAGTGTGGTAACTTGAAGAGTTTTGCTGTCAGATCACTGCTTGAAATGAAGTTACGAAAATTACACCTAACTTATCAGCTCCTTATTTCATCATCTACCTCATAGGACATTGAGGGCGTCAATAAATAATAAGCATGAAACATATAACAGCACCTGGCACATAGTAGGCCCCTAATCGTTAAAGTAGATTCCCCAACCTCTTTTCTCCCACAGACAGTCACTTCAGCATTTATGACCCTTCTCCCCATGGGTGGAAACTTGGAGACTGAAAAAAGGAAAGAAAATTTCACTAGTTAATTTTGCTACTTAGAGTAGACTACAGAAAAGATGTGAAGCTCAATGAAGGAGGGCGAAGAAACAAGTAATAAGGAGCTTCTGGGGTTCAAAAATTTCCTATTTATGGCAAGACAAGAAAAATTTAAACATAAAAATTCTTCTCTGCCCTTTGCCCTTCCCTCTCCCCCGCATTGTACATTGTGTGTCTACATTATGCATCGACCAAACCTCCCCCCATCAGCAGGAATACCTGCTCAACCATAAACAGCAACAACCTCCTAGCATTAACAAGACAACTCCTTAAAGGATAACATTCCTTCTTGATCTTGTAAAGGGTCACACAACCCACCACGGTGATGCTTAAATCTGGATGATGTAAACTGTCAATAATACGTCATTTAATGTACAGCCTTCTGTCTCAAAAAACTTTTATAAACTGTCTTGACTTCTAACGGGTGGAACAGTTCTCAGAGCTTTCTGAGATGCTCTTCCCGGGGTATAATCCTCAAATTTGGCTTGAATAAAAATTTCCAATTCTTTTTAGGTCGACTGACTAGTTTTTTGTCAAGTGGATTTCAGTGTTTCCACAGTGACAATGGTCCTGTTTGCTTTCTAGTTAAGAAAGTTAAGGGTAGCAAATCACTCTAATTTAGGGTGACCAACTCGCCCTTGCTTGAGCACTGAGGTCCCGTATGCGGGGAAGCCCTTTAAATCCCAGGCAAACCGGGACAACTGGTCACCCTATAACTGTGCCGATTTGCCTGATCCTCCCTAGGCTCCTCTCCCCGCAACCCAGCTTCCCCTGGGCTAATTCTGGCTCTTCTCCCCAGGTGCTTCTCCCAGGAGAAGGCAGGCCTGGCCCATTTAGACCCCACCCAGTCGGGCAGCCTTTCCCAGCCGGGAAGGCAAGCTTTTCTGCAGTCCCGCAGAGTGTGCAGGGCCTCATTTGCATGTCAGTGCCCTTTCAGTTTGCCTTGATTTTGCTGTTTGGCTGGTCGAGGAGTTCTGAGAACTAACAGAAAGGTTTGTGTTGCTGGTGAATGCATGCTATTCACTTTGCTTTGCTATCTGTCACCTTGAATGATGAGGTTAGACAAACAATCCCTTGAACTGGTTAAAGGAAAACTAACCCTGCCCAAACAAGGCAGATTTGGATCTTCTCATCCCGGGGCTAATGATAAAGAGACTGGACCTTGGCCTGTGTATCCCAAATCCAGTGCCTACTGAGAAATTGAAAGTGAATTCACTTTTCCTTAAAAGGGGCCACCAAATTAAATGGAGAAAAGGCTTGGTTGAGGTCGACGTTTATTTTTTAGCTCCATCACCAGCCTCGCTATCCTGCTTTCTGACTGTCCAGGTCAGCGACCTGAAAGTGCCTCGCTCCACAGCTGGGCTCCGGCGTCGCTCTTCTGGCTGAATGCAGGCCTACGCATTACCCCCTTCCAAACAGCAGTCAGCATTCAGAAAAGACAATTGGCTCTTTGAAAATCCACCGGGAAGCTAGCATCCCTGTGCCTCCAGCAGGGAGAAAGGAGGTGGAGAGAGAGAAGAGGGCAACTTTTCGGCTATTAAAACATCTATCACACAGTCTTTTTGCTATAATGGGCATCTCCCGGGAATGTCAAGCAGCCCAAGCAAAGGGTATAAACAACTCCTGCCCATTCAGGATCCTTGCAGCATCTCTAAAAACTCTTTGGCTCTCACACTCCAAACCTCAGCTGGGTGGAAACGGAGTGTCCTGTGCGTCCACGTTCATGACTCTCAGTCCTTTCTGGGTTGACTAGGAATTTTCTCTGCTGCCCTGCAAGAATGGGGCTTTACTTAAAGATAACTGCGTCATGTTAAGCAGACAGTCTGTCATTACTTAGTGGCCACAGAATACTGCGGATGCAGTCCTTTTGTTTTTATCAGAGGGGTTGTCAGGCTCTGTAATTCACACATCATTAACCGCTTCATTAAGACAGCAGCCTGTGGGTCCTAAACTTGCAGCAGTTTGAAGTCCATACAAGTAAACACTCCTTGTCTGAGCCAAAGAGGTAGCCCCCCACCTCCCCGACCCGTGGGAGTGTCTCAAGAAGTGCTGTTTTGTAGGAAAAAAGCTTTGTTCTAATTCTGGAGCATAAATGTGTAAAACATATTCCCTTAAAACTGATTTGAGTTAAAAGCATTACTTTGCAATGAGCTGCGCAATCCCACATCATCCATCAGAACTAAGCCATCACAGGCAGTAATGTGTAGTTACTTAAGCATTTTCATATGCCATAGCCTTTTTACTGGAATAAAAAGCAAGACCATGAAACACACAGAAGGGAAAACATCCAAAAATTTGTACATGGCCCATGACATTGGTATTCCTCTAACACGGATTTCTCTAAGCATCGTTTATATAAACAATGGAGCCAAATCCTATTTTCTTTCATAACGCGTGTTTTCTCAGCAGTAGTCTGCAGATCTTGAAATGCAATATGGGGGCTCTGGTTTCCCAGTGAAATCATATGGCTGGTCTGTTTCCTCAAAATAAATGTACCATATGGAACCAGTCCCAGATCAACCTGAAAAATAGCTGAAGACCTCTTTGGATCAACATAGCCGATGTATAGACCAGTGTTTTCCAACTCAGCCCTGAAGGATTCTTCGGATCCTTTCCCTTTGGTTCTATATAGTGGGCTTCTTCTGAAATTTTGTTTGAAGAAAGGATTCTGTGACTAAAATAAGTTGGAAACACTGTGATTGGACTCTAATTTTTTGACCTCATCCAAACTTTCCTCTCCTTATTGCCATTTTCCTCGGAGCTCTGCTAAATATCTGGCTAAGTAATCTACACTACAAGAGAGCTAACATGCACGGGGTTAAAACAGAATGTGTTTATGCTTTCTGGATAGCATTTGCATTTTCACTGAAGTCTCCAACCTCCTAACCAAGAAGAGTTTTAAGTATGAACTTCAGGCTCATCAGCCCATGGCAAGGCTACTTGGCAGAATATTTTTGCCATAGGAAAGGGGTATGGAAGAGGCCTGCCCAGTGCTTAAAATCCTACCAACTTATCAGTTGCTTAAGCAATAATTCTCCAGGTGAGGTGCCCAGACCAGACACATCAGCACCACTTGGGAATCTGGTAGAAATGCAAATTCTCAGGCCCCGCCCCAGACTCACTAAATCAGAAATTCTGAGATTGGGGCCCAGTGACCTGTGTCTTAACCAGCCCTGTAGGTGATGTTCATGCATGCACAAGTTTGAGAACCACTGACCTACCAGTGTTGTAAGTTGGATTTTCTAAAAACAGGGCCTGAGATGGAGATTCTTTTGAGACCGATGTTAAGAACATGCTCTCAGGAGAAACTTCAAGAAAGGGTGGAGCAAGATAAGGAAGGGGAAGGAGTCAGGCAAGCAGGTGGGCTCCGGGAAAGTCTTGTTTTGGCCAGATTCACAGGAAGAGGGCTCTGGAGCACAAGCCACACAACAGTTAGCGCCCCTTAAGGCAAGGAGCCAAACTGTGTTTTAGCCTTTCCTTAGTCACTGACTGTGGGGAAAAGGAGGCCTCCCATTGGCTCAGGGTAGTTCTCTGGGGGAAGGGGAAGCTGGTTGTCATTAGCAGCTAATAGTCACAGTGGCTGGGGGATGGGGGGTCCGGGTGAGACACCAAACGTTTACTACTATTACGACTACTACTACCACCACCACTACTACTACCATCACTACTATTACTACTACCACCACCACTAGTATTACTACTACTACCACCACTACTATTACTACTACTATCACTACTATTGCTACTACCACTATTACTACTACTACTACCACTAGTATTACTACTACTACCACCACTACTATTACTACTACTATCACTACTATTGTTACTACCACTATTACTACGACTACGATCACCACCATCAATGTACAAAGTCAGCTTCAGACAGAGACAAGCTCTATTACCATCATGATGGATCAATTGCTTAAGAACTCCTACTCACTACGGACCCTCAGTACCCAATACAATATGGAGCACGCAAATACAAAGCAAGGAAGATCTTCAACTCCAGGCTAGCCCTGAATAGCCACCAGAAACCTCACCCACTTCAGTCATCCTTGAGTAATAGGAATACTGGAATAAAGTTGGTGAGAACATGAAGGCAGAAGTCTCTAGGATATGTCAGAGAATCAATGGTTCCGTACAACGTGGGTTTGGATGCCCCACACCTACTCCTCCCTTTGTAAAGAAGTGTACCCTGATTTCCCTTGGGAGACTTACTCCTTCCCTGTTTTGTGCTGGTCTTGGTGAAGCTGCAGATCATTGGTCCTGTTCTGCTAGACAAGGTGTGGGCATGTGGCCCAGTTTGGCTTGACTGGTCAGTCATTGCATCAGAGTGACAGGACTGAGCACGTTCAGAGCACATTCTTAGCAGTGACTGAATTTTGAAGAAACACTTTATCAGTTCCTGCTATCAAGGCCTCTGCATGGCCTTCCTGAATGAGACTATTTTTAATTCCTTTACATCTTTCCAGCTCCATATTCTGCCAATAAATTCTCTTTTCCTTAAGTGGGTCAGTCTTGGTTTTTGTTGCTTGCAACCAAAGAACCCTGAATGACACTCATTCTCAAATTCCTTGAGCTTGAAGGCCCATTTTAAAAAATGTTTTGGTTTTTGTACAGTTATTAAAGCTTGTTCCTGTTTGTATTCCTGCATAACAAACCACTCCGAAAATTGGTGGTAGGAAATAGCCACTTTACTAAGTTCATAGATTCTGTGGGTCAGGACATAGCAGGGATGTCCAGCAGGGATAGCAGGACCATAGCCTCTGGTCCAAAATGTCTGGAACCTCAGCTCAGAAGACTCAAATACCAGGGTGGGTTGAGGGGTATAGGGGTGTCACTCAAGAGTTGGAGGCTGGAATCATCTAGAGGTATCTTCTCTTACGTGTCAGGTGTCTGAACTTGGGTGGCTTAGGGGATTAATTCAGTGGGGTTGTCAACTTGAGCACCTACATATGGCTTTTGCATGTGGCCAGGGTTTCCTCACAGCACGGCAGCCTCAGGGTATTTGAACTTCTTACACTGTGGCTCAGGGCTCCAAAGCAAATATGGCAACAAAATGGAAAATGACTGTGAAAAGGCAACTTTATAAACCCAGTTCCATTTTTGAAGAAATTTCTACTATTTTGTTTTAATAGAATATACATGCATTTAAAATAGGATATATGTATGTGACATTATTCTTCCTACTAATAATATTTAGGGTCACGTGGATTGAGGGACCCCTTTGCAATAACCTCTGCTCCCCCTACCCAACCTCTAGAGGTATATGGCTCTCAGATCAAGAGTAACTTCTATGCAGGATTTTTTCACCTTTGGGATCTTTTAAATAAGAAATGAGCTAAAATTTGGATGCCCCTTTCCATTGCTCCAGTGTTACAAGCTGTAGTAATCACACCAGAAAGCAGAGTTTGTAATCACCATTCTCCTGTTAACGCTTTCTAGCTTCCCACTGAAGCTCAAGTTTTGCTTTTTGGTGTTTTTAATAGACCTTTATTGGAGTATGACTGCTTCACAATACTGTGCTAGTTTCTGTTGCACAACAAAGCGAATCAGCCGTAGGCATACATATGTCCCCATATCCCCTCCCACTTGAGCCTCCCACCCACCCTCCCTATCCCACTGCTCTAGGTCATCACAAAGCACTGAGCCGATCTCCCTGTGCTATGCTGCTGCTTCCCACCAGCCAACTGTTTTACTTTCAGTAGTATATATATGTCAATGCTACTCTCACTTTGCCCCAGCTTCCCCCTCCCACCCCATGTCCTCAAGTTCATTCTCTGTGTCTTCCTCTTTATTCCTGCCCTGCAACTAGGTTCAGCAGTACCATTTTTTTTTTTGATTCCATATATATGTGTTAGCAAACGGTATTTGTTTTTCTCTGTCTGACTTACTTCACTCTGTATGACAGACTATAGGTCCATCTACCTCACCACAAATAACTCAACTGTGTTTCTTTTCATGGCTGAGTAATATTTCATTGTATATATGTGCCACATCTTCTTTATCCATTCATCTGTCAGTGGACATTTAGGTTGGTTCCATGTCCTGACTATTGTAAATAGTGCTGAAATGAACATTGTGGTACACGTCTCTTTTTGAACTATGGTTTTCTCAGGGTATATGCCCAGTAATGGGATTGCTGGGTCATATGGTAGTTCTATTTTTAGTTTTATAAGGAACCTCCATACTGTTCTCCATAGTGGTTGTATCAATTTACATTCCCACCAACAGTGCAAGAGGGTTCCCTTTTCACCACACCCTTTCCAGCATTTATTGTTTCTAGATTTTTTGATAATGGTCATTCTGATTGGAGTAAGGTGATACCTCATTGTAGTTTGATTTGCATTTCTCTAATAATTAGAGATGCTGAGCATCTTTTTATGTGCCTCTTGGCCATCTGTATGTCTTCCTTGGTAAAATGTCTATTTAGGCCTTCCACGCATTTTTTAACTGGATTGTTTGTTTTTTTGATATTGAGCTCCATGAGCTGTTTGTATATTTTGGAGATTAATCCTTTGTTTGTTGGTTCATTTGAAAATATTTTCTCCCATTCTGAGGGTTTTCTTTTTGTCTTGTTTATTGTTTCCTTTGCTGTACAAAAGCTTTTAAGTTTAATTAAGTCCCATTTGTTTATTTTTGTTTTTATTTCCATTACTCTAAGAGGTGTGTCAAAAAAGATCTTGCTAGGGGCTTCCCTGGTGGCACAGTGGTTGAGAGTCCGCCTGCCGATGCAGGGGACGTGGGTTCATGCCCTGGTCCGGGAAGATCCCACATGCCGCGGAGCAGCTGGGCCTGTGAGCCATGGCCACTGAGCCTGCGCATCCCGAGCCTGTGCTCTGCAATGGGAGAGGCCACAACAGTGAGAGGCCCGCGTACCGCAAAAAAAAAAAAAAAGATCTTGCTGTGGTTTATGTCAAAGAGTGTTTTTTTCTATGTTTTCCTCTAAGAGTTTTATGGTGTCTGGTCTTATTTTTAAGTCTTTAATCCATTTGGAGTTTATTTTTGTGGATGGTGTTAGGCAGTATTCTAATTTCATTCTTTTACATGTAGCTGTCCAGTTTTCCCAGCACCACTTATTGAAGAGGCTGCCTTCCCTCCATTGTATATTCTTGCCTCTTTTGTCGTAAATTAGGTGCCCATAGGTGTGTGGGTTTATCTCTGAGCATTCTATCCTGTACCATTGATCTATATTTGTTTTTGTGCCAGTACCATACTGTCTTGATTACTGTAGCTTTCTGGTATAGTTTGAAGTCAGGGAGCCTGATTCCTCCAGCTCCGTTTTTCTTTCTCAAGATTGCTTTGGCTATTCGGGGTCTTTTGTGTTTCCATACAAATTGTAGAAATTTTTGTTCTAATTCTGTGAAGAATGCCATTGGTAGTTTGATAGGAATTGCACTGAATCTGTAGATTGCTTTGGGTAGTACAGTCATTTTCACAATATTGATTCTTCCAATCCAAGAACATGGTATATTTCTCCATTTGTCTGTCATGTTTGATTTCTTTCATCAGTGTTTTATAGTTTTCTGAGTACAAGTCTTTCGCCTCCTTAGGCAGGTTTATTCCTAGGTATTTTATTCTTTTTGTTGCAGTGGTAAATGGGAGTGCTTGCTTAATTTCTCTTTCTGATATTTCATTGTTGGTGTACAGGAATGCCAGAGATTTCTGTGCATTAATTTTGTATCCTGCAACCTTACCAAATTCATTGATTAGTTCTAGTAGTTTCCTGGTGGCATCTTTAGGATTTTCTATGTATAGTATCATGTCATTGGCAAACAGTGACAGTTTTACTTCTTTTCCAATCTGTATTCCTTTCATTTCTTTTTCTTCTCTGATTACTGTGGCTAGGACTTCCAAAACTATGTTGAATAAGAGTGGCAAGAGTCAACATCCTTGTCTTGCTCCTGATCTTAGTGGAAATGCTTTCAGTTTTTCACCACTGAGTATAATGCTTGCTGTGGGTTTGTCATATATGGCCTTTATTATGTTGAGGCAGGTTCCCTCTATGCGCATTTTCTGGAGAGATTTTTATCATAAATGGGCATTGGATTTTGTCAAAAGTTTTTTCTGCATCTATTGAGATGATCATAGGGTTTTTATTCCTTAATTTGTTAATGTGGTATATCACACTGATTGATTTGCGTATATTGAAAAATCCTTGCATACCTGGGATAAATCCCACTTGGTCATGGTGTATGATACTTTTAATGTACTGTAAGATTATGTTTGCTAGTATTTTGTTCAGGATTTTTGCATCTATGTTCATCAGTGATAGTGGTCTATAATTTTCTTTTTCTGTGATATCTTTTGGTAGCAGGGTGATGGTGGCTTTGTAGGATGAATTTGGGAGTGTTTCTCCCTCTATTTTGGAAGAGGTTGAAAAGGACTGGTGTTAGCTCTTCTCTAAATGTTTGAGAGAATTCACCTGTGAAGCCATCTGGTCCTGCACTTTGGTTTGTTGGAGGATTTTTAATTATGGTTTCAATTTCGTTACTTGTGATAGGTCAGTTTATGTTTTCTAATTCTTCCTGGTTCAGTCTTGGAAAATTGTACCTTTCCAAGAATTTGTCCATTTCTTTGTGGTTGTCCATTTTATTGGCATATAGTTGTTTGTACTAGTCTCTTATAATCCTTTGTATTTCTGCAGTGTCAGTTGTGATTTCTCCTTTCTCATTTTTAATTTTATTGATTAGTGTCCTCTCCCTTTTTTTCTTGATGAGTCTGGCTACAGGTTTATCAATTTTCTCTTCTTAAAGAACCAGCTTTTAGTTTTATTGATCTTTGCTATTGTTTTCTTCATTTGTATTTTATTTATTTATGCTCTGATCTTCATGATTTCTTTCCTTCTACTGACTTTGGGTATTCTTTGTTCTTCTTTCTCTACTTGTTTTAAGTGTAGGGTTAGATTGTTTGAGAATTTTCTTGTTTCTTGAGCTAAAACTGTATTGCTATAAACTTCCCTCTTAGAACTGCTTATGCTGAGCCCATAGGTTTGGGGTCGTCGTGTTTTCACTGTCATTTGTTTCTATGTTTTTTTGATTTCTTCAGTGATCTCTTGGTTATTTAGTTTAGCTTCCATGTATTTGTGTTTTTTTACAGTTTTTTTTCCTGTAATTGATTTCCAATCTCATAGCATTGTGGTCAGAAAAGATGCTTGATATGATTTCAATTTTCTTAAATTTACTGAGGCTTGATTTGTGACCCAAGATGTGATCTATGCTGGAGAATGTTCCATGCACACTTTAGAAGAAAGTGTAATCTGCTGTTTTTGGATGGAATATTCTATAAATATCAATTAAATCTATCTGGTCTATTGGGTCATTTAAAGCTTCTGTTTCCTTATTTATTTTCATTTTGGATGATCTGTCCATTGGTGTAAGTGAGGTGTTAAACACCCCCACGATTATTGTGTTACTGTCGATTTCCTCTTTTACAGCTGTTAGCAGTTGCCTTATGTATTGAGGTGCTCTTATGTTGGGTGCATATATATTTATAATTGTTATATCTTCTTCTTGGATTGATCCCTTGATCATTATGTAGTCTCCTTCCTTGTCTCTTGTAACATTCTTTATTTTAAAGTCTATTTGATATGAGTATTGCTACTGCAGCTTTCTTTTGATTTCCATTTGCATGGAATATCTTTTTCCATCCCCTCACTTTCAGTTTGTATGCGTCCCTAGGTCTGAAGTGGGTCTCTTGTAGAGAGCATATATATGGGTCTTGTTTTTGTATCCATTCAGCAAGCTTATGTCTTTTGTTGGAGCATTTAATCCATTCATGTTTAAGGTAATTATCAATATGTATGTTCCTATGACCATTTTCTTAATTGTTTTCGGTTAGGTTTTGTAGTGCCTTTTCTTTCCTGTGTTTTCCACTTAGAGAAGTTCCTTTAGCATTTGTTGTAGAGCTGGTTTTGTGGTGCTGAATTCTCTTAGCTTTTGCCTGTCTGTAAAGCTTTTGATTTCTCCATCAAATCTGAATGAGATCCTTTCCAGGTAGGGTAATCTTTGTTGTAGGTTCTTCCCTTTCATCACTTTAAGTATATCATGCCACTCCCTTCTGACCTGTACAGTTTCTGCTGAGAAATCAGCTGTTAACCTTATGGGCGTTCCCTTATATGTTATTTGTTGTTTTTCCCTTGCTGCTTCCAATAATTTTTCTTTGTCTTTAATTTTTGCCAATTTGATTACTATGTGTCTCACAGTGTTTCTCCTTGGGTTTATCCTGTATGTGACTCGCTGCGCTTCCTGGACTTGGGTGGCTATTTCCTTTCCCATGTTAGGTAAGTTTTCGACTATAATCTCTTCAAATATTTTCTTGGGTCCTTTCTCTCTCTCTTCTCCTTCTGGGACCCCTATAATGTGAATGTTGTTGCTTTTAATGTTGTCCCAGAGGTCTCTTAGGCTGTCTTCATTTTTCATTTTTTTTCTTTATTCTGTTCCGCAGCAGTGAATTCCACCATTCTGTCTTCCAGGTCACTTATCCGTTCTTCTGCCTCAGTAATTTTGCTATTGCTTCCTTCTAGTGTAGTTTTCATTTCAGTTATTGTATTGTTCATCTCTGTTTGTTTGTTCTTTAATTCTTCTAGGTCTTTGTTAAACATTTCTTGCATCTTCTCGATCTTTGCCTCCATTGTTTTTCTGAGGTCCTGGATCATCTTCACTATCATTATTCTGAATTCTTTTTCTGGAAGGTTGCCTATCTCCACTTCATTTAGTTGTTTTTCTGGGGTTTTATCTTGTTCCTTCATCTGGTACATAGCCCCCTGCCTTTTCATCTTGTCTATCTTTCTGTGAATGTGGTTTTTGTTCCACAGGTTGCAGGATTGCAGTTCTTCTTGCTTCTGCTCTCTGTCCTCTGGTGGATGAGGCTACCTCTCTTTCTCTTTATTTGCTTTGTGGCTGGTCAATGTTATCATGGTCTTTGGGGGAACCATAACTCTGAATATTTCTTTTAAAGTCTAGTGATTTCTTGGCAGGGTGCAGGGGAGGGCTCTACTCAGGGGAAAAAAATCTCTTGTGACAATAAAATGCAGGTAACTACTTCACTTTGACTCTTTTATATATAGGTCACAAATTTTTATACAGCCTAGCTATAATTCATCAAAATATTCAGGCTGAAAAATTGCAACTGGTGCAAAGATATCATTAACTTTCATTTACAAACAATGGCTGTGTTGCCTTCTCCCTGAATCACCTCAAGTCATTCTATTTTATTTTCATGAGTTGGCCTTTCATCTTCCATGGATACATTTCTGTTACGCAACATCTAACAAGAGGAGATTACTGAAAGTCTCCTTATTTTTCTTTTAAAGAGCATCCTGGATGATTACTGTATTTGCTCATCAGAAAATGGAGTATGAGAACATTCTAATATTTGCCTCTCTAAGGGCCTCATAAAAAGAGATTGAGCTATTCTCCAACCCCCCTACCTGACCCCCAAACACTCCTATCACTACCACACACATACAATCTTGCCACTATCCTCAGTCTTAACCCAGATATATTCCTAGAAGGAAGAGATTTAATTAAGCCTAGTGACATTAGTTATGTGGCTCTTTGCCTGGGAGGAGTAGCCAGGGAGCATGTTAATTCTGATTTCTGATATAATACTGATTCAGCCACATTAATGTTGTGAACCAAAGCTTTAGCACTTTTTCAGAGTGTAAAAAATGTGACTTGATATCCCTAAATATCAACTAGCAGCTCTGGGCTTAACTGCTGATGCTTTGATGCTTGTACTGAATATCTAGTTATGTTGATTCTTAAGTATTTTTCAAGATGCTCAGCAATTGCACAAAGATAATTGCGAAAAATCAAGGAAGTATTCCAAAACTAAATGGAATAGTAAAATATAACATCTGTCTTGTACCAAAAAGGTAGAGATTACCTGAGCTAAGTTTGCAAATTTCAAAGAAGATTTATAGATCTTGAAACTTCAAAGATTTATTCTTTCAGTAGGGCCACTTTTATACTTGATGTAATATAACTTTACAGAGACTATAAGAAACAGAAAGCAGAAAATAGGAATACTTCCATCATTTTCCTGTGTGTTAGTTTTACTCCCTAACACGCGAGCTCCTTGGCATCTGGAAGTTTGAATTTTAATATATATTTTTATGACATATACACTGTTTTGCTCAATGTTATATTTAAAATGAGTTCTCCAAAAGAAGTTCTTGTATGAGTGGATCCCGATTCTGACACTTCTGAGACCAGATGACACTTAAACCTTTTCCTGCTTCTTTGCCTTCTTTATCTAGTTAATTTCAAATTCTTTAAAACTCAGCAGGGACAGCCCTGTGTAGAATGAATCTAGCAATATTTTCAACCGATGCACACAGAACAATTTCAATGACTTGGGAAAATGCTCATTAAATAATGTTATTCAATGATATCACAATGCAAAACTATTTCCTGACAAAGCTGTTCATTTGCAAACCAGTCCAATTTTCCACCCCCTTGTTACTGCCCCATCAAACCTAGAGAAACAGCTTAGAGCTCTGCTTGCTGATGGATCATCAATGATTGGCCCAAGGTTAGAATCTGATCTAAGGGAGTCAATTATATTCTCTCTCTCACTGGAATATTTTTTTCTACTTCCTTTTTAAAAGTTTTAAAATTTACATACCATTTAGTATGTAAATTTGCATTCATTTTAGGGTACAATTCTATAAATTTTGACAAATGCAAAGAGCCATGTCACTACCACCATAATCAGGATATGGAACATTTTCATCATCCCCACTGACCCTAAAAAATTGTCTTACACTACCTCTTGGTAGCCAAATAGTGTCACCACTAACTCCCGGCAATCATGGATATGTTCTTCATTCCTATAATTTTGCCTTTCTGAGAATACTACATAAATGGAATCATGTAGTATGTCACCTTTCGAATTTGGCTTTTTTACTTAGCTTAATGCATTCTAGATTCATTCCTCTTGTTGCACATATAAACAAGTATACTTTTATTACTAAGTAGTATTCCATTGTATGCATATACCACAATTTGCTTACGCATTCCCAGTTGAGGGACATTTGGATGGTTTCCAGTTTGAGGAAATTATGAATAAAGCTGCTATAAAAATTTTTTAGAAGTTTTTTCATTTTACTTGGGTAAATAGGTAGAACGAGAATTTCTACTTCATATGGGAAATATATATTTAACTTTATAAGAAACTGACAAACTATTTTCCAAAATAGCTGTACCATTTTGCATTCCAGTGGCAACATATGAAAGTTCCAGTTGCTCTAAATCTTTGCCAGTTTTTTTTTAACCATTCTAATAGGTATGTAATAATATATCTCACTGTGGTTTTGATTTACGATTCTCTAATAATTAATAACGCTGAGCAGCTTTTCATGTGTTTGTTTGTCATCTGTATGAATTGTTTGGTAAAGTATCTTCAAAACTTTGCCCATATTTTAATTAGGTTGTTGGTTTTCTTATTATTCAGTTATAAGAATTTTTTATATATTCTCAGTACAAGTGTTTGTAGGTATGTGTTTTGCAAATATTTTCTCCCAGTGTGTGGCTTGTCTTTTCATTCTCTTAACAGTGTCTTGCACAGCAGACATTTTTAATATTGATGAAGTCCCAATTTATCAATTTGTTTTCTTTTATGGATTAGGTATGCTTTTGGTGTCATACCTAAAAAGTCTGCCTAACCCAAGATCACAAAGATTTTATTGTATGGTTTTTCTAAAAGTTTCAGAGTTTGATATTTTACCTTTAGATCTATGATCCATTTCTAGTTACTTAATGTTAAAAGTGTCTCATTGGAATTTGAGCTCAGAGGCCCAGAATGAAGTCATCAGTTGATGAAAGACTTCTAAATAAATGGTTTTGATAAAGATTTGGGGATGGCTGCCATGCTGTACCAAGTACAAGCTTAATAAGCAAAGAGAAGCAAGAATGAGAGAGATCACATGATCTCTGAGCAGTGATAAGTGTAAATTAGGATCTTGAATTTCCCATTCTATTTCCCAGGGGGCCTGTCTGAAATCCTTCAATTATCCCTTACCCCCACTGCCTGAGTTAGCCTCAGGGGGTTTCTGATCCTCGCCAACAAATGAACTTTGACAGGAACAGCCCTATACCCAGTGTGATGATTTTAATTGAGTGTGTGTGTTTGCGCATTTAAGTAATTTTAAATAACACAACTTGAATATGTAGAGAAAGTATGTAATTTCTTTCTTCTGTCTACAGATGCTCTGTTCCTCCTCTCTAGCACCCAGATGTCGTTGGTTAAGAAAACATTAACTACATTAACTGTCAGATTTAACATTTAGTTTGATCTTATAAATCAAACTCCTTCTTAAAGTGTTATTGGATAAAATGTTAATCTTTCAAATATCCTCCTACTCCCTCTGCTTCTCTGCAGAAAGTAGAAGTGGTTGTAAGAATATGGGGGAGGGGGAGGCTCACTGACCTCAGGGCAGAAGGGATAAGGCATGTTCTTCCAGCTCCTTGGCCTTCCTTGCCTCTGGAGCAATGACCTCACCACCTGGATGCTACTAGCGCCAATGCCATCATAGCATCTATCTGCAGCTGGTGAAGCTGGTCACTGGTCTCTCAAAGCTTAGACAAGCCTGGCAATCTAGATCCCTCTCAGGTCTTACGACTCTCACCAAGCCCCAAGGTTGAGCTCTCAACCTTGTGTGACAGAGACAGCCTGCCATCACTGTGGTAAGCCCATTTGACAGTCTCCACAGTCACGCTGAATTACTTCTGCTTTGCCATACGGGAATCAAGGACAGCTCCCAAGAGATGCACTTTAGGACCCCTCTCTGCCTGAGCAGGCTGTCTGGGCACGACGGTAATTTTGCTGTGACTTCACCTCTGATCTGCGGTAGCCAGCCTGGTAGCCTCCTCCCGCACCCCCAGCAGACATCAGAAGGCGGGAGTGGGCAAGAACTCTGCTGCTGTGAGCCTCACTCTTCTAACCCATCTCAGGGCACACATCTGACCTCTCCCCTACTTCTCTTTCCTTCTTTCCCCTAAACAATCTGGGGATGGAAGAGAGTCATGGTCTTATGGTCTGGCCCTCCATTAGGCAATTTTTCTGATCTAGCTGATTAAGTATGGACTTTGATATACTCAAGTAAGGAGACAAAGAATTTAGACATTTCTTTCTCAAAGCAATACCCTGGTTTTCAAGACTACTGACTTGCTGCAAATCCTATTTTTGAAGATCAGAAGTTGAGTACTATCTCATTTCTTCCTGTCTGCTTTCATGGTAGATGGATAGGTGGATACCTCGGACAGAGTTAAGACTAAGGTCAAGTGCTTAGAAAGACAAAAGAAACCACATCAAACCATTTTAAACTATTATCACCACCACATCCCTCTTTCAGACTATACACACACACACACACACACACACACACACACACACACAGAGTCTAAACAAACTGGTCCTTCTTCTTCCCAACTTAAAGCCCATCTCAGCACAGACTTCTATCCAAAACTACACATCCACTCCCACAAAGGCTTTGAAATGATTCGTCTTTATTGACAGTATCTTGAAAGGGAGACAAAAGGAGGATTGATTATATTCCATGACATATAAGAAAACAGCCTCAATTTTTTTTCAGGGCCCTACCTCCCAAGTGTCGGCATGATAACTACTGCCCCGTTATCTCCCTTCTTCCTCACATTTCAGCCAATGCTACATTGTTTCAGGGCCCTCTTCTCACTTTTACCTCCCTCAACTTCTTCTCACTCTCAGACCCCCCACTCTGGGTTCTAGACTGCTTACAGTGTAACTCAGTGTCCTCCCTCATGTAAACGCATACAGCTGCCCTTGGCTCCTCCCCATTCTCTTCTCCCACTAACCCGATTAGCACATTGAGGCCAGGAGCCAAACGTGGAATCATCTTTGATTCCATCAGGAAGGACAGAAAACCCACACTTGACATGTTAAAATATCTGCCCGGCCATGCGCACACACATACACAGGACTGAATACATACATAGAAAATTCCTAAGGAAAACAAATCAAAATGTTGACTGTGGTCCTCTTTGGATGGAAGGATTATAGTTGATTATTTTCTTCTTTATACTTTTTGGAATTTTCAGAAAATTCAATGACATGCATTGATTTCTTCCATACTTAAAAAAGTCACAGTTAAGATTTTTAAAACTTGGCTGAAATCTTACTTGCTTCAAGAAATGTGGTCTATTAACCTCCCCCACCTGAATCCCTAGTAATTAATTTTTTGATTAAACATTTAACTATTTATTGATCACTACTATATGGCAGTCTCCGTGCTAGGTGTGTGGATACAATACAATGCCCCAAAAGTCCAATACACAGAGAGGATATGTAAGCCATCTTTATGGCAAGGTACCAATTATACAGAATGGACACAGGCTAAAGTGCTGGAGCAGGTCTAGAGGCCTCTATCCTGCCTTTAGTTGCTGACTCTGAGGGGACATCTAGGGTGGAAGGGACACCCTGAGGTCATTCACCAACTAAATGGGAGTATTTTCAGTATTTTATCATACTTGTTCATATGTAATTTAGTCCTAGTCTCAAATCTCAAATTATTAAAAACAAATATGCACACACACACATATGTATACATATAATGTATTGACGTCTTCTAATCCTAAATATAAATATGCATGCACACATACACATATATGTTTTCTAAATCTAATTCAGACTTTTCTGTTTTATTTCTATTCCCCATAGTGCCTTGCATAAGTGCTACACATGATAGACATTCAATAAACCCATGTTGACCCCTTGAATCCACTGCCAGGTACTAGCTGGTCCAGACAAGGTATAAAAACAATGTTTCTCAACGTGTAAGACTCATCCTAGTGAAGGTGTGTAAGATGAAATAGTTCACAAACACGGCATTAAATAACACTTAACTCATAGAGTGATAAAGTTATTCTATTGTCAATTCTTTCTCAACCCTTCCAAAGAAATTGAGGAAACAGTTTTATTTTGACAGCAGAGTACCCTTCTCACCTCCCTAAAACTAACATCTCCTTTTTAAGAAAAAGAGACCAGGCTTCAAGCTCGGATCCTTTTCAGCCTTGAGAGTCTGAAAACTGTTTTGTCTTCACAGTTTTTGTGTTGGGTCTTCTGTTTTTGGCATGTGATAGCCTGTTTCCTTTTTATAAGAGATTTAGGTGAATAAAAAGGTAAGTCAGCAGCTTTTTTTTTTTTTTTAAGATTTAGCAAATTTTGGAAAGGTGGGTCCACAAATGACTCAATTGTGGGAAACTCTGCTCTAAAAGCCACTCCTGCTAAAATTCTTTATCTCCAAACCCTGGTGATTGCCTTTGGTCTGGAGTTGTGAACACAATCAGTGGCTCAAAAGTGGGCAAATTAGCACTAGTCCTAGGGGGGAGGTGGGGACCAGAAAGGAGATGGTCTGGATGCTGAGCCTGAAGAAAAAACCACCTGAGCTTCACAAACACACAGTCCTCCATGAACCACCTCCAGTACCAAGACAAGCCTCCCACACCGTTGCCTCACAGATGGTCTTTGTGTAGTTGCTTCAGATCATTACCCTGTTTTCTCCCAAGAAAAGACACTCAGTGGACGGGGCAGGTCATACGATTCATTCTAGACCCAACAGCATCAGAAGACTTGGACCTCACTTTTCCTGAACGTGATTCAACCTATCTAAGCTCCGCGGTATTTCTCTTTATCTTTGAGCTATGCAGAAAACAGAGACGGCAGCCACAATTTACTCTTAAATGTTAGCAGAAACTAATCTAAATTCTAATCTTAGGAATTCCAGGAGAAATCAAACCAGTGAAATTATATGACGCACTGCCAGGAATGTACCTAAGAAATAATTATAATGAAATTCCCTTGTTATCTGTTAATATTAATTGCCAGGCACTCTATCACCATGGGGATAAGCAAGTGACCCTGATCTTTCAATTCTTACGTGCTAAGGGATAAGATAAAACAATAGATCCCTATCTGGGGAGAAGCAGGCTCTTATTTTTGTGATAAACAAAATAGTGCATTGGTTAAGTCCTATTATCATATGATAAAGATCCAGGAGAGACTGATGGTCGAGGGCAGAATTCCAAAAGATTTCTTCTAAACAGAATTGTTAGGAGAAAAAAAAATAACAGATATAGAGTGAAAGATTGTTCCAAACATTACTAATGACATCTACAAGGGAACAGGGTTAGGTAAGTAGAGGAAGAAGATTATGGCAGGAAGGTTAGGAATGAAGACATCCAGGCTGATTGTTGTCAGGTCAAGATTATAGGAGCTAAGACACAATACCATAAATCACTTAAACAATCACACAAGAAGTTGATTCTTTAACATTTTGATTATCTAATAACTATGTTCAGATGTATCGAAATTGGTACAGACTTAATTCTTCAAAGCAACCTCTTAGATTTTACATTAAAGCTTCCAGGTAGGGACTTCCCTGGTGGCGCAGTGGTTAAGAATCCACCTGTCAACGCACGGGACACAGGTTCGAGCCCTGGTCCGGGAAGATCCCACATGCTGCAGAGCAACTAAGCCTGTGCACCGCAACTGCTGAGCCTGCATTCTAGAGCTCGCGAGCCATAACTACTGAAGCCCGCGCACCTAGAGCCCCTGCTGCAACAAGAGAAGCCACCACCATGAGAAGCCCGTGCACCACAACGAAGACCCAATGCAGCCAAAAATTAAAAAAAATTTTTAAAAGACTCTAGGTGTTCTCTAAGAATAAGGCCAGTAGAACCCATGGTCGGAATCCTGTCTGGCCTCCCAAAGTCCTGACAGGTAATCCCACTGACATTGACAAAATAGGCAAAGCAGAAGTGGACTGCCGCCAGCTGCTCTGACATTTTGCATTTTATATTTTCAAAAAAACACTGTGTACTCACGACTTTTGGAAAATATATTCACATACCACATGTGAATATGTTAGGAATCAATCAAAATCTTGGGCAACGGAAAATTCCTTTGTTACTAATAAAGCTTCATTACAATAAATTTTAATTCAGATTGACTGCACTCAAATATCACCCATATTATAAAATAAAGTACTTATTAATAGTAAAAAACACAACAGAGTTAAATCGGCAGTTGCTTATATAACATAACAAGTATGTCCCAAAGTCCTATATTTTGAAATTCCTCTTCAGTAAAAAGTCAAAATCACACATACCAGAGTTTCATGCCCCCAAGATCTGATTTAGCAACTACTCCTTAATAAGAGTCCTAGATTTTCATAAAATTTATGATGAAAGAATTTTACATTAATATCTAAGGCAAACTATGCAACCAGGCAACAGACGTAGACACCTACACATACCCGTGATTATAACCAACCAAGGCTAAGTCTCGGTCTTTTTAAAATATATTTGTAGACACAGTAAAAGCCACGTCGATGTGTTCAGCTTTCGCAATTGTTGATTTCACAGCAAGAAGTTACCCTGAAGATCACGTTGCCTGAGGAAGCCGAAACCCCAATACTAGCCGGACCTGGGTTCAAACATCCCAGCTCCTGTGACTAAGCGACTGAGCCGAGTTCTTAGATTTTCTGAGATGCCACAGGAAACAGCACAGCTAACTGTACCCACCTTATCAGGCTCTTTGGAGGAGCAGACGAGGGACACTCTGGCAAGCCCGCAGCAGTGCCTGGCACGGAGGACGGGCTCAATAAATGTGGGCTGCCGTCATCAGTCTCATCAACAGCAGCTGCATGATCCTAAATGAGGTAAACCAGGACCTGACCAAGATCAAACAGCTAGTAAGTGGGAGAGTTAGGGCCTGAATCAGGTTTCCTGAATTTTCATCCCGCGCTATTGCCACTTAACCACAGCTGCCCCTGATGTTTCATCCAGTTAAAGATCACGTTTGTAAGAGATGGATGAACGTGGTCACGCAGTTTCTGCTCAGCGGCATTTCGACTTTGCAGTGAAGCCCCAGGAACTGCGTGTGATGTGAGATGAAATCACATTGCAACGGGGTCTTTAAGCCAGTTAGAGAAATTCCTCTTGTGTTCCATTAGTTTAATTATGACACAGTTAAACAGACTCTGAGAAATTTCAAACCTGGGAACATGTGCCCACAGAGACACCCAGGCCCTGGCAGTGGTTCTTAATTGCATTCCTCAGTCAGGTGTCAAGCAGAGCTCAGGCACCAGCACACAAGCCAGTTTTGTTTAGAATACCTCAAAAAGCCAGCCAAGTGGCAAATGTGGACATCTGTGCTAGACTGTGGCTGTCCTGTTTTTTCAGTCTAATCTGTCAAGATAACCATTTCCCCATTCTCTTAAACAAACACAGACTTCCTTGTTTAAACACCATAACAGTTCTAACAGAACACACAGCTTTTAATCATTCTGCGTTAAGTACACTGGCAAGAGCCTGAGAAAAGAATCAAAACATCTTAAACGTAAACTGGCTGATTCTGCTGCTTTGCAAATCCCAAGAAACAGGAGAGAGAAACCTGGAATCCTAGGTAAAGGAATACAGCATTGTAGATGAAACTGGAGTGAGTTTTTAAATTATCATTGAATTAGAAAATGCCATGGGCAGTAACCCAGTTCAGCTTCTAAAGAAGAAAAAGAAAGAAAAAGAAATTGGGTCCTGGTTTGTTTGTTTTTTTTCCCGCTGCAAAATGATTTAAGTTTAGCAAATGTAAGTCCACTGCTTCAATTGTTTTGTATTATTTATAAAAGCAACAGTAATGCCTGAACTGAGAGCTGTGCTTGGGAAAGCTATTTAAACGGGAGCAAGGTTGCTTCACCACTCATTTAACTCCCTCTTGAAAGCCCTTTAGTATAAAGCTGTCACAGCATGGTACATATTCTTTTTCATTGATGAGGCGTTCTGGGTCATTTCCTAATATTTGAGAATAGATATGGAAGGGTTAGGGGAGAGACTTTCACAGTGGAACGAGCAGGAATATTGACAACGCGGAAGTTCAGTTTGTGCTTTCCTCAGCCTCACCACTCTTGATTTCACTTGCAAAATATCCAAATGCACTCTGAAATGTGAAGAAGTTAATACTTACATAAAACCCTGATATGTTTTCTACTTTTTTTTTTAAAGAGAAAAATGGTGGTTAAATAATACAAACTCTACATTGTCCATGCTTGAGCCTGGTGCATGTAAAGGCTTGGAGATCTGACCGACTTGGGTTCACATTCTGGTTCAATGACTCAGTCGTGAGACTTTAGACAAGTTAATACACCTTTCTGAGCCTTAGTTTCTTTATCTGTGAAATGGGGATAAAAACAGCTTATTCACAGAGCATCTGTGAAGAGGAGATATATATATATATATATATTTTTTTTTTTTTTTTTTTCCGGTACGTGGGCCTCTCACTGTCGTGGCCTCTCCCGTTGCGGAGCACAGGCTCCGGACATGCAGGCTCAGCGGCCATGGCTCACGGGCCCAGCCGTTCCGCGGCATGTGGGATCTTCCCGGACCAGGGCACGAACCCGTGTCCCCTGCATCGGCAAGCAGACTCTCAACCAGTGCGCCACCAGGGAAGCCCGAGGAGATATATTTGCAATGGTAAGTGCCTCATAAAGTTAGCAATAATTAAGTAAACTATCATAATTAGAAAATGTTCTAACATAAGATTCAAGTGAATAGAGTTTACATATAACATATGGGTTATCAACTTTACAAAATGAGAAAATAATTTATCATCGAAATACCAAACCCATTTAAGAGAGATAATGCTCTGTCAATCACGCATATAATTCCTTATGGAGAAAGGAGTCAGAATTTACACAGTTGTCATAGTCATCCCAACACAGCTGGCTGGGCCACATTCCCTGGACACAGGTAGGACCCCAGTCTATAGGCTCTTGCATGTGGTCTCCTCCTTGCAGACTGTGGTCCGACCCACAGAAGGCTGGAGGACACAAGTAAGGTGGGGTCGGCTGACCATTCAAATCTTCCACTTGAATGACAAAGTCATTCTTGTCAGGCAGCTGTGCTCACCCTTATACCACCAAGGCGACCAAGGCATTCTTAATGAGAGCAGTAGCAGCAGAGACCAACAGAAGCTGACCGACCATTATTTGACCTCAGTGGAAAAATTCAGGAGTTGGAGAGGCCTGTGCGGAGGAGACGAGGAAACTAAGCCACAGAGCTGAAAATTCCTGTTCTCCGGGACACCTAACTGTGTGGTAAATGAGATTATTTCGAATCATTCTTTATTTTCTTATGAATCCTCACAATAAATACCCTAATTGAAGTAACCTGAATATGTATGGGTTGCTTTTCAACCTGAAAGAGCTAAACAGCATCATTTTATCTTTGATGATTCAGGAGGAACTTACGGATCTCAAAACACTGGAGGGTCAGGATTATTCACATCAGTTACCGTAAGAGTATAGATGTCTAGCTACTTCCTCTTGAGATTTATATCTGCATTCTGATGGCTGCTACTAAATAGTGGGTAACACTCATGAGGGTCTCTTGAGCTCAGTGTAATACTTTAATTAAACAAATATTTATTAATACTCTATGTGTACTAGATGTCTACTGTATAAAAACACATTGCTAAATATTATGAATAATTAACAAATGAATACGAAGTTTTCCTCTCCTCAAAAATATTACAACTTAATGGGATTTGACAAGTTCATAAGCACTGACTATGAGAGAGAATATGATAAATGCTTTAAGAGTGAGAAGTAAAACTTTTACCACAGTCCAGGTAACTATGTGAGGTGATGGATGTGTGAATTAGCGTCAATGTGGTAATCATTTCACCATGTATATGACTATCAAATCATCACACTGTACATCTTAAATATATACAATTTTTATTGGCCAATTATAGCACAATAAAGCTGGGGTTGGGGGGGGGACTGCAAAAATACAGCTCAATAGGTGAAGTAAATCACTGTTTGAAATAAATTTTGAAAAGCAACAACAACAAAAGTTTGACCATGATCCAGAGTTGGAAGAAATTACAGGCATTTGGAAGAAGAAGTCTGCCCAGGAATCAGGGAAGATCATGGTGGGGCTTGACTCTCAACATCTTGAAATCCCAGTAGAATTTCAGTGGGAGGATGAAGCAGGGGGAGGGGGAGGGGGAGGGGGAGGGAGCCAGACAGAATGTGAGCGAGGACAGTGGAGAATATTTGGGGATCACGTCAGTATCACTGATTGACTGGCGTCTAGAGAATTTGTAGTAAAATATAAGGATGGAAGGAGGTTTGGGGCCAGGGAATGAAGGCCTTGAAATGTCACAATAAAGAACTCAGAATTTACTTTGTAAGTAATGGAGTCTAGAGAGGTTTTTGAGCAGGGAATGATATAATCAACTGAGTTGGAGTCTGACACATGCTTCCACACTTGAATACCTTTTCTATAAAAATATGACTTTATCAAAATATCTTTATGACTAAAATAGCACATACTTATAAAATGTGAAAAAGCAATAGAAACACAATAAAGACTAAGAATTTAAATAGTATAACATCGACGTACAATGTGGTCTCCAATTTGCTTTATCAGTGAAAGACGTCAATTTTCTCTCCTAATACTCACTTGAAGCTGATTCCTGCAACCAATATTCTTCTCTTCACAGAGCATGGAACCAACTAGTACTATTTGTCTCTTTCCTGAGGCTACAGCATAGAGTAGACATAAAGAGTGTGAGATAGACTGCACCAAAACTGGAACTTTCATCCGTAATTCCTGTAGTATAAATTGGCACTGCCTGGGGAAGGGAGGGACGAGGATTTTGGGGTTGGCAGTTGCAAACTATTTCATATAGAATGGATGGACAACAAGGTCCTACTGTACAGCACAGGGAACCATAGTCAATATCCTGTAGTAAACCATAATGGAAAAGAGTATGAAAGAGAATGTATATACATGCATAACTGAGTCACTGTGCTGTGCAGCTGAAATTAACACAACACTGTAGATCAACTTCACTTCCATAAAAACAAATGATAAAAAAGAAGAATAAATTGGCACAGCCCCTTTGGAGATCAATTTGGCATGTGTAGTAAGAGCTATAGAGTTCATATCCACTGATCCAGTATACCCCCTCTGGGTCTCTAGTCCAAGGACATTTTAAAAAATGAGAAAGTTTTAGAAACTGGTAGGATTATTATAGAGTTACACATATAAGTGAAAGGAAATAAACAAACAAATTTTTTAAAAAATAGGAGGAATCCTTAAATGATGGACTGTCTCCTTCATGAACTATTATACAGCTATTTTAAATCATAATGATGAAGGAGACTGTAGGAACATGCAACAATGTTTCTGTGCTAAGTGTAAAACAATTAGACCCAACACATGCACCATGATTATAAACTATGTAAAAAAATAATCATATAGAAGAGATTGGATGACAATAGATAAAAAACAATGATACCAATTTGTGTTGGGATAATTTTATGAAAGGAAATGGGTTTTTCCTCTATTCTGTCTTCCAAAATGCTGTCATGTTGTTATAATTAACAAAGAGTAAAGGAAAAAAAAAAGATTAAAAACAGAGCCGTAGGAGGAAGCTAGCAGTGCCTTTAAGATAAGATGTGAAGAAAGCAGCAAGTGGCTTTGAGTGGCTTCTTTCCTGGCAGACCCCACGGGGGCACAGAGGGCTGTGCAGGTTCCCGGGAGACCCGAGGCTGCCAAAGTCACATAGCATAGAGTGAAAAATGAGTTCCGTGAGGATTTTGTTCTCTTTGGTTCCTGTACGATGGAGCATTAAAAAGATTGGGAAAGGGAAAACGGAGGCATGTGCGACACTTCATTGAGCTGTAGTTCTAATATACAGATCATCAAACAACACCCTCTATATTCTCTTCTCAAATGCTTATATAGAGTATGGTTTCCTTCTTTTTCCTCCCTTGGGAATGAGAATTAGGAAGTTCAGAAATAGAACACCTTGAATAAAGTCACTGTTTACCATCTGATCTCAGCACCATACATTTAGAAATAGAGCTCTTTCATTCTTCTCTTAAGTAAACCAGTAAAAACAAAACGTTTTCTGGTCACAACTGAGACCGAGATAAAGACCTACCTAAACGTCTTGTGTGGCATCATAGAATGTGTATTTAATTGTTGGCTACAAATAGCCAACCTTTTATCTCTACATTTCTCAGAACAATCTTATCTATAGAATTATTCATAATTCTACAAAATGTACAGCAACCAAAAGAATAAAAAAAATAGAGCACCACTATATACAATGAGGCAAGTTAAATTCTTACAAGGATTTAAATATTATTCAATAATTTATGTGCTGCTTGGATTAAAACAGTTTTAAAGGGAAAAACTGATTCAAAGGCAATTAGTACTGTTAAATAAAAGTTTTGCTTTTCAGGACTTTCATTATTTACAAGATATTTTTATCATTAATTTAAATTAGACAACATTTAACTAGCTTGCTACCACGTATGTTGTATAAGACAGAAACCAATGTTTTTCTCTGCACCCATTTTTACGTGGAACCTCTTCCCATTGGTAGGTGGCTGCTCTGATCTGGCCCTGGGCGCTGGAGTTATTTTTGGGGTGTGCAAACATCTTTAACCCTGCTCCTCCTGACTGTTGTGAGGGAGATACACAGAAAATGCAGAGTCTTGGCAGTATTTCACACTTCATTCCAAGGAGAAGGCAAAGGTTAAGAATGAAGAAAATGAAGCAGACAGCCATGTGTGGCTTGCTGTTCTGCAGAGGCGGATTCCCTGACACAAACAGAAGAAAGGCCCATGAATGAGATCGTGTCAACTTCCTCTGCTTACATAGTAATGCTGGCCTCCTTTCCTTTCAGAAAAACAAGTCATCCGTGCACCCGAGTTCAGGGCTGCATTGTCCAATGTTTCCGAAGTCCCAGTGACAGCACAGTGACACAGGTCCAAGGGAAAGGGCCAAGCCAGCTTTTCGGAGCCTGGTCTGAGGGTCCTACAAGAATATACGGAGTCCACTCTGCATGTCAATGAAATCTGAACCTCACATCGTCTAATAGTCAATAAACCTCTGGAAACGTGTTGAGTGAGTGGCTTGATTTGGGAAGGGGAGCACTTTTTCAAGAATCTCAAGATGGTGTTCGGCTGGCTTTGGGGCTTAGTGACACATTTTTAAATGTTCAAGGGGAATGATGCTGGGTTTGGGCAATGCCACTATTCACAGCGAATGAAACTCAGTCAAATCACTTCACAGATGAACTCTAAGTCAGAAAGAGTTTTCTAAATTATATTTTAATCCATGGATTAGTACACTTGATTTCTTTTATGATTTTTTTTCTCATAAATTATTTTTGCTCTCCAGAAGCGATTCTAATTAGGGAATATGCCATCAATTCCCAGAGTAGGCATTAACTCATGGTAGATGGAAAGGCTCAAGATCATAATATTTTAGAAATGAATGAGGTTCCTATAATCCGGATCTGACATTACCCAATTGTTTTATGGGAAAATCAGCCTCTAAGTTACTGAACATTAAACAATGAGTAATATGTTGCTATGGAAACTCTATATTAACATCAGATGTGTATAAATGTCTTCATTTTGATTTTTTTTTTTTTTGGTTGTTGTTGCATATGTGAATTTTTTTTAAGTCTCTTTGAAAAGACCCCTAGCTGGATGGCAGACCATTAGCCATCTCTGCCGATGGCAGAAGGTATCGATAAGGTATTATTCCAGCAACATTCTCCCACCTCAAAGTAAGGTCCTCAGGAGGTCAGGTATCTCTATGGACTGTTAGTGGTATTCTTTAGGATTTCAGAAACAAAGATATCTCACTCCAGGTAATTTGACAATACAGTGCTTGTTCTTCTAGCAGCCCCCCAGATAGCCAAATTCCCAGAGTAGCTGATCTTTCCTGGTCCTGATGCTTGGCACTGCACACAGATGGCCAGCGTAGCTCATCACTAACGGGCTCCTCTCTAGACAGAATATCTGAGCACTTCTGCTCCCATCAGTTGTCCTGTATACTAACCAAGAGTAACTTGTGTTTGCTCGTCAACCAGTTTATACAAGCTGCCCTCGTTATTATGATTATGTCATGTATTTACTATTTAAAACACACTGATAAAATAAAAGTGCCCGAAGAAAGAGATTTGTACTTTCTTTGAGTTTTTTTTTTGTTTTTGTTTTGTTTAATGTCCTCAAATTAGGTGTAGGTGAAAAAATTGTAAATGACTGGTGGGATAATATAAAAATTTAGGAAGATTTTGTTTTCAGATTTCTTCAAAAATGTAAGTTCCTTTTCCTCTAAAAAAACAAAGAAAACATGCAGTTGAGACGCTCATGCAGAAAAGATTATGCAGGACATGAATCACTGGCCCAGAAAAGTGTTAGATTAACGCACATTTATATGCTATAAGTTAAAACAAAATGTTTAAAGTATGTGTCCATCATCACTCATGACTCCCTGTTTTAACTGATGTTCGTTTTACAAACCCATGAGCTACCAATCCCTGATGATTTCGAATAGGAGGATCTCTACTGTAGTATACAGAGAAATATTCTGTACTCTATAGGTTTCTCCTGTAGTATATAGAGTGCCCTGGAGGAGAGAACCAAGAATCAGAGACATGATTCAGGAAGTTATTTTAGTAAACACAAGAAGGAATGAGAACCTGAACTATGGTGATGACAAAAAAGTAAGAGATGTATATAAGAGAAACTGCAGAATAGAAGTAACAAAGTCCTGACCATTTAGGAGGAATTAACGAGACTCCAAGGTTTGAGCACAAGTGGTAGGTCACACTTGGAGAGACACAGGGGGATCGGAAAAAGAAGCTGGTGTAGGGAGAGGACAGGGGTTTAGGTTTCAGATTTATTAAGGTGAAGACAGACAAAGACATCTAGGTGGAGTTACCTGAAGGTCATTAGGAGGTAGTTAGAAATACAGGAGAAACATTTCTATTTCACTAACAGAAATACAGGTTTGGAAGTGGTAATGTAGACAGTAGCAGTTAAAGTTCTGAAGACGGAAGAAAAGACAAAAGAGAACAGTGACCTGAGGGGGGGAAAAGATCTAAGTTTGAGGGCAAAAGGAGGGAGAAGAGCCACAAAGGAGACAGAATAGTTCAAAAAACAAAGATAAGATTACAGCGGGACAAGTCTCAGACTCCAAGGGAGGAAGAAGTTGGGGACGTTGGCAGACGTCAAGGACAGATGCTTCAGAGAAATGCCATTTCAATCTATCAATCACCAGGCCCCGCTCAAGGAAGCACTCTCATTGGAAAGGTGAGGGTTTCGACTGAGATTTCTACACAAGGATTCAAAACGTGAAGGACTGAGCTCCTGGTGAGGAAGAAGGGGCAAGGGCAATAGAGAGCTCAAGAAGTTTGACGGTGAAAAGGAGGGAGACAGCATTATGCATTAGGGGCTAAGATGGTTGAGCAGTTGAGATTTTTTTAGCTGATCGTGTTTATGTGAGAAGGGAAGGCCGCATTAAAGACGATAGAGGTGGCAACATAAACCCGAGGGGGAGGGCCCCAAAGAGGTGGAAAGGGAGGAGGGGAGTAAGAGAGCAAAAAAGGGCAAACTTGGCAAAAAGGAAAATGACCTTCTTTCTTAAAGACAGGAGTGAGGAAAGAGAGAGGGTGAGGAGAGGATGAAAATTGAAAATGAGGACTCACCAGAGAAAGAAAATCCCACAAAAACATTATTTTGGTTGGTTTTTTCTTTTAACCTGGAGAAACATTACACAGACAATCATGGCATCTGGTAGAACCAAAGAAAGACTGAATTAATTTCTGAATTTCTCTTCATGCTCTCCAGTCATGGCTGGATAGAACAGACACCTAAAGGCCCGAGTCAGCGTCCTGGCATAGGTAACAGCACAGTCTTTCTGGGGAATCCACTTTTCTGAGTAATTCCTCCTTCTAATGCTCACAGCATCAGCATGAACCCTTCAGCACAGAGAATTTCTATAGGTGTGGTTGGTATTTCTAACTGAAGCCCCATCACATTACTTGAGTATTTGCTTCTCAAAAGCAAAGCCTTGTGAAGACAGGGATGACAATTCCCAGCTCCCCCTGTCAGAGGGGTTCACCCGCAGGCCTTCCCTACCTGTTCACAGCCTCTTAAAAAGGTGCCAGATTGAAACATGAAGAAGTTGGGCTGGCTTTTACTTTCTAGAAACTTTGAACAGCTGAGGCATTGAGAAGTTAACGTGATAGGAATCAGCCTTTCCTGGGTTATTTCAATCTTAGGCTAAAGCATTTCAATTGCACTGAGTAATCATGTAAGAGGAGAGAGACATTCTCTGTCCGGTGAACATGAATGCTTGTACACACTAATCTTACTAACAGGTGGAAGGTAAATACCCTGTATAATTAAAAGGGAGGGCCTCCCAAATGCCTCGCTATCCCAAGATACGTCCGCCATGAGGTTGCTCAACTCCTAGATAGACAGGCCTATTTCATTTCTGCTGATGAGGCCACTGTAGTTTTACAAGTCACCTTTGCGCTGAAAATAATCGCAAGAGAGGAGATAATCATTAACACTTTATACATTAGTGTGTCAAATCTGTCCGCCTGTCCAGAACAATGAAGGACAGAAAGGCAAGGGCGGCAAATGGTCTAGACTCCAGATCGGCCAAAGGGGAGTGCAAGCCTGGGCGGAAGCTTCTGTAGATGGAGAAGTCTGAGCAGCCAGCCTGGTCCCCTGGAGCAGGCACAGGAAAATAAGCACGCAGGACAAGTGGGGGAACGCTTCCTCAACTTACCAAGGACCCCAAAGGCTTGTAGATGGGGCCCATTCCAGAAGAAACAAACTTAACAAGGTCATATGGGTTATAGCCCACCGTGCTGCTCCACAGGTGAAACTCCAGTCTGGTGACACCTTCCCCCCGACCCCTGCCAGCAGTCCGCTCTCTGTGTCTGTTCAGACAGGACCAAGTTGTAAGATAAAGGGGGTTAGAACACTAGGTAGACAATCAGACCAGATGATGCTTAAAATCTCTTCTATAATAATATCAAGATTATGTGAGTCTATAAAATACTGCTGAATGTTGTCCAAAGCTCAGAATTTCAAAGGGGTTTGGTTAGATAAACACTCCCTTACAATAAAGATTTTGTCTTTTTAAATAATGAATCCCAGTTCAATTTTTAAATTTATTTCTTGATGGATTTTGAGCGCAGAGAAGTCGGAAAGTTTGTAAACACATTTCATTTAGCAGTTGAGGAATCCTGGCTACCTCATGCACCACTTGATGTTATTTTGAGATAGCAAAGGAAATGGGAAAGAAAAATCATGTTTAGTGTGCAACTATTAGGCACTTTGCAATTCATTATTTACTTCTCTTTAATACACATCCATTTTGTTTTGTTATCCCCACCTTATAGATGAGGGAATTGATGCCCCTTGAGGTTAAATAACTTGCCCAGGGACATAAAATCAAAGGGTACAGATGCAGGGTCTAACCAGAGTGTTTCTGATACCAAATCTCATGCTCCTTCTACTATGCCTATGACCTATCTCATACTTCGAGTTAAATATAGACACTTCTTGACTGATTCCACCAAATCATCCACGTTCAGTGGAGAAAGTCCTGTTTTAAGCGTAGCTATAACCCAAGGACATTCTTGATCTGAGTACAGCCCTTGGTAAATAATCTTTTATCAAAGAAGGACATTTTTATGCCCATTCTATTCATAGTAAGAATTTCAATGGATTGAAATGTGGTAAATCCTTAAAGCATTTTGAGTAGCAAATATTGAAATACAGTACTGTGTGGTTTCTAATATACGTTAAAGCAGATTTAAAAGCAAAAATACAATGGGGTCCTTCAAAAAAGAATTTGTTACTCTAAAATATGACCAATACAATTAATCTTGCATATTCAAATAGGATGCTTAAAAAAATTTTAACTCTAGAATAGTTAGAATTCCTGTTCATATCACCATTGCAGATCTTTTCTTTACCCCGTGTTTAATTTAAATGTTTATGAAAGTAATAAATAGAGTCCCTTGAAATATAGTGACAGACTTGCTAGCAATTAGACATATGATCATATATGCTTTTTAACAAAACCATATTCTCTGATCCAGAGCAAACTATGTAGGCTATGCCTTTCCTTAAATTAGAGTAAGTGAAAAATAAAAGTAGATTTTACCCCTACACAATTTGAAACTATTTATAAGAAATCTACAGAAAAAAGTTGAACTTCATGAAACTATTTGGCTATTCTCTTCATGAGGTTTGAATCCCACAAGCATGCTTCTCCAAATGTATGATTCTCCCTGCAAGAAGAATCAAGCAGAGGCTAATTATGAGTTATTTGAGGTTTTAATGGCTCCTCTGTAGGAACTGCTACGAATAACAAGACTCTGGCCTTTCTTTACTTCTTGGATCACGTCCTACTCTGGAACTTCACAGACCATCAGTGCCTTGGACTGTGGCTATGGCATTCAGACCGGACCACCTAATGGACCACACTGGTGGTGTCCAGCTCTATCTAGCCTTTAATAAATAAGCTCAATATGCTGAAGTTTTAGATTAAGAAAGTGATAAAACACAGAATCCATCGACTTATTACCTCCTCCAAAATTTAAGGGATGGTACTGCTTTGCATGCTAAGCTACACCATCTATTAGCAGCACATATCATTATAACCCGGGTCCAGAGACTATGTAAGCATCTAGACCAGAGGAGGAGGGCAGCTTAGTACCAAGAGCTGTTGATTTCTTTTAGTTATTAACCAAACTCTTCTGCAAAGATAGGTTCCAGGATGAATCCCAGAGTTGGGAAAATCATGCCAAACACTTCAAAATTCTGAACATACTTACTTCAAAGTAACTACTGCTGTCCTGTGACAATTTTTGACTTAGTATCTTGGGAAATGCTTTTCCACGGATATATATTTGATTTTATAATAGACATCAATAGGGAAATGGGATTTGCTTTGCAGAAATTCACTTTATAGCCAAATCTGCCAGCATGCATCTATTTTATAAACTGAGAGCTGAATTTATTTATGTTCATATCTATCACCTCTATATCTGCTTACCTCTCTGGGGCTTCCTTCATGCAGAATCTGACAGGAGAAAATTGAGTAGAGAAGAATCTGGTTAATTCAACAAATATGATAGAACTTGTGGGGGAGTGCTCAATGTAACATTTGTAACCATCTCACAGAACCTTCCTGATAGACTGAATCACTTAGTTGCCTCCCGGCTCCTAACCTTTTCCACCTAAAAACTAAAACTACCTAATGAAGAAAGTGTTATTGTCACTGTGTTATTCTCATCCCTATTTCACAGATTAGGAGACAAGGGTTCTGCGATGTTGTTTGACTTCCACAAGATCACAAAGTTAACAAGTGTGGTGTGATGAGCTTAAAAGAAAAGTTCTTTCATGCCTTTTGATCCCAAATTCCTTTCTTTTTTTCTTTCACTAAACCACACTGTCTTGTTTGCTCCGTCTGAGGATACAGTGATCATTTTTCTTTTCTTTCTTGTGGTTCTATTTTTCTTCCTACAGAATTTCTTTTCTCACTTCTTCACCCAACTGAACAAAACATAGTTTAATGAATTCCAAATCTTCAAAATCAAGGTATCTTTTCTATAATTGTCTCTGAATTTTCTGATTAGAAGTTAGATGCTGACCCAGCTTTATTTCAGGTCAGATCAGTCCTTGAGCCAAATTGCAAAACTCAGACTGTGTGTGTGGTGGGAGGCGGAGGGACCAGTCCAGACATCCAGGTGGAATCTTTACGTCGGACTCAGTACTAAAACCTCCTTGTGAGGGGCAGGAAGGAGACCCCAAGCGGCAGAGTCATCTATTTGAGCTTCAGATTATTCACCTTCCTAACTAATCAATAATTGTTATAATTAAAATTGATAGCTGCAAATAACATGACAGAGGGCTGCTGCCAGAATGCTGATTGCGTCTTTGGCTTCGAAAGATAGGCAGCAGCGTGGAACACTTATTTTCCAATTTGCTTTTAGCTGTGTGCAAATTGCTTTCGCTGTATCCAGCTGATTTAGACCTTGCCTGGAGGTGCACTAGATTAATTGGGAGACTCACATTCATTGCTTACAGAATGGACTCTGTAATTGGCGAAATTTGTTAGTGCCAGTTATAAAATAACTATATAGTAATGCTTTTAGCCGTCCTCTGTTACTCTTTCCATGAGAGGGGAGGGGAAACAATTAGAACCCGTCTGACGATTAAGACGGGCGTTTTTACATAAGGACTAAAAGGCAGGGAGCTACAGTCAATATTTTACACAAGTAAACATTAATGTGAATATGGTATTGATTTTTTCCAAAACCTGAAAAAGTACTTGAGTGTATGAAAGAATTTTTTTATCTTTATCTTTGTTGTGTCTGAACCTTAGATAAGAGAATCCACTTTGTTCAAACTACGAGCAGATTTTTCAAAATGCTCTTTCTCCTTACTTCACTGAGTTAAAGAGAGCAAGCACTCTTTCTTACTTATTGCCAAATGGAAGAAATAGGAAAAATCCTGAGGCCCCAGTTGGGTGCCCTCCAGGTTGTCTCGTTTCTTCTGCTCTCCTCTTTGGGTCCCAGGGTACCACGAGGGCATTCCCGATGCCCAGTTCAAATATCAGACAAAGCTCAATGCACATGAGAGTCATTTTCAGCAGGAAGGCATTATTATTATTAGTTTTTTTTCAGGAGCAAAACTTGGTAGGCCAAGAACATAATATAAACTATAATACCTGTTAGAAAAACAAAGAGTTATTTGCCTTCTTAGCCCTTAAAAAAGTATCTTATGTCACCAGACTTAAATATGCAAAACTGTCCCTTCCATTTTTTAAATGATGCTCGGTTTATTGCTATGCAGACCAAATTGTACAGAGACCATTCTCTCACATACTCCAAAACCACACATATCCATAGAGCAGAGATGTCAGCCAAGGCTGTCACCTAGGTAACGAAATCGCAGCTCAAACGGATTTATGTAAACAAACAAAGGAGTGGGGAACGGGTGTTCATGGGTTCAGATAAATGAAGAAGTACACAAGAAGGCTGCTTTAGACACCACTAGATTCAGGGGCTCAAAAAGGTATCACGACTGTTTCCCCCCATCCCCTGGCTCAACTTTATTTCACGTTAGCCGCACCTTCAGGAAAACCCTCACCACATGGAGGCCCCCGTTAGACTCAGATTTATATTCTATCTCTTCAGCAACACCACTGAAAAGAAAGTGCTTCTGTCCCAGTAGTTCCAGCAAATTGTCAGACCTAAATTTCACAGTGAGTCACTTGCTCACTCCGCAACCAAGCACTGTGGCCAGGAGGGCAGGATATGCTCATCAGCCACACCCGAGCCCCGGGCTCCACCTGGAGAGCGAGTCCCCCAAAGGAACACTGAGGTGAAGTGACCAAAGGCGGGGAGATGGATGCCAGGCAGAAACAACAAATGGGGCTTCCCTGGTGGCGCAGTGGTTGAGAGTCCGCCTGCCGATGCAGGGGACACGGGTCCGTGCCCCGGTCCGGGAAGATCCCACATGCCGCGGAGCGGCTGTGCCCATGAGCCATGGCTGCTGAGCCTGTGCATCCGGAGCCTGTGCTCCGCAATGGGAGAGGCCACAACAGTGAGAGGCCCGCGTAATGCAAAACAACAACAACAACAACAAAAAGAAACAACGAATGACCACAACACTCAGAAACGAAGTGGTAGTGAAGTCTGAGTGTTTCTAGTAATACTTCTTAAATTTCATTCATTTATATCTTTGGGATCTAGTTAAAACTAAAGATCTTTCCCTCCAGAAAAACGTCTATGTGACCATGTCACGCAAAATGCTGCCTGCTGTTTCAGGAGGATTCATGCATCCCCGGAGCCTAGCTGATAACATGGAAACAAGAATATCTTTCTGAGGTAACCAACACTGTGAGAAGTATCTGCATCTCACAGATAAGTACAATTTTAGGTTTTCTTTTCCTTCCAAGTCTGTTGTTGTTTTTCTTTCCAAGCAATTTTGTTTGTGCAGAATTCCCCTTATGCAGCTATTCGTTATCTTTGTTGTGAATAAACTCTGAAAATCTAAACTGTGCCAAATGACTATTTTGTCCAGATGATAGATTGTCAAGGACCAAGCTTTCAATCAGATGACTCACACAGTGGCCACAAGAGTGATGGCAGCCCTTCTTTATTTGGCACAAGAAAATGAGTGTTCTGAGCTAAGGCTGTGCAGTGAGTCTAATTTAAGGACTCAGCGTGAAGACATAGACGGCCAAAAATAAAAACGTTCTTTCATCTTCTTATATCATGGAGGACTATATGTGACTACTAACGAGAAAAAATTATACATAATAAGGCAACTTTTTTCATTGCTACGATTAGAAGGAGAAATTGTTTAAACATTGAAGTGACTGCTCAAAACAAAGTATTTCATAAAGTTCACCTCGGAAATGTAAATTTGAATATTTAAATTAAAATAATTCTCACAATTAAAAAGTTTAGTTAACTACACATCAGAGGGGAAAAAAGACAATTTTAGCAAAAGAAAAAAAAAAGAGTATTGCTCCAAAACAGTCTTCACAGAAAGAGGTTTTGTCCTGTGTTTGCAAGACAGGATCTTAGAATCTGCTAGGAATAAAAAAGAAAGATGGAGAGAGAAAGAAAGGGAGATGGGGGGAGGGAAGATAACTTCAGTTCTTGTGTTTGGATTTTGGAAAAAAGAAGGGTTTACATGAAAGCTCAGATAAAAGAAATGGAAGAATCGCCACAATCATCATGTTCAACTTTTACTGAACATTTTGCCCTTGAAGATAGAAGGAACTGCTGTATTTCAAGACCGATAATTCCTAAATCAATTTATCAGCAAGTTCTGTAGCTGTTGGATAAAAACAAAGTTAATGGTAGGATGGGGTAAGGGAACTGAAAGCAGAAAAAACCTGAGTATTAAAAAGGACAAGATTACAGATACAAATTTCAAAATATGTAATATAAATTTCATATACACACACAGAGAAACATCTGGAAGGATATGCACCAACCAATGAGAAATGGTTATTCTTTAGGAGTTGGGGGGAGGACTAAGAGGGGAGACTTTTATTTCTTTTATTATTCCTTTTTGCTTAAATTAATTCTTAAAATAATCATTTAGTTATATATGATTTGTGCAATGAAAAAATTATATAACAGAAATAAAAATGTTTAAAACATGAGAATAAGGATTTCTGGTATAAACAATGAGACAGTTTGACTCAGGATTTCTCTTTTCTTCCTGGAAACTGTTCTGAACAGCCATGACCATGCAAAAAAAAATTTTGTGTAACACTTGGATACCAAGAACACTACAAATGTATTATTATTATTATTATTATTATTATTATTAATGCTGTCTCAGACAGCTGAGATCAAGCAGATCCCCAAAAGAAGCTGTCCTGAAGTGAGAGAGTGGCATGGACATATATACACTACCAAATGTAAAATAGATAGCTAGTGGGAAGCAGCCGCATAGCACAGGGAGATCAGCTCGGTGCTTTGTGACCACCTAGAGGGGTGGGCTAGGGAGGGTGGGAGAGAGACGCAAGAGGGAAGAGGTATGGGGATATATGTATATGTATAGCTGATTCACTCTGTTATAAAGCAGAAACTAACACACCACTGTAAAGCAATTATACTCCAACAAAAATGTAAAAAAAAAAAAAAGCAGCTGTCCTGGAAGCAGCAGAGAGCAGCCTGGGAAGGCTTGAAGGGATTCAAGAGGACTGCAGGTCCCAACAAGTATAAGTACAAATACTCTTAGAATGAAAGGGATACTCTAAGTGAAAGATTAAAGAGCATGTCACTCTGGAACAGCAGAGATGAAACAGAGCTAAGATCATGCTATTAGGTCAGAGAAGCAAAGGAAGCATGACTGCACAGCACAGAGATACCATATTGAAGCACAATGTCCCTCAGGCAGCAAAGGAAAGCATCTTGAGTGACAAAGCCTAGAATTTCATCTTGTCCTTATCCCCACCCCTAACAAACCATCCTATAAATAGATGGTCCAGGAAAATCAAACCCAATCAATCATGCATAGCATAATTACCACAATATTTTTTAAAGAATTTTTTGAAAGCATCAAAGCTTAGCAACAGCTTAAAAATACACTCAGAAAAATACTGCCATAGAGTAGATGAGCTTATAATCACAAATTTTACCATGATATTAAAAAAAAAAAATGAAACAATTATCTCCATAAAGGAAGACCACAAAATAAAAATGCAAGAATGCAGAGCAGAGGAGGGAGGGTAAAACAGGTGCTGGCAGAACTCTGGGGAAAAAATACAAGAAAAAAAAGTTAGAGAACGGAGTTTTTCTTTTTTTTTTTTTTTTTTCTTTTTTTGCGGTACGCGGGCCTGTCACTGTTGTGGCCTCTCCCGTTGCGGAGCACAGGCTCCGGACGCGCAGGCTCAGCGGCCATGGCTCACGGGCCCAGCCGCTCCGCGGCATGTGGGATCTTCCCAGACCGGGGCATGAACCCATGTCCCCTGCATCAGCAGGCGGACTCTCAACCACTGCGCCACCAGGGAAGCCCAAGTTTTTCTTTTTTTAAATGTAAGGAGCAAAGGGGAAAATAGAAACTGTGGAAAACCAAAAAGGAATATTAAATATAGAAATAAACTAATAAAATAAAATAGAAATAAAGTAAAAAATCTTAATTAGAGAGACAATAATAATTATAAAAGATAAATTTTATCTAAAAGATACATAAGTCAAAGGATATCCAACATATACATAATTGGAATCCTCCAGAAGGGAAAATAAAACAGAGCAAGGATTTTTAAATGATCGGTAACAAAACTTTCCTGAAATAAATGAAGACTTGTATCTACACATTCAAAAGGCATATCATGTATTACGAAAAGTTAGAACAACCAACATTGAGACATACCCTAATTAAAGCCATGGGAATTTTAAGATGAAAAAAATAATCCTCTGGATATTTAAGGACCCAGTCACTTACAATTTGTTTAAGTATGAAAAATGTTTTTATATAACATGTTTTTAAAAAAGTAATAAAATAAAAATTGATAGAAGAACATAGGAGGTAGAAAATAGGTGAGGACAAAAGAATATATTATAATACTGACAAAACAAAAGGTGGAAGTGAAAACATAATTAGCACACAAAAGTGACAACAAAAAAGACAACACTACAGTTGAGACAGGGAGACTATATAAAGAAAGGAGAGAACATAAGCTAATTTTTTACTGGGGACTGTAATTGGGATTATACCTTTGTACTGTATAAAAGAGCCTTTGTATGAGGTGACTATGGCTTTATATAATCCAAGAGAGTTAGATAAAATATTTATACAAAAATACAAAATATTTGTCAAAAATACAAACCTTCTCAAATATCAAAAGTAAATCACCATGTTAAAATAAACAAAGGGAAAACATAAAATAATATGACAGAAGAGAAACAAACATATCATTCATAGCCATAAAAAAAATGGGCTAAAGTTAACTACTAAAAGAAAGAGATTTTCATTTTGGATTTCATAGAGAAACTAATCTCTATTCTGCATAAAAGAGATACATCTAAAACAAATGATTTAGAAAGCTTGAAACGAAAGGACAGGCAAAGACTTTCCAGGCAAATGCAAAATTTTAAAAATGCAAGCTTACCTCTATTGACATAGACATGTACGAGTATATGAGATGGAAAGATGACATGATTGCTTTGCTTTAAGAGCTATTCTAAGCCTTCTTGTAGCTTCTGGTTCCATCAGGTACTGCCTGTCCCTAGATGCTAAGCAGGAAAAAAAAAAAAAGGAAATCTTTCTGTTCCTCTGGGGATTAACTAACCTTAACTCCTCACTAAACTCATTTCTTGCTAAACACGTAAGCCACTGTATGTCCTTTGTCTCCAAGGGTTCTAGGCTACCTTTCAAAAATGGCAGCTATAATGCACATGAGTCCATTGTTTAACTCCTAACAACTGGGTTTCTTAAAATGATGAAACTCTTATTTCAAAATGAGACAAAACCTCTATTTAAAGAGCTTTATATCACAATTGATACGTTCTATTTTTAACTCTGAAATATTAAGTACCATAAGAGGGTACTTGACCTTATCATTAATAAAGACATTTATTTGTTTGAGCACTTTCCTCATTAAACATGTAAGAGGATGCACATGTTATGCTAAAATAAACTATTATACACAAATAAATAAGGACAAAATTTGTACAATAAATTTCAAAGCAGTTAACATCACTGTGAAATACTTTATAACTAGCTAATAAACATTCTCCCTTAAAGTTATATATATTAAATTAACGAAACAGAGATGAGTCAAGTAGAGACAGTGAAGAGAGGCAAGAGAAATGGAGATAGGACAGAGATAGAGACAGATACCATGCCACAAATTCTCGGTGAGAGAAATGACAGCTTATTTTTAAAGTGATTCATGTCCATCATTTAAAAAAGTCGCAGTTCACAATTACATTAATTAAAAATACAGTCCTTCCTCCTCTAGGCCCCTTCACCCCACTTCCCATTCATCACAGGTGACCACTGTTAACGACGTGAGAGGCTTGCTTTCCAGGTTTTCTATCCAAATGCAAATACACTGCACAAATATGCACACATACATACACACAAACATACGGCACACACGTATATAAATACGTACTCATTTATTTACAGAAGAGGTTGTACTCCCACACCCTATATGTAACATCCGGCAAATCCATTTAACGACACGCTGTGCCTATGACAGCATGTGAATACACAGACTTACTTCATCCTTTCCCAGGGAACTGATTGTGGCTCTACCGTTACCAGACCATGTTGATGGATGCGTAAGTAGTTCTTGGTTGCTTAAAACGATGCAGTGAACACGTCTGTCTTTGTGCAATTGAGTGAGAATAGCTGTAGGCTAAATTCCCCAAAAGGAAATTACTATGTGCATTTACATTTTTGACAACTAGTCCAAATTTGCCCCTGACAACATTTCTCACTACAGTGTAGGAACTCTGACCCACACCTTCACCAACATTTAACCTTTGCTGTACTAATAGTAAAAAAGAATCCATTGTCCCTGCAACGTGCCATCTGACCATCTTCCGGTATTTCTATTAGTCATTGTGTTCCTTTTCTGTCAACTAGTTGTTCATACCCTTTGTCCACCTTTTCTATGAGGTTGCTGGCTCAATGCTTTTAAAAATAATCTGAGTATAAAAATTGGTCCTTTTATATATAAAATAGACAACCAACAAGGACCTACTGTACAGCACAGGGAACTTTACTCAATACTCTGTAATAACCTCTATGGGAAAAGAGTCTGAAAAGAATGTATCCATGTATATGTATAACTGAATCACTTTGCTGTACACCTGAAACTAACACAACGTTGTAAATCAACTATACTCCAATATAAAACAAAACTTAAATTTAAAAAATAAAATAAAACAAAATCAAGATAAGTGCTGTAGGACCCTAAAAAGGATTGGCCCTTTGCCTGAGGTATTAGATATTGCAAATATTTCCCCCAGTCTCTTTTTTGTTATTTGCCTTTATTAATGATGTTATTCCCCAAATGCAACTTAAATTTTTTAATGTAATCAAACTATCAACCTTTCCTTTTATGGCTTCTGAATTTGATGATATATACAGAAGCATCACTCCCACTCTGAGCATATAACTAAATTATCCATATTTTCTTCTAGTACCATGATACTTTCACTAAATGTTTGATCCTTCTGGAACTTATTTTGTTATAAAAAGTTATGTTGGGGGCTTCCCTGGTGGCACAGTGGTTGAGAGTCCGCCTGCCGATGCAGGGGATACGGGTTCATGCCCCGGTCCGGGAGGATCCCACGTGCCGCAGAGTGGCTGGGCCCGTGAGCCATGGCCGCTGAGCCTGCGTGTCCGGAGCCTGTGCTCCACAACGGGAGAGGCAGCAGCAGTGAGAGGCCCGCGTACCGCAAAAAAAAGCTATGTTGGATTCCAGGCTATTTTTTTCCATACAGCCAACCAATGAGTCGAGGTATATTTAAGGCAATAACATAGCATGTTTGCTGGTCAAGCAATGTTTGACTACAAATAAAGATGAAATTACTTTTATGCTTTCAGGTATTAATCTTACTTTTCAAAAATATTAATCGTATACTACAGTAATTTCATAAGTTTTATAATATATGTTTAAGAAACATTCTGCAATTTACAAATAAACAACATTCTGCATTACAGGAACATGAGAAAGGAATAATCTGCAAATTCTTTTCAGCAAGACAGACTCCTTAAAAAGTGAAACCAATGATATTCCACAAAAACATTTTTAAATGACTTTCTCAGTAGAGCTAAAATTGACTTTTTAGGGTTATATACCAGTTGAAACTGCTATACTCTTTTGCTTTATGAACAAACACTGCAATATTTTTATCCAAGTGGTAAACAGATGAGTATTCTGCCCCAGCTAACCCAAATCACAGAAATGGTGTAATTAAAGTGCATTATATGTCACCCAAAATTCATTCAAACAGGCAGGAGGAAATATAAAGAATAACTGGAGTAGGACATCTTAGGGAGTTAAGTCAAGCTTATGGCAAAGACTGAATGATGAGTTAAAAGCAGCAATGCCTCTCAATCCTAAAGGTACTACTTTATCTCCTACCTTGCAAACTTGTCCCATTCAACTTCCGTCTAGAGTTTGGCTGTATCTGGTCTCTAGGACAATTCTTGTCCACTCTGTGCCCAGCACCTCCCTTTGCATCCTGGGGTGGCTGTCTTATCCTGTATGCTCTTGTCCCCTTGCCACCATGACAAGATTGAAACAGCTGGTAGACAAACAAGTAAAATTAATATCTACGATCCACCCCACCCTCCAATAACCCGATTCTCAGCACTGGTTTTTTTTTTTTTTTTTTGCGGTACGCGGGACTCTCACTGTTGTGGCCTCTCCCATTGCAGAGCACAGGCTCCGGACGTGCAGGCTCAGCGGCCATGGCTCACGGGCCCAGCCGCTCCGCGGCATGTGGGATCTTCCCGGACCGGGGCACGAACCCGTGTCCCCTGCATCGGCAGGCGGACTCTCAACCACTGCGCCACCAGGGAAGCCCTCAGCACTTTTATACTACACCCATCTACAAGGAGTCTGCTGATCCCTGCTTCTATAATGTTTCCTACCTCCTGCCTTTCTTAAAATCTTCCGTGCACGTGATGAAGTTGTAAGCTCATCTGAACAGACAGCTCCTCCATCCTCTTAAGAGTAAAAATCACGTCCTTACAATAGCTTATAAGACCGTAATAGTAAGCCTCCTCCCCACCCAAACACACACAGCCATCTCTTGGCCTTCACGGGATGCGCATTTGCCACATTGAAAATATTCAGTTCTGTGACAGAAGACAAGAAATCAAATGAGATGGATGCAAATCATTAGATGTGTTAAGCATAGATAATTAAATTATTTCCCTGGGAGATATGTTAGATAAAGCAAGTAGAGCATATATGTGAACCTAGATAGAAAGAAATGGAAGAACCAAGTAAATAATAAATATTCATGACATGCTAAATATACAAGAGGCACAGGAAGCACTGAATATTCATGAATATACATGAGGTCATAAAGCACTCACTATCGGTGAGGTCCTACTTTAGCCACTTGTTGGTGACACCTGTGCAAAGCCCCACCTGCCCTCTGTCCTGGACATGCAAATAAAGCCCATAAGTGCTCCTCAGGCTAACGCCACAGCTCCTGACCAGGCTCTCTAATAAAGAAAGCTGTGCTGACTCCAGGCATCGTCTTCCTCACCCTCACCTGTGGTCCTCATAACCACACCATCAGCGGGGGAGACCGATGCGACACAGAGAGAAACAGGACAAAGGAACATTTGGTAACACAGAATTCAGGGGACATGGCCCTTCCCTTTGCTTGTACCCCAGCCTAAGCATGTCAATCCACTCCGTTTTCTTCCACTTGCTTCGAACTGTATGCTTTGGTTTAAATTGCTCCAATAAACGGTGTGATTTGTGTGTCTTAAATCTGTGAGTTTTCTGTCCCATGGCTAGGGGATAGCTTGCCTGGCTGTGTACTAGGAGGCTACCATTGCAAGGTTGGGTCCATACACGCGTGATTGACCACCCTGCTCTAGCCACACTGTTCTCCTTGCTTTCCCTTAAATTTTCCAAGCACATTCAACCTCAGCAGCTTTGTACTTCTTCCCGTTACATGAAACACTATTCTACAGACAACTACAAGACTTGCTCCCTCGTTTCCTTTAGGTGTCTCTTCCCTGAAACTCCCGTATAAAATCATGTCATTTTCCAGCAACAATTCTCCAACACCAGCTGGGTCCTACAATTCACTTCTGACACTCCCTGGAGTTAGTGCAAACCCAGCAGGTTAAGGGTTCAGTCCCACACAACATCAGATGCCGACCACAAATGGGGTCCCCAGGCTACCTGCAGAAGCCCAGTCAACTATAAATTTGGGAGTCCCTGCAATCTTCCTCCCCACAAGCTGGTTCAGTAATTTGCTAGAATGACTCACAGAACTTGGGAAAGCATTATACTTCTGATTACAGTTTTATCATAAAGAATAGAACTCAGGAACATCCAAACGGAAGAGATGCAAAGAACAAGATATGGGGGGCGGGGGACGGTCCAGAGGTTCCATCCCTCTCCAGGCACAGCGAAGTGTTCACCCACCCAGAGGCTCCCTGGGCCTCCTGTTGAAGAGTTTTTTTATTGAAATTTACTACATAAGTCATGATTTATCAAATCACTGGCCACTGTGATTGAACGTAATCTCTGGTCCTTCTTCCCTTGAAAGATTACAACCCTCTAATCCCCCAGTTGGGTCCCCTGGTGAGCAGCCCCCATCCTGAAGCTAACTTGGGACCTGCCAAGAGTCATCTCGTGAGTGTAAATTCAGGTATAGTCAAAAGGGGCTCTTCATGAATAGCGAGACACTTCTATCACTTAGGAAATTCCAAGGGTTTTAGGAGCTCTGTGCCAGGAACTGGGACAAAACAAAAAAACTTCTATTTTTATTATACCACAAAAACAGACATTTCTTCTCCTCCCCGTTCTCGCTGCCCAACTTACCGTTTACCGGCACCTGACGTGCGATATATTCATTTGTGTATTTGTATACGGTCATGTCCTCCCACTAGAATGTAAACTCCATGAGGGCAGGATTTGATCTCTTTTCTTTACTGTTCTATCTCCAGCATCCAGAACAGCTTTTAGGCTAAAACAGGCGCTCAGTAAATATTTGTCACTTGAATGAGTGGACGTCACGTCAGGACAGAGCTGCCATCACCTCACCTCCTTTCTTTGAGAATCTGCTTTACCCACAGTAAAGCTGGAAAGAACAGTCCTGGGTTCTATATGACTCTGCCCTACCTCTCCCAAGTCTGGCCAGCCACATTTGGCCATGACAGGGACAGAAATCCATTGCGCCTGGCATAGGAATTTGGAGTGGGAACTGAAAGACTGAATCCATTAAATTATGGTGAAAAATGGGCCAGTGAAGTCCATAGCAGTCCCGAGTCACATTTAGTAACAGGAGCAGGGAAAGCCATAAGGAGATGGAAACAGTCAGTCTGTCAACAGAAGCACGAGAATGGGACAGCTGCACCAAAAGAAGCAGAGGTAAGAGATTATGCGACACTGGGGAGAGATTTAGGGGCTTTCTAAAAACCATCACTGTGACCTGCCAGTTCCCTTCCTATGCTTGGGTATTATGAGACTGACTCATCAGCTTTCGATAAACCCTCTTTGTAACTAAGCTGGGTTGAATGGTTCTTGGCCACAGAGCGCAGATGGTAGAGGTATAGGGCCGGTCCGAAGAAGCCACACCCAGGAGCCAGCTTAGCGATCTGTTCCCACCCCTGACCCCTCAGCCTCTGTTCCCTCAGCAAGGCAATTTATTCTAACCGCAGTACCCTCCTGGCTCACTGGACCCAATTGGGCCACTTTGATCCTCTCTCCTGGGAATCTGGAATTAGAACAGAGATGCCAGATCGTTCTGCCAGCAAGGCAAGCCACGTGTTTGGAGAATCACAGGTAGCCAGTGAGCAGCATGAGAAACAATGAGACGGGAAAGAAAGCAGAGAGAAAAGTCGTGATGAGAGACAGAGAGAGACTGGGGGCGGGAGGAGAGGGAAAGGGAGAGGCTGCCCAGGTGCCTGAAGACATCCCAGGTCCCAGTGTCCCAAGCCCCCTTGACGCCTGTACACACCTCCTACCCCTGCTCCCTTAAGACCTCTCTGCCCTACATTAAATTTGCCTATATTGCTTCAGTTAGCTTGAACAGGTTTGTGTTATTTACGGCTGACAAGTCCTTGACTAAGGCAAGGTAGCATGAGCAAGCAGAGGTCCACAGGTGAGCCTGCCAAGCATTCAGAGGAAGCCTCAGAGGCCCTCGGAGCCGCTGGCAAGGAGTGGGACAAAGTTAGACACGTGGCCTTCTGGGAGGATGACGCATTCGTATTCCGCACAAGTTCCTCGGTTTCCACCACCAGACAATGAAAGGGAAGTCCCTTGAGCTGACCCTGGGGATGCTGTTTGGTCACCCGCATGACTTGAGCCCGCCTCACCGGCCAGTCACAGGAACATTCCTGGGCCCCAGAGACTGTCACACCGGGTTTCCAGAAACTGCTCTGCCACAGCGCGAGGCCTCTCGAGACAGTAACCACTTACTGGCTGGCCTCCAATAGGCATCAGGGCTCCCCTGGGCTGGGGGCACTTTCTGCCTCCGATTCTGCCACTCACTGACTAGACAACCAACAGACTCCAGGCAAGGGGCAGAAATGAGTCACCCAAATGCCCCACCTCTGGGCACATCTGGCCATGCCGTCAGGGGGCCTCCTGGAGCTGCCTGCTGGGGACCTCTCCGGACTCATCCTGCTTCAGCCCCCGCGTGGGGGGCCTGGACCAGGAGACGGTCTGGTTCCCCAACGACTATCATAAAATCCATCATTTATTGTCTGTCCCTTTATCTTATCACCGAGGGGACAGTGGGGGTTTCCGGGTGGGCAGCAGACGCAAAGGCACCTGGGGATTTCTGAGGCTGAGCGTATCACACGGGAAGGTTTACGAGCTTTGGTTGCAGAGTCCCCAAAGCGAGTGCTCATCTGCGCATCAGATCTTTGCAGTCAGCAAAAGATCTGCTGGGGTCCGCTGTGCCCAGCTCTGCAGAGACACCCGGCTGATGCACAGAAGGCAGGGCCGTGCCACGCTACTGGAAGGGCTGTGAGCCCGGGGGTCTGAGCTTTCAGCCCCCGGGAAACACCGGGCCCTTAGGAGGTTAGGAGGCACTCACATGGTTCCCGAATGAATTCTGCCTCCCATGCTGTTCACTTTCAAAATTCCTTCTTTGGAAGGCATTTAGTCACTAGACCTGCTAGTGGAGCCCCAGCCCATCCCTCATCAAGCGAGGGAGTCCATCCTCCGAGGGTAAGCAGGTTAGCTTATCTACACTGGAGCCCAGGGAGGGTTGGTGGAGGGGAAAGAAATTCGGGCCACTCCTCTGTCTTCTTCCTTACCAAGCGCTCTGCTCTCTGCCAGGGGAGAGCAGGGTTGAGGCAAAGAGGATCACGCCCCACCCAGTACCGGGCTACCTAGGAGTTAACACCTACTCCTGCCCTTCCAGCAACCACAAGACTCTCTTCAGAACCAGAGAAGGCTCTTTCTCAACCTAAAGTCTTCAGTAACCCTAAGTCAAATGACCCCAGGCTCCAGCTTGGTTTCTCTTCCCCAAGGAATCTTCCTTGTTCTTGAAAGGGTAAGAGTCGCCCTCTGTCAGGGGGCTAAATGAGCACATAACTCCGCGCGCGCACGCGTGTGTGTGTGTTACGGGTGGCAGTGGCGACAGGCATCTTTTTTTCCACCAGTAGAGCCCTACTCAGCAGGTTTCTGAATCCCTTTGTCTCCTTCTGGATGTTCATTGTAGCCCATGACCTGAGGGCCTCACTACCCTAATTCTGCCCCATCACCAGACTGTCTAGGGGAGAATCAGTTACTACTGAGTGTGCCTCTGAATTCTGCTTAAGTGCAAACAACTGCCTGCCTCCCCCCACCCCTCTGTCCCATATAGACCCGCACCTCAGGAGAGCCGGAGAGGACGCCAGGAGAATTTACTAAATCCCACTGGCCTCAAGGAAAGGTTCATTCCCAGACAACAAAACATTCGCCTCCGCCTTCGTTTCCCTTCACAGAACACTGGTTCTAAGCCATGATCCCCCGCTGTCCCCCTGCATGATCCAGGGGCCCGTTCTCACCCTTCTTAGCCTGAGAAGGTCCTGACAATCTCATCTTCTTGTCCATGATGATTTAGGAGTGAGTATGTGACCCAGTTCTGGCCAAGGAGACGTGACGGGGTATGTTCCAGAGGTGTCCAAGAAACGTTTCTTCCCTCCTAAGAGAGACGCAGACTCAGTCCTGTCCCCTGGACGGGGCTCCTGGAACTCTCGTGGCCATAACAGGAGGGATAAAGGAGGACAAAGCAGGGCTTCCCTGTTGGCGCAGTGGTTGAGAGTCCGCCTGCCGATGCAGGCAACATGGGTTCGTGCCCCGGTCCGGGAAGATCCCACATGCCGCGGAGCGGCTGGGCCCGTGAGCCATGGCCGCGGTGAGAGGCCCGCGTACCGCAAAAAAAAAAAAAAAAAAAAAAAAAAGAGGACAAAGCAGAGAGTGTTGCAGAGAAGCAGAACTAGTGGCACAGAAGGCTGTGCCTGGAGCTCACCCTGCTCTCTGCCTCACGTTATGGAAGAAAACGCATTTCCTTGTGGTTTAAGGCAGTCTGAGCCACAGTTTCTGTTCCACACAGCTGCAAATATCCAGGTCTACAACCACCCTGCTAGAGATGCCCTCCTCTCCATGATCGTGCCAAGAGGTCAACCCTGCTAGGCTGGGGACTGTACCCCTCTTCCACCTGCCAATAACCAGGCTAGAAACAGACCCCGCAAAATTCGGGATCTGATCTAGAACGAGGGGGTGGGTGGTTGGACTACCTTCCCTGGAGAGTGATAGGGAGATGGGACCACCTTCTGTGTCCAACCTACACTCCTTTAATGATTGCATGGTGCCCAGGATGCCTTGAGCCCCTGCCCCCTGCCACCCTTATTAGGAAGAATTTTTGAATCAAATAGCATATCCTGCCCCCAGCATATACCATCTGGAACAAAGGCCTGCTGAGGCCAAGAAAAATCTAGGCCATTTCGTGTTTTTAGGCTCCCACTACATTAAAATAAAGAAGTAGGGCTTCCCTGGTGGTGCAGTGGTTGAGAGTCCGCCTGCCAATGCAGGGGACACAGGTTCGTGCCCCAGTCCGGGAAGATCCCACATGCCGCGGAGCAGTTGGGCCCGTCAGCCATGGCCGCTGAGCCTGCGCGTCTGGAGCCTGTGCTCCGCAACAGGAGAGGCCACAGCAGTGAGAGGCCCGCTACCGCAAAAAAATAAAAATAAATAAAGAAGTAATTCCAATACAAGAAATCAGTATAGTTTAAATGTTTACATTCTGCATATGTTAAGTATGTTTCCCATATCCCCTCCTCCCACTTCAGTGTACATAAAATGCTCCAGAAAAGGATCTGGTTATGGAAAATGAATTTAAAGCTGTGGTTTGAAGGTCTTCCTTTTCTCATCTTTTCAGAAGCCCTCTGGGACAGTAAGTATAACATCATTTGGAGCTGATCAAAGGTCTGAATTGGAGATCCTTTGTCAGACTCCCTGATGGTCTCTTCCAGAATCACAAAGGCATCAGCTTTTCCCGGTAACCGGACACCCAAGCACCCATTCCCACCAAGCCTCACTCTTGAATTCTGAGCTTTTAATTATCCAGTGTAGGTGGCAGAGGATTAAAGGTGGCAAGGACCACCACGACAGCCAGAAAAAAAGTAAAAATTTTGGCAACTTCTGCCGGCAATGTGCTGAGGCCCCTCCGGGCTTCCAGGTTCCGGGTCTGGGTTGCCACCCAGCTCCTGAAAGACTCTACAGGGCTTTGTCTCATAAAAACTAGAGACAAAGGCTATGTTTCCCTCACTGGCCCCTCTGAAAGTAATACATACCTCAGAAAAGGAAAACGCTGGCTAGCTTTTGTTAATTACCTAGGGAGTTTAGGATCCCTTTTCTGAAGCAGCAGAGCACAGTGGTCATGAAGCCAGACCATCACTTACATGGCGGCATGAACTCAGACAAAGTACTTTACCTCTGTGCCTCAGTTTTCTCAACTCTACAGGGGAATAGTAGTTGGGTCGTTACATGCATTAAGTGAATTGTTTTATGTGATGTGTTTAAGAACAGTGTCTAGTGCACAGTAAATCCTATGTAATTATTTATTGTGTTCCGATTACTACCCAGGCAGAAAGGAACTTGTGTTGGGTGGATGGCAGGCAGAACAATGACCTCTCACAGAGGTCTACTTCCTAATCCCTAGAACCCATGAATATGTTGAGTTACATGGCAAAGGGAAATGCAGATTGCAAACGGAATTAAGACTGCTAATTCACTGACCTGACCTTGAAATGAGCATATTATCCTGGATTATCTGGTGGACCCAATCTAATCAAGGATCCTTATAAGACGGAGCAGGAGAGGAAGCAGAGCTGTGATGACAAAGTTAAAAACAAAACAAAACAAAAAGAGCACCTCCATAAATCAGTGGAAAGATGAGGCAATAAGTAATGATTCTGGTGCCCCAACTTTTCTGACTAAAGGAATAATGGTTGCTTTAAAACACTGAAGGTAAATAAAATAACTTTCAAGTTTTCTAATAACGGAAAGCATAGTGCCATGTTAAGTCTTCTGGCTTGAAAATGAGGGGCTTCTGATGCCCTTGAAAGATACAAGGTCATTGATTCCATCCCTCAAGAGCTCAGTTTCTTGGAGGGATGTGAAACTGGCTTTATTTTGTATGTTAACTTTGATCCACTTTCAGTAGCTGCCCGGAGAGCTGAGCTGAAAAGATGGTGAGGTCTCACCCACACATAGCTGGAGAGCCGCAATGATTAGCCATTTCTGCTATAAACTCAGGCAAGGAGTTTCGTCCCACCTGCATGCACCTACTCGAAATTCCATGAGGAGTCAGAATGACCACAGACGGGCCAGGGCCATACACCTGACCAGACCATAAACTTGGACTCTGAACTGGCCCACATTCATGGGCATCATCAGTGTCTTGTATTCATGATGGCCCTGGAGAGCTTTATTTCCTCTCAATTTCCAGGTCTGTCCTGTTTCCTTTCATTTTATTTTCACATGTCTAAGTTAAAAAAAAAAAATCTTCACAGGAATGTATAGTGCATCTGAGAAGCTTCCAAAGTTTATTCCTGTACATGAATCGAATGGCACTACCTGTGGGAAGGAAAAAATCCCAGCACCTACTGGAAAGTCTTCACACTGGGGAAAAAATAATACGTATTTTAGAGAGCTAGTGTGAGGATTTTTAACAACATACGTAAAGTGCATTTTGCTAACTGATGTGCTGTGAGTCAAATTCAGCCCTCAGACGTGGTTTTTAGACTGAATTTTCAACCTATAAAAACTATTAATTATTAGGTTAAAATCTAGATCATCCAACTCTCTTTAAAAAGATCTGGTCCAACTTCATCCATGTTGGTCAAATGAGCATCCCCCATTATATTTTCATGGGTTCACCAGGCACCACTGATGCCTTTTATATCTTCTAAAGCAACAAAAAACAAGAAAATGCACCAGTCTATCTGTGGGCCAGGGGCTAGGCAGGAGATCTGAATTTCATGACCAGCTGACTGTCACAACTTGGGCTGGGGGTGGGGGTGGAGGGTGTGCTTAGAAACTGCTAGGGACAACTGGTGGGTAGAGGTAGTTCAACATCCTATACGATAAACAGGACAGCCCCCTACTCCCATCGCCCAGCACAGACTTTTCCCGTCCAAAATGTCCACGGTGCCAAGGCTGGGAACCCCTGCTTTAGAGAGTGATTTTGTTAAAAAATAAAAAAGAAACCACAACGGAGGAACTGCTAATAGTGGGTTTCACTCTGTTTTCTCTCCTAAAGTTAACTGAAAGCAAACAACATTTATGACTCAAGCTTTTGCAGGAAGCAGGGGATGGACGACTGTGGTTAGTGACAAAAAAACAGTAATAAATGGCTTTGCCTGTCTTGTCTCTTTTTCAGAGTCAGGGAGGGAATGAAATGACCAGTAATTATCATTTAAACCGCTGTTTTATCCTCTATCAATCAGAGCTATTCATTCTGGTTACTCTCAGACCCTTGGGCTGAAACCACACTAAATCAGGGTCAAGGCCAGGGTGAATATATAAGGCCAGTCTTTTCATTCTGTAAGTGCTAATGACCTGGGCTGAACATCAATGGCAAGTTTCCATGAAAAAGCCATCTGAGATCCTAATCTAGGAACAAACGGTTCTATACACGGAGCCTATTACCTTGTTTTTAATATTCTGTATTCGCTGGGACCACAGCTGTAAACAACTCTTCAGTCTCATTTCTCCATGAAGTTAATTTGCACTGTGTCAGCACTGCAGGCTTTTTGCATATGTTCAGGACAAGCTGATATGAGCACGCCTGGAATGAATAATGTTTAGTAAAATCAATAAACCCTATTATTAGTCACTAAGGGGACTGATTTTATGTCTATAAAAGTAAAACAATTAGAACCGTATTAATGGCAGATTCATCATAGTAATATAATGGAGCCAAGTAGGCTTGTCTTCTGGGAATCTTTAATTTACCATTCAGTACTGACTATGTACTCAGCCAGAGAAATGGCACACATAATATAAACAAGCTCTGGCCTTTGGCAATTCATGTTGTCATCAGCAGAGACAACACTGTAACAGTAAGGGGAAGAAACAAAACTTCATTCAGTGATTAATGGAAACCAGTCATGAATAATGTTCCAGTAAGAACCTGGAGGGAGAGCCTATTCTAATTGCATTCTGCTTTCGGTCATATATCTCTTTGTATCTATCAGCACTCCTGTTTACTACAGTAGCAGAGTTAAGCACGGTCTGATGCCCATATTTATACTCTACCTATTTAGGCACCTAACTAGAAGTAATTAAAAGCCTGGTGCGTAATAAGCATATATCTAATCATTGTGCAGCTCAGGCGAGATTGGCTTCCCTATGATTTTTTAAAATACTTATTACTAAAGGCAGGAAAATCATCAGGAATCCACAGTATCCCCCAGCCACCACCAGGAACGTGATAACATGGCTGGTGAAGATGTAAATTGACCTTAGTTCTGGTCCTGTGTTTCGACGCTGAATTGTTTAGTCAGTTCTAGAACTGGAGCAGCACATAGGCAACCAAATGTCATACTTTAAACAGTATTCTGAACAGAGGAAACATACTTGTTTAACTGGTATAAGACAAATTACATCAGGTCTTCAAAGACACATCAAGACATGGTCTAAGAACTGAAAAAATGTGATAACTTTAAAAAGTGATGAAAAATAGGTGAAATACGCTGACGTGTAGCTAACACCATAAACAATGTTAGACAAAAGTCATAAGAAAAGCCGCTTTCAGGTGGCTTCCAAAAGTAGAGGAAGTATTTTTGATTGCAATTATCTATTCACTTGTGAAGCAAAGGCCCCCAAGTAGGAAAACTAACCAAATTATACCAAGACAAATTCTGTCAACTTAAAGAACCGTCTTAGGAAAAACCAAGGGGGTAGAACTCTTATTAGTAGTTATAGTAAAATCATTAAAACTTACAGCTGGGATAAAGCATCAACCAGTCCAAACACATGACACACACCCCAACTCTAGGGCTTTGGCTCTGCTTTTGCATCTCACTGCAATGTTCCCCCCACCGGATATGTGCATGACTGCTTCCTCATCTCCGTGAGTGAGGCCTTTCCTGATCACTCTAGCTGTATTGGGTTGGCCAAAAAGTTCCTTCGGCTTTTAAGTAAAAATAAATAAATTGTCACCAAGAACTTTATTGAACAACATATTCACCGTTTTGTTCCACTATCTTCTGCCATTTTTCAGGCAACTTCATAATTCCATCTTCCCAAAATTTTTTACCTTTTTGAGCAAAGAACTCTTCCAGGTGCCTTTTACAGTCTTCCAGGGAATTGAAATTTTTCCCATTAAGAGAATTTTGTAAAGATCGAAATAAATGGAAATCCAAAGGTGCAGGGCTTCCCTGGTGGCGCAGTGGTTGAGAGTCCGCCTGCCGATGCAGGGGACACGGGTTCGTGCCCCGGTCCGGGGAGATCCCACATGCCGCGGAGCGGCTGGGCCCGTGAGCCGTGGCCGCTGAGCCTGCGCGTCCGGAGCCTGTGCTCCGCAACGGGAGAGGCCGCAACAGTGAGAGGCCCGCGTACCGCAAAAACAAAAACAAAAACAAAGGTGCAATGTCTGGTGAATATGGGGGATGAATCAGAACCTCCCAGCCAAGCTGTAACAGTGTTTGCCTGGTCATCGAAGAAACATGTGGCCTTCAGTTATCCTGGCAGAAGATTATGCATTTTCTGTTGACTAATTCTGGATGCGTTTCATCAAGTGCTGCTTTCTGTTGGTCTAAGTGGGAGCAGTGCTTGTTGGAATTAATGGTTTGGTTTTCTGGAAGGAGCTCATAATAGAGAACTCCCTTCCAATCCCACCAAATACACAACATCACCGTCTTTGGATGAAGACCGGCCTCTGGTGTGGTTGGTGGTGGTTCATTTCGCTTGCCCCACGATCTCTTCCGTTCCACGTTACTGTACAGTATCCACTTTTCATCGTCCGTCACAATTTGTTTTAAGAACGGAACATTTTCGTTACGTTTGAGAATCGCGTGCGGAAATAGTCAAGAAGGTTTTTTTCTCGCTTAACTTAATGTGGAACCCAAACATCAAAGCGATTAACATAACCAGGCTGGTGCAAATGATTTTCAGCGTTTGATTTGGACGTTTTGAGTATGTTGGTTATATCCTGGGTGGTATAATGTTGATTGTTCTCAATTAATGTCTCGATTTGATCGCCATCAACTTCAACTGGTCTACCTGACCGTGGAGCATTGCCCAAAGAGAAGTCTCCAGCATGAAACTTTGCAAACTACTTTTAACACGTTCGATCAGTCACAGCACCTTCTCCACGAATCGTTTTTTGTGATTCAGTTGTGTTTTTTACCTTTCTTGAAATAATAAAGCATAATATGCCGAAAATGTTGTTTTTCTTCCATCTTCAATATTAGAATGGCTACACAAAAATTCACCAGGTTTGATAAGGTTTTTTTTTAATGCACGCTAATATGACAGCTGTCACAATACAATCTAACAAAACTGTTTCGAATGAAGTTAAAGACAACTAAGCGCTACTTACTAGAGCCATCTTACAGGAAAAAACCGAATGAACCTTTTGGCCAACCCAATAGTTACAAACACCCACACATCCCTCATGCCCACTCCCAGACTTTATTTTTCTCCGGGGCATTTATCAACCATCTAACATACTCCACATAGTACTTACATATTTTATTATGCTTACCCCACCTACTAGAAAATGCAAACTCTATGAGGACAGGAATTTTTGTCTGCTTTGTTCATGGCTATATCCCAGCACATGTACAGTGCCTGGGATAAAGCAGGTGCTCAGAAAGTACTTGCTGGGAAGGAGGGAGAAAGGGAGGGAAAAAGGGAAGCAAGGAAAAGGAAAAACAGTGAGAAAGCAGTTAATTCCGTATGTTCGGCATAACATATGCTAGTAAAACAATTTAATGACAAGTCAAGTTTTCACACATTTTACCTACTGTCCACACGTCACAAGCCTGACATCTTTGGAATATCATTCCATACCACAGAAACCTGTATGTATCAATTTGTAGTGATATTATACTCTGTATTTGAGTAAATACCCAATAAAGATACATATATCCACTGGATTCTATCCACTTATTTGGTTGTTAAACCTGGGTGTCATATAAGAAAAGTCAGTATTTCTGTACTGTATCTTATGCAATGGACATTCATAATATTAAGGAACCTTTCTTTGGGAATTAGAAATACTATCAGCCAGCTAGAAATAACATGAGACAGACAAGAAGCCATTATATATATTAAAAAAAAAAAACCTTTTTAATTCTGATTGCCAAATTATTTAAGGCAGGTATAAAAAAGGAAAGCATTCAATATACATTTTACATAAAATAAACTAGATTACAGCATAAAACAAGTAACCAGGCAATGGCGTTAAAGTCTCTCTCTTCTAAAACTGGATAATTGTAAACATTAAAAAAAAAAAAAAAAAGGACTGCAGGACTATTCAAGTAATAGAACAATCACAGATGTCTCTGGTATGCAGGCAATTGGGTTATTTGCCATTCAAGATTATCAAAAATGACACCTCATTATTCACAGATGCTCATTATTTCCCCGTTTTAATCTTTACATTATATACAACACAGTTTTTGTGGTACTGGCAACCCCATGCCTTCCAAAAGTATTTTTTCCACAATACACAAGTACAAATAGTGACTACAGGAACATTTTACACTGATGCATCGTAACAGGGGCCACCAAACAGACATCTAAATTGTACCCAAGTGTCGTCATCACAGTTAGCCTTTCTGAGGGGCTTACGGGAAATATATGAAGGATACGCAAGGTTCAGGCACACTGATACATAACATTATTTATTTACAATTGAAAAGCAAAAGGAAAAGAAAGTAAGCAGCCTTCCGTGGCTAACACTTCTCAATTTGACAAGCACATCTTTTATCTCCTTTACTGAGCAGTTTGCGACCCGGCAGCAGACCCTGTGTGTGCGAGCCTGGTTACTGATACAAAAAGTATAGAATATATATGTGTATGTGTGTGTGCGTGTGTGTGTGTGTGTGTGCGTGCGTGTGCGTGTGCGTGTATATACATATATGTATACGTATATATATATATATATATATATAAAACAGAAGTTTAATTACAGCAACATTTGTTACTCTCTGATAAAATCTGTAATTTACAAAAATGAAATGACTGGTTTTTGCCTGCCATTAAGGCATTTCAAATTAACACCATGGAACTGATGTCTGTATAAAGCGCTTCCCCATGTGATCCAGTCACATGACAACGTACATTTCCAATCTTGTTATTCTCTGCAAGAGAAAAGAAAACCTTAGCAGAGGGGTTCCATCCACATTTGACACTGAAAATATGAAAACTGTAAGACCAACAGACATTTTAATTCTATTCAGTCAATGGAACTCAATTCCATAGAAAGTGAATGAACACAAGGGTAATGACAGACAACGTGAAAAATAAATTATTTTCCTTTTTAACACAACTTGAGGGGTAATTGAAAATATCAAAGAACAAACATTACCTTTAGCACTATGGAAATACATTCCTCCATTTGCAACTTCATTTTTAAACATAATAAAACAAAGGGAGTCATGGTGAATTATTTTAACAAAGCAGTGAAGACAACCTAAGAAAGTTTCAACCGTTTAAGACACAGGTCAGTTAATCACTAACGTACATTACAGCTATAAGAATGGAATAGAAGTTGCATGTGAAGCATAGTGGTAAAATAAGCACATTCACTCCAATATCAAACCCTTAGGAGCTAAGTGTTTGGTCTAAAAAGCCTACACTTGCTTCCTCCCACCATTAAGATGTCTCTACCTAGAAAACTGATTCAAAACATAGAGGCTCTTTACCTTCTTTGTGCAGGAAACATTCCTGATGCAGATGCCTGGGCAGCCACCTGCTGAGAGGCAACGAGGGCAGCAGAGGTCAAGCCTAATGGGGAAAAAATGCAGGGTTTCTGTGACTTTCAGAAATGTAAAAGTAGATGCAGGCCCAATGGTGAAAGGCTGCAGACCCTGTGAGTAGCCATCTGTCCTTTCAACACACACACATGAAACGTTTCATGCATCGAGGACAGACTACAAACTGCTCGGTCTAACCAGTACCCATCCCTTCAGTGAATACTCGGCGGTTTTCTTAATAGCTGTTCAAAGTGAATACAGCATTCCATCTCTCTGGCTCTGCGTGGTGCTAAATGGTTTGCACGCATTCCTGAATAGGAAGCTCAGGAGGAATGACAGGTACCAGGTAACAACAGGAATCAAAAGTCACAGTGAATTATAGAAGCGACATTCTATTTGCTTAGAATACAATACTTTCATAATAACTTTTACCACTTTAACGTTTTTCCCAGTGATTGAACACCAATGTATCCCATAAGGTACATGGAATCACTGAATTGAACTTAGAAATAGTCTTAACTTTTACCCTGCAAGAGAAAGGGAGCAGTAAGAGAATGTAATAGCTCCAAATGGCAAGAAGTTGCCTAACAGAAAATTCTTTAGAAAACCATCCCGGAAAAAAATAGAGGAAACAGATGTAAACTTCGTGAAGATGACTCTCTCCTTCTATGTCCTCTATGGTCTCTTTTAACACCACTATTTGACACCAAGTAACATGAGCTGAATGAATTTAAATGACCCCTTCACGTGGGGATAGCGCTTCCTACTTTTGGAAGTACCTTCAAACATATTATTGTTTGTTATTATTGTTTTCAGACAGCAGAGTAAGAGGCAACTTGGCAAGCACTGCAGACCAAATTGTGTCCTTCCAAAATTCCTATGTGGAAGCCTTAACCCCCCAACGTGACTGTTTGGAGATAGGACCTATAAGGAGGTAATTAAGGTTAAATGAGGTCCTATAGGTAGGGCCCCGAACCAACAGGATTAGTGTCCCTATAAGAAGAGATACGAGAGAGTAACTCTCTTCCCCGCCGCGGCCCCCCAGCTCTCCCCATTCACAAAGAGGTCACAGGAGCACACAGCAAGACGGCGTCCGTCCACAAGCTGGGAGGAGAGCTCTCACCAGAAACCAACCATGCTGGCATCCTGATCTCAGACTATAAGCCTCCAGAACTATGAACAGAAATACATTTCTGTTGTTTAAAGCCATAAAAACTGTGGTATTTTGTTATGACAGCCAAAGCTAAGACAGCAAGATCCTAGCAAGTGATCTGCTGGTAAAGATGGTGCCACTCCCCCGCCCCTGCCATGAGGTGACAGAGCTAGGACAAATGCTCAACTAAAACATCACAAACTGAAGGTTCCTCACGTCAGTTGCTGTGACTCTTTAAAAATGTTTCTCCTCTTTACTGAAAGGGTCCCAGGAGTGAAGGGCTGGAAGAGTCCCTGGATTAGGTTATAAAAAATGTTGAGCTTGATTACGTGACTCCCATTACTTCCACGGGAAAAAGAGCAATCTCAAGGCCTGCAGAGATCAGGGCTAGTCGTTTCACCAAAGCCTCCCACCAACCCTCCCTGTGCCACAATTTCCCCGCAGCAGCTATCTGATCTTCTGATTGTTATATTCAGTGCCCCAGACACTGGCCACCACCGATAACATCAACAAGTGACAATTATTAAGTGGTAGCCATTTCACTTCCTAACAGAATACAGAGATGTGGGAATAGCCTTAGTTGTGTCCCAAGGAAATACCAGGAAAGAAGTCTTAAAAACCCTCCCCAGAGTTAATTCACTCAACCTTTTCATTTGAAGTCAAGGAAGGCAGTTTTGGCAACTGTTTTCCAAAGCAGGATGAACAGAGGCACAAGTAAGACAGAGCTGCTGACCTTGGAAAGGGTCGTATTGCCCAGGGATGAGTGGGTACCCCATGCCCACATGGGTGTGGTGGTGTGTATGCAGGTGCCGCTGGCCGAAGGGGGAGTGGCGGTCCCTCTCCCTCTCCGCTTCCCGCTCTCGCTCAGCTGAAGACTTTTCCACAGGCTGCAACAGAAAAGAGAGAGATTCCCCCCTTAATCCTCTGAACAACAATCCGGAGGAGCGTAGGAAACCACCTTGCTCCCTTTGGCAACAGGTGCTAACGATTAAAAAGTAAATACACAGACACTTAAAATTCTTTATTAATGGAAGATCATTTCAAAAGACATGCATTAGTTTCAACTGGAATTGAGCCAACACTACAGTACTGCTCCCCGCCAAAGCAGCATCAATGTTTTCCTCAAATGACTGAAATAAGAGGACCCCTCTCATCTCACTCATAATTGCAGGTTTAGAATCGACCCAATTTCTTCCTAGAAACAACTTGCACATGGGGATCAGGAGAAGAAGGAGTTGTAGAGATTTCTTTCAGGTCAAGTTTTCTGATTACTCTTCTATATTAATTACAATTTGTGAGGGGAATATATCTCACAATTTTAAGCCTATCTTTATACTTACCTCCACTGAGAACATACATCCTAATATTATATGTTAATATCAAGCAAAGCAAATCATTGCCCTACGCCTCCGGAAGTATTCCAAAATCTCTCCATCTCTGAACACTCAGAGAAGCTCCAGTTCTCCCAAATCATACTTTGGTTAAGGATCGTGGGTTTCCGAGACATTTTTACCCACTAGAACTTAACCACTCTTTCGCTAAAGTTCTTTTTCTTACTTGAAAACAATCTTCGCGCTAGGAGTACTCTTAGGAAAGGAGTCATGAATCATCTTTCCCGGTTTCTTTACGGAGTCTCAGGTAGGCACACTCAGACGCACATTACAGTGCCCATATTTTAATTTATTCCGAACTTTTCTTTTCTAGGCAAGAACTACCACATCCTTTGTATTTTCTCTCTTCCCAACAGTCTCTAGGACTAGCAATTGCACTTTTCTGGGGGAGGTGGGTGCGTGGGAGTGGAGCCGTCTTTCACAAAGACACACGTCTGAATCACTTCCGCAGAGCTACAGGGATGTGTGGAGGAGTCAAGGTCAAAGCAGAACAGAGACAGCCGCCACTCCTTAGCCAAGTGACTCACTCTGGCACACGAGTGCGACACAAATATTTCGCGCCCAAGGTTGGTTCCTATGAATTTAAATGTCTGGCTAACAAGCATCCTCCTGGGTAAGCAAGGTATAGATTTTCCAACAGAAAAGACTGCTGCTACCTTACACGCTTTCACAATTTTTCCCCCATGTATGAAAGCATCTTATTTTTGAACATGCCATTCTTTCCATATTAGACTAAAACAGCACCCTGAAATCACAGCTGGGTTCCAAAACCATTTATATTTCAAGACTGTTCTCTAGCTTGTCTGCTTTTCTCCCCCTGAAACATAGTACTTGTTAGTGATGACAAAAGGAGGCATACAGCGGGAGACTTGCTGCGGTACTGGCTGGCGTGCTGGTGGAGCAAATCCAGTGCTTTCGATTCAGTGGTTGTTTTCGTGGTGATGCTAGGGCTGGTATTGACCTTCTCTGCCTCTTCTCTCCCTGACATCTTCCCGTAAACAGGGTAATGAAATCCTGGCGAGAGATAGGCCCCTGCAGATACACAACAAATGCCACATCAAGTTACAGACGACATCTTAAAAAAAACCCAAAAAACAAAAACCATTTGGATGACATGAATTTGGGACAAGAGTCGGAGATCTTCAAGTAGGGAATAGTGCATTAAGAATGGGCTACGTCATCGTTAAACTGTATCTAGGTTCTCCGATTCTCTTCTCCCAGTTAATTCATCCTGATGATCAGAGGTTTCTAAAAAGAAATGAGCTTCCAGCCATTTCATATGTTTATGTGTCCGTTTAACTCCAAGGAATAGTAACTGTTATGATTATGACAGTAAGTGCTCAGAATATTTTCCTAGGCCATAAAGTATCTGTCAGTCTAATGGCTGCAGCAGACCATCAGAGCCTATGGAAACTAGAGCTAAGGACTCTTGACATTTCGTCTAAAAAATGAAAAATCTTCCATGAAATCCATTTCATCTTTGGGACTTCTTTAAGTAGCATTAAATACAAGCCAAACAAAGGTCCCTCTTGAAGCATCTAATTTATCCTGAGTTTTAAAATAGCTAGTATTTGAACACAGCCTCTTCCCTCCAATACAGTGAGAACCCGTGACACGTACCAGGGTAACTGTGCATTAGGACGGGAGAAACAGCCCGGTATGCAGGGTGGCTGGGGTCATACATCTGCGGGTAAGGGTAAGCATGCAAGTACTGTATGTAGGACTGATGCTGACTCATGGGGGAGGAGACGGCCACTCTGGCTCCCCGAGAGTCCTTCCAGTTCACGGGAGTCTTGCGATCATCGTTTTTCAGCTTGCTCTCATCCAAGGATTGAGAATCAGGACGCTTGGCCTCTTTGGGCTCCTCTTTGATGCTCGTTAACGATACGGGAAGGCTGGGCACACCACCCTCTTTGTTGGGGGTTTTCCTGGGACTATCCTCTTTTAGTTTCTTCTCTCTATCGAGTTCTTCTGACTTTTGCGGGTCTAGGTATTTGGGTTGGTATACATAATGATGCCATGTCCTTGAATCTGGATCCTGATTTTGGGGGAAAAAAAGAAGACATGTTTCAAAATTTCAATTTTCAAGAAAAACTCATTCATCACCATGACAGCACGATTACTATGACTTCTAAGTGAACATTTATTTATATGCTCGCACTGTGCAACGAGCTTTACCGCCTCCTCTCACAGAGGAATAATGTCTGAGGTAGGCATCATGAATAATCCCTTTTACAGAAGACAAAAGCTAAGTTTTTCAAGCTCAAGTAATATCAGGGTCACACCGCTGCCCAGTTCGTGGAGCTGAGCTTCAAAACTTAGCTCCGCTGGAATTCAGAGCTGGGCTGTTAAGGTCAATTCTTAACATTAGGTAACATCCTCAGACATATTTAATCTAACCTCATTTTCCTTTTAACATCTCACACAGGTAAAAAGAATTCAGAAAACTCAAGCTGATAACAATGTTTTACTTACTGTTTAAGTAAGTTTTACTACAGTTTAAGTAATTATTATATCAATTTACATCATTTAGAGGGGAAAACTCTTGGTTTCCTAAGACATTTTCTTCACCTACTGCAGCTGAGGCTTAATATAACTGCATCACGTCTCATTATGTGCTAACATCTTAATCAAAACAAAATTAAAAATTAACAGGACACATTATGGCTTTTCTACCAGGAAACAAAGGCATCCATCAACCTCCCAAATTGTATAGTTCTAATGCAGCCCTGTGAAGTCACAGCTTGATTCGAGCCTCCAGAAATGGGGAAACCGAGGGTCCTTAAATGGCCTTTGCGACCTGCCCATGCCATTCATGATATAAACCCACTGGGTATCTGGGGTTAAGGCCCAACTCTGGGACAGAAATGAGCATGAAGAAAGGATTCTGTTGCTCTGATTCACCAGGGACCTCTAAGCCCCCCTCCCTCTCAGTGGGGGCTGGGATGCTAGGAAATACCAGAATTCATACTCGTGGGACTGCAGCTGAGTCAGGACATCTGAATTGTGACAGAAAGTGCTGGCACATGCGTGGTTTCACGGTGACCGATTTTCAGGTGTTGTCACATTTAACCTCAGACTGGCTGACCAGGGGGGCTCTGGGGTGACTGCCTGAGACCCATCCGCCCAGACTCCCCGCTCTCCTCACAAGCAAGAAGCTCTGAGCTCTGCTCTGGGGTCCTTAATGTAGAACGTAAAACGGAACTCTAGGCACCTCAAGACACCCCGAGTTTCATTAAAAAGATGAGTGGGAAATGTGAATTTAAGGTCCCCATCTTCATATGCCCAGAAGATGCCAAAATGAATTTGAAAATGTAAAAGAACAAATTGTTTGAGTGCTCAGACTCAGAATCTCAGAGTTAGAAGAGAACTCAGCCACTGTGGGGTAGAATTCCCTCACTCTGGACTCAGAAAGAAGTGAAGGGACCTCATCAGAGTCAGTTAGTTAACGGCAGGGAACATGAGTCTGCAAAGCACATGGCCAAGGTTCTTTTCACTACACAACATGACAAGGAAACAGTGAGCGATGTACATTTCAGAGGTACACAAGAACTCCCGAGAATTCATTGAAAATATTTTTCAGGAGAAGAGGAATCCAGCCTAAGGAGCCCTTGGGTGGATTTCCTGTGAAGAACTCTTAACCAGATCAAGCCCAGCCACGTACGAGCCTCAGACTGCTCTCTCCCTGTGGGGACCACACTCCACAATCTTACTTGTTTAAATCTCGAGGTTGGGTCTACACCTGTCTGCTTCATAGAGTCCATGACAGATTTCATTTCTACAGCTTCCTTAATAAGCTGGTGGTTTTCCATCTGCTTAGCTTTGAAGCTGTCGGCCTGAAGCTGCTGCTGGTGATTGGAGAGAAGCTGTGATTTACCTGTCTCCTCAGATTTATTAGGCACTGACGGCCCTAGTTTAGAATGGTTTTTGTTAGGCTCCGGAGTAGAGGGAGCTTTTGAGATTGTGGCCGATGGCATGTTTTTCTGTTTACTGTCCTCTTTGCCCAGCTCTTTCAAGGGGAGCTCATTTTTCCTTTCACAGTCTCCTCTCCCAGTTTGGGCCATTTTCTGCTCTGCCAGCCTCTGGTCCTCATAGTACTTCTCATACTGCTGTCTATAGGCAGGGCTGGTGGCCATCAGAGACTTCTGGTCCATATAGAGCCCGTAGGCATATTGGCCATAATACAGTGACTGAGCCAGGGCCGGGTGTCTCTGCGTGATCACCGATTGGTGCTGAGGCTGTAAGGATGCAGAATTATGGTCCACTTTCTTGGCCTCGAGCTGCTCTGCCTTGTCTTTCTTATCTGCATCTTCCTCAGACTCCTTCTTGATCTTCATTCCCTGCGCGCTCCCGCCGTTCCCAGCTACAGGGGCACCGACCTGCCCAGGGTGCATGTAACTCGGAGAATAATAAGGATCGTAGCCATGGTAATAGGGAGAGTGGGACTCTTTCATCTGAGATGATTGTGCTGTCGTTGAAGAATGCCCTTTTACAACACCGTCCTTACTGGAAAGGATATCTGACGGGGAACTGGCCTTGGACCTCACGCCCTCCGACCTGCTGTCAGAACCGCCGTCATCGGCAGCATCAGAGATGTCCGAGTAGGCAGGGCTGCTCGTCTTGGCTGCGGAACTCTCGGCCCCATTCTGGGTCAGCACGTGCAGCGGGGCCACGGGCACCTGCCCGTTCACCAAAGCGCTGCACTCCATCCTCGAGGCACTCCCGATGGAAGGGCTGGGAGCGTTGTCGGTGAAAGTGTAAACCTTATCAGCCTCGGCTTTGATACTGGCCATCCGACTCTCTTGTGACTCGGACAGTCCGTTCGCCAGCCCTTCATTCTTGTTGAGGTGGTCCTTTAAAAAATGCCCAGATACATCTCTGCCAGCCCCCTTGGCGTCCTCTAGTTTGCCCAGCTTCGCATCCGTTTTCGGGCTCCCCGTCTCCTTCCCTTCTTTGTCCTTCAGCTTCCGCTTCTCCTTTTTCTTTTTGTCTTTGAGCGACACGAGCGCTGGGTTCACGGTGACGGGCTCCCCCATAATCGTGGGCTTTGGCTGAATGGGCTTTAACGGAGGACTCTTTGGTGTGGCCTGGACCGCTGTGGTTGTGAGGGAGGGCAGTCCGGGTATGGTCCCCGTGGTGGTGCCCGTAAAGGCTGCGGTGGGAATTGCGATTAGCTGTGGCGGCGTTGGGGCCGGAGCAGGGGCAATGGGCCGGGCACTTTTAAGCTTAGAGAGGTTTTTGTCCATTTTGCAACTGTTGGCTTTTTTGCCCTTTTCTTTCTCTCCCAAATTTTTCTTGTCGATCAAGCCTTCTGCTTCCAGTTTGGGCATTTCGGCAGCCGAACTGCCGTCTGCTGCCGAGCAGCTGTCTACGGTGGCCGTCATGTTGGAGATGACTGGAAGGTTGTTGAGGTCACTGTTGAGGCCCTTCTTTTTGCCGGAATTCTTCCCAGGCTTCGATCCGATAACAGAGCCCGGGCCATTGCTCATCAGCTCTCTCTTCCCCTTGGGGGTTCCGGGGGGGTTCCCCGAGCCAGGGGACACTGGCGCCTTCACCTGCTCGTAAGTCGATACACTTGTGCTTGGCTCGCTGCATTCCAGCGCCACGTTGCTCAAGGCCTCCTCACAGTCCGAGATCTTGCCCTCGCTGTCCGGTTCGAACTCCAGCTTGTTCTCTGGGTCTAAGTGGGCGTGAGCCTGGTGGTACCTGAGGCCGTTGATGTGCTTGTACTTTTTGTTGCAGTTTGGGTGTGGACAATCAATCAACACCGGAGAAGAGCAGCCCTGGTCCAAAAAAGTCGTCTCTGGTTTCCCTTGAGGGGTGGTGGGAGTGCTTCTCGAATTTGTGCGGACACGCTTCCCGGGCTTACTGTCCTCGGAGCTGGAGTTCAGGTCTAGCTCCATCGGAGGCTTGTTTTTCCTTTTGTTGGTGGAGGAGGGGCTGGCTTTGATGTCCTCCGCAGCACAATTCGGGGGTGTCCTTCGCCCGCTGGCATTAAGGCTGCCCCGCCTCCCTTTCCCATTGGCCCCCCCTCTGTTCTTGTTCTGCAGCCCTCTGGACTCTGTGAAGCTGGCCTCTGAGCCCGGGGCAGCTGCGGTAGACCTCGCTCTTTTCCCCCGGCCCCGGCCCCCTCTCATCTCCAGGTCGCTGGTCGGTGACTCGCAGAACCTAGGGAAGCAAGTAACAGATGTCAAAACGAGCATCCCCAAAGGAGCCGAGTGAAATCACAAGGCACGCAATGCAGCAAAGAGCAGGCAACACCCCAGCAGCTTGAGGGCTGGGCCCAGATAAAGAAAAGTCACCCAATTCTTCCACTGACAATTTCAACACCTGCGAAAGAACAGGCTACCAATGGCTTATGTTCTTCCTCAGAAAACCAGCTCGGGTAGCTAAGTTTCCAATCCAGTTCAAATTCCCATATTGAGAAAAAGAAAACAAAGGAGAAAGAGAAGGGGGCAGGAAGTAGTGATCTCCCTACAAAAAAGCAACCCAGCATCTGCATTTTACTGTATTCAATCCTGAATTGCTCATTGCTCTTTTGCCTGGTTTCAATTACAAACTGACTTTTATGTATTATTAATCTCTCTCTGTAGTCTCCTTGCAAAGAGAGGATGGGGGAAGGAGAGGGCAAGAAGAGGAAGGAGGAGAGGAAAACAGAGCCTGAAATCAAAGGCTCCATGCCTACCTGGGAGGGGCCCAGTCGTGCTTGGTGCAGTCCAATAAGGTCCCTACGTAAGTTTTGTTCCTCCACGTGACATTGACCACTAGGACACCTGCAGGAGTGGGGAATGAAGATGGACCAAGGTTAGCACAAATTACCCTATTTCCAGTTCATTTATTATTACTGTTCTTTTTACCAGCAAAGCTCTATTCTCATTTGCTTTCAAAAGCTGTGGTTTGCATTCTTCCTCTTTCTGGTTTCAGTGACCTCAAGCAAAAACCCACAGGAAATCATGTGTGTGTGTTCACGAGCATACGCGCGTGGTACAAAAGGGTAAGGGCTGCGTGTGAGAGTGTAATCAAGATACTGCTGACAGAAGGAAATGGTTTTTGCCATGTCCTGCTGTAAAACAGCAACACTCACCTCTTAATTTTTCTATTATTACACATAATTGCTTTCGTTTGGCAAGCAGCCAACAAAAACTAAGCCCCAGTTACCAGTGCTTAAACCAGAAGGTGACTGAAAGGGATCGGTTTTGCTTCCAATTCAGCAATATAAAATAACGGTGATTTTTATTTAGGAAAAAAATGATGCGCGTGCACAAAAATAGGTCTAGAAGGGGGGAAAGCGGGAGCTTGGAGTTCAGATAGCAGACAATCAGCTATGATTTCTCTTTCCTAATCCTCCCCTCTCTGGCTTTGTGAGACAAGAATCAGCCTTGGTATGGTATCTGTTTCACTGTTTGGTATTGTTTCATATTAAGGACTCCTAAAATAGCCCTCTTAAGAAAATAAATGTGCACAATAGGTTTGCTCTTGGGGTTATCTTTAGAATCAACTTTAGTAAGCATTTGCCACAGAGGATTAGGAAAAAAAAAAAAACAAACAAACAACCTCAAAACCAACACGCTTGTTTCCTGCAAGCCATTCTGCTTTTCCCAACTGCTTTGCAGACAGACAATTTAATTTAGCGCTGCATCTGTGAATTACTAAACTTAAGTGCACTTAGTATACCAAATGTCACAGGGAAACAAAATATAACATCCTCTTTATTTCTCTAGAGGACAAGTGCCGTATTTTTTTAAACTCACTCCTTTAAAGCATACAGTAAAAGGACCTAGATTTTGAGACACACATAAAATATTAGGGTAAAGAAATAAAGTATTTAAGTGTGTCTTAGTTTCTATAAAGCACCACTCCCCCTTCTTTCTTGGAAACACCAAGGGGCAATACTCAAAGTCTATTTCTAGCTGGTTTACTCGCTTGCTCACTGCCGTTTTGAATTCTGCAGAAAATCTGTACTGAACTCCTTTGTGGCAAGGGACACCTCACAAGGTAAGACTCATTTCCTTGGGAATGTCTTTAACAGCAGGTAAAATATTTGCATCGTTGGGACTCATAGTGGGGAAGAAAGGATCTCTTTCAAAAGGCCCAAAAAGAGATTTAAAAATTGTTTCCCATATGGTCTGTGTTACTATTACTTAGGTGACAGCTGAACTTACTCACTATATCAGTGGGGGGCGGGGGGGGGGGGTGAGGGGGAGTTAGCACGAAGCAAAGCAAGCATTTCCTCAAATCATAGTTGACTCCATTCTAATTCCTTCAGGGAAAAAAAAAAAATTAAAGCCATTGAGTATAAAAATTCTTATTGAGATGAGAATCGATGGTAATTAGGCATTTGGTCAAAATGTGCACAAGACGGAACAATTGGAGGAAAGGATTCTTTATGAGCACATCCCTTCAGGAAAAGGGAGCGGGTGGGAGACAAGGCGAAGGGGAAGACGAGCTGGTTTTCTCATCATCTGCTCTCTGGGGCACTGTGTGTGGTGTCAAAGACCTTTGCAGCTGCTTAAAATTCTTTAGCATGTCAGCTATATTTACAGTGCAGGAATCTATCTGTAGTGCCAGAAGGGTACTGCATTTTAGCTTTAGACGCAATAGGCTGAAACACCGCGTTCCAGAGTCCCTGATGTAGCACAAATGTATAATTAAAATTGCTTGAAAGGAAACATGAAAGAAACAACAAACCCTCCATTCTTACAGTAATAAAATTAAAAACAGGAAAAGTCTGCACAGACACTTAACATTTGTCTGCAGTGAAAGGCTTTTGTTATTGCTTTTCCCCAAAGGGTTTCGCGTTTCCAGCAAATGATGGCCGCGGATTGGCCGACGCCTGCTGGGAACGCCGGCGTCTGATTGGCTGAGCCGAGGGCGGCCGCCCGGACCAGCGAGGCAGCAGCCCGGGATAAAGGAGCATCGCCAGGGGAAGAGGCGGCCGCGGTGGCGGGCTCGCCACGAGGCGAGGGCGCGCTCCCTGAGCCGGGGCTCTCTTGGGGACAGAGGGCTGCCCAGCTCCGTAAATCAACGCGGGCTGATCCGTGTGTTGAAAGGCTACTGTCCGCGTGACCGTGCTGGCTTTCCCAGCACGACCCACACTGCGCAGCTCCACGCACACACATCACGCCAGCCGGCTCACAACCGTCTCAGCATCAAATTCCTGGTCTCGGAACAGGACAAAGGGAAACGTGGGGGCCGGAGAGAAGGACGGGACCCCAACACAAAGTTAATCGTTGGTTAGGTGGGGTTATCGGGTGAAGCTGTCACATGGGAGAAACACAAGTTGAAACTTCCACACTGCAAAACTATTCCCATCGCCTGACACTATTTCTTGAAGCCACACTCCTATCTAAGTACAAGTGACAGAATTATAAATCATTATCATTCTGAAAAAAAAAAGTCTATTTTCAACTTCAAAGGGCCTCAATAAGTCAGCCTAATTTTCCTAGAATCCCTCTATATTTTAAAAAATGTTCAAAATAAATGCTCTACTCCCTGGAAGATTTTGAACAGTTTCTTAATTAAATACGTGTGCTTGGTCTATTTTTCTTTATATGCACAGTCCACAATGTCACGTAATATTTATGTCTGCCTAGAATTCACGTGCGAATACACGCACGCACATGTTTACGCAGCCAAATCTGCTCTGTATTGGAATGAAGGCTTAAGGAATGCTTCTCATATAAACTACAAAGTGTACTGTTTCTTTGTCAGGAAGTCTATGTTTAGACAACATCCTATTGTGAGGGGCCAAGTACAAAGGTAATGTTTAGTTCTAAAAGATATAAACGGCTTATTATTTTGGAGTCACAGCATCTTGAACACTTTGTAACCCACGGCCATATAAAGCAGACTATACTTTTTTAAAGGCATAAATGCCCAACATGAACATGAGTCCTTCAGAAGCCCAAATTTGAATTTTATAAACCTGGGCATGGTTACTTTTCTCACTTATCATAGATAAACTAAAAACAAATGTACATTTATTCCAAAAAGAGTTAATATTTCTCCAACTACACACTTATTCCTTCAAACATCTGGGCAATTTGCAAGGTGCTGGGGACACTCTGTACAAGTCCTTTTCATCTTTATCTTCTCAGGTATCCCACCAGATTTATCATCTTCCCTTCCCACCCACAGACTGGGCATCATCTTTCTCAAAATGCTAATAATGCCTGCCCTGTAACACTTTAAATTTGAAAAATATCTTCAGATTATTACCAATAAAGTAAAAATAAAGCTGAAGAGAGCAACAGATGGTTTGGGTGTGCTTCCCACACAGGGTTTTCTTCTTTGTATTAAGGGTATGTCTTAGATACTGGTACACAATCTAAGCTGCCGCCGCCACAAAGCATATTAGCTACTGGACACTTAGTAAGAAGGTGGCCTGTGCTCTATAACCTGAGCCCTTTCCTTACCTCTATAAAAGCCAAAAGAGCCCTGAGATCCCACAAGGATTCCACATTCACAGTGTTCTCTTATCTCCTCTGTCAATACTTTGCAGTTAAGTGTTCCCAGAGAGACGGTCAGGCCCATTAAGCATTTATTGTGCATCTACAGCGTATACGACACTAGGAACCTATCTGGTGCTACAGAATCAACCATGTTTTTTGCCTGTAACTCCATACAAACTCTACACTTTTAAGAGTCTGCAAATTTGTAGCCGAACATAGGGATACCCTGTATTCCAGAAGTGGAAGTATGGTTTGCATATTACCCATACTAGAGAGTAGGCCCCTTAATCGATCTCATTAAACTAGACCCAGGATGTGACTTTCATAGTAACCGCCCTGCCCACAGTCCCTGCTCAGAGGGTAGTCTCAGGAGACTAGGCTCTTAGACCACTTATCGTAACCCTGGCCTCCTCCGACTGTTCCAGTGATGGGCAACTGAAGCAGAGGTAACTAAACAAGGATGTGCTTTGGGAATCTGAGCTAGTGGTATAGAAGGGGAAGTTGATAACAAGAGTAGAAACCTGTAGGTCACAAGCTACTGAAGGGAGAGAGGACCATGATGGAGACAAGGATATAATAGCTATGAGACAGAGGCCAATGGGTAGTGCAAGGCCCTCATATTTGTGTGCCCCTTTTCCCGCCTACTTCATCACTGACGGGGTGGAGGTGGGGGGGGGGGGGAGGGCAGTGTCTCACCAGGACCCAGGACTGTCCTGATATTTTCCAGTCATCTTGTTAAAAAGTTGTCCCTGGGCTTCCCCGGTGGTGCAGTGGTTGAGAGCCCGCCTGCCGATGCAGGGGACACGGGTTCGTGCCCCGGTCCGGGAAGATCCCACATGCTGCGGAGCGGCTGGGCCTGTGACCCATGGTCGCTGAGCCTGCGCATCCGGAGCCTGTGCTCAGCAACGGGAGAGGCCACAACAGTGAGAGGTCCACGTACCGCAAAAAGAAAAAAAAAAGTTGTCCCTGGTTCTGAACTACAATCTGTCTTTGAACACCTAGGTCCTGGCTGTGCCTTCTGATACCCTACAGACAGTCCACTTGACAGCCTTTCACCCACGCAAGGTCGACGACCATGTCGATATTCCCTTTGCCTCCAATTGCCCTCTTTTTTTTCCTCCAGCATAACCAAGTTTCTTCAACCATTCTTGTTATCACACTTTTAATTGCCCTGGGAAAAAAAACCTTTAAAGATGGACTTGACCAAATCCCCAAGGAAAGTTCAGGTTTCTAATGAATCAGGACCAAGCAGAGACCAAGTCTAACGTTCTCTCTTCTATGAATCCTCTCCAGACACACAGACCACGCATACCGCCAGAAAACGGCCACTCCCTCCTGAGTCCCCACTATGCTCCATCCAAGTCCTCTCCCCAGTGGATGCTCTCCAGAATCCATGGTTTCCCTCTGAGTCCACAGCTAGACACTTTCTCAGCCTCCTCCCTACCGGTTAGACGTGCTCCTGTCCCTCAGTTCTATGAAAGGCAAGTGAACTGATAAGTGCCGCTGGCAGGCCTGACCCAGAAGCATCTCCTGTGCACGTGCCTCAGACCTCTTCACCTTCCTGGCTCGCTGGCATGGAGACCAGAGCAACCCAGAAGGCCACAGAAGATGGCAGAGCCTCCTTCAGCTGGGACCCTATGACTAGGAGAACCCGCATCCAACAGGAAGACCGAATTCCCTCCATTAGGTGAGCAGCAAATAGACTCTTACTGTTTGAACACTGCGGAGACTGTCTTAAACTACACGGTCCCTTTAAAACCTTACTCCACTCATATACACAAGAGGCCTGTCTCTTCCAGCCCGACTCCACTCCTTGAAAACATGAGTACTGTCTGCACCTACCGTACCTGTGGGCACAGTGCCCAGCACATGGAGGGAGTTCATTCGACTCCCAGGGGCTACTAGATGATGACTGAAGAAAATCGAGATGGGAATGCTACCCAGTGTCTTCTTTTCACGATTACCATACTTTTCCAATAAGCATCGTCTCGCACTAGCTTCAAGATGATAGGAATTCTCCGTGGAGAGATTTCTCTTTGAAGATGTTATAAATATGGTTTATGAACTACTGTTTCTGGGATTTGTGAAGATGTTTCCTCAAGAACTGGGCAAATGCCTGATTTCCCAGCGGATCAGCCTAACTCTGTTTATAGTAGAGTTTACAGACTCTTTCAGAGTTTTTAAAGTGCCTCACCCCTGGGACAGAAGTCTTTCGCCAAGCACTGCAAATGCCGAATTTGGAATCCGACATCGTTTTTTGACCCTCTTATTCACACTGCCACATCTGGATGGCTTGGGTGTGCACTTGTGCAGTAAACAGAAACCTCACTCCAGTAACACCGAAATGGAACCCATTTATGCCACGATCCTTTTTTTTTTTAAGTGTACACATTTCTTTCCTCCTTTCCATTTTTTTTTTCTAGTAGAAACATTAGTGACAATAGGAATGTCACAATATGCTGTTTCCTGAGTACAGGATAAAGTTCATGTATTTAGGATATCACATTACTGTCGATTTTCATACAATGTGACTATTGTACAAGGTAGGATTTATCACCACTCCTCTGTACTGAACTCCCTCCTTCTAAAATTCTGTTGTGCCCAACACTGGTACTTTTTAAAAAGCTGAGTCTTGTCTAGTATCCTTGTTCATGTTTCTGGCTTCTGAGCTTCAAACCTTCAGATAGGTCTTTCTTCAAAGGACAAAGTTGAGTTTATAATCATTGGGGGGAATTTTAAATTCACAACTGGGTTGCCAATGAAGTACCTGACAGCCAAAGAACAGAGGGACCTTCCTATTACCTCTGCCAAGGACGTATGGAGCACGAGAGGACCAGGAAAATAAGTGTTGTGACATGACCAGAAAATGCAGTATTTTTTTTTAAGAAAGAGCTCTACTGCTGGGCTGAATGTTTGAAGAGTCACTTTAACCACATCCTGTAATCAAACCATCTGGAACACAGTGCTGCGATTAGTCACCCTGAACAGTGGGCTTTATCTGAACAAATAGTGTAGGCAATGGGGTTGGGAGATAGGGCAGTAGTAACAAGGGGAAGTGTAATGAACGCTTTATGCCCTAGTGTGCCGCCCCAGTCATAAACCCCAGAGACGCACTGCTCTGGTGTTAATGTCCTGCTTTTATGAAAGCACAGTGAGCTTAAAGATTAAAGGAATGAAGGGCTAAAAATTGCTGGTTCGGATAGATGTTCTCTGCCGGCGGCTGGAAAATGCCGGCACCACGCTGTCTACGTTAATTATAACCTCTCCAATGACAGTTCAGCATTCCTAGTAGGGTTCGGTGTTATTTTCAGGACATTAGGAACAAGGTCCATTTATGGGAGGACAGTTATGATTCTTTATTTGCCAGAGGTTAATCTGAACACTGAGACATTTCTTTCTGGTTCGTCTAAAGCCTTTCCATAAATAACAAGAAAAAATGTAAGACCTTAATTCAAATAAATGTGTTAAACCAATACCAAAAAGCAATGGCAAAAGGCTGTTGTAATCTACATTTGAAAAGATGATGTTCCTTCTTACTTGACTGTGCTTATCTCTTTCAAAAGTACATTTGATCATCAGGATAGAATCTATGGAAATCTTAAAACAAAACAAAAAACCTGAAAGGATTCCCCCCCACCATCACAAATACATTGGATAAGCCCCAGAAGAGGGGGTGGGGAAACTTGGCTAAAGAAACCCTGTTCCCCCATGGGTCTTATGGTTTAATACACAAAAGAACAGAAAGCCACTTCCATCACTGTCACCTCCCCCGCAGCCTTTGTTCTGAGGCCTGATGAGCTGTATTGATTTGGGAAAATCATTGAGCTTCTTGGAAAACTAGACTCTCGCTTATTCACTGCCATCTATTTCTTTCCCGTGAAGACAGGTGGTCGATACCCAGTTGACTGGTCAGCGCAAAGAAGCTCTCGCTGCTTTTCTTTTCTCACTTCCCTAGAAACGTTATCCTTCCCCTCTTCTAGAAAATACAATGGCCTGTGAAGAAGTCTTGTGGGTAAAAAGGGGGAGCAGGAATAAGGCTCTTTTTGTAAGGCACCACCGGGAACACAGAAATGCTGTCCCACACATTTGCATGGGAGCCTGCACCATATATGTGGATGGTGACAGTATTTTCACTGACCAAGAATTACACAAGTTTCAGCCTTCATGAAAACTTTGATAGCCCAAGATATAATTTTTAAAAAATCAAAACAGATTACTAGAGCTCAAATAATATTTAGTTCACAGGTGTCATTATAGACATTTCGGGGTAGAGCCAGGCTGCGTCCAAAGCCCCCTCACTCCCCCCCCCCCCGCCCCTGTGCTCCCAAGAAGATGCTTTTCAGGTTGTGATCCATCAGGGCCCAGACAGAACACAACAGGTAAAAGATAAAAGATGAAGGAGGGAGAGAGAGAGAAGGGACAGAACAGAAAACACACAGTCTCTGAGACAGACATTTGGAGCAATTTAAATGCATTAACTGAACAGGTACCTGTGCAGAGTATATGTACACACGTAAACATTTGTACAAAGAGGTTTCATTTCTTGTCTTTGAAAGTCTCAGTAAGGTATCCTTGAGGCCTGATAAGCGACAGCACCACTCTGGTTTCCGGGGCAAAGTTCTAAACCTGAATTTTCTCCTCCTCCTTTGCAGGCAGGCATTAGTTTATGTGAAATCAGATGCACTTAGATGAATGATTTCTAGTGCTGGCAGGTTTCTCGGGCCCTCTCCTTTCTGGAGGCACAACTTCCTCATTAGAGTGGGAGAATGATTTCTCATCCCCCACCCCGCCCCCTTCTCTTTCTCCCTGGGAAGACGAGGGTTCAATGCCAACAGTAACAGAATGGACTCCCCTGTCCCAATCCAGTCTCACAAGCTTCAATTATTAGCTCGTTGGGAGATCATTTTTTCTTCCTTTAAATAAAAGCATTCCGAAGTTTGGGAAAGGTATCTGATAAGTATTTATTGAAGTAGGCCTGCAATGAGCCATGATAACGATATGGTTGTTATTTTATTACCTCCTAACACATCGTTCCTTTAACAGGGTTATTTTAGGAGACAGCTAGGGGCCCTGGGCAGACAGCACACAGCCAGCATGCCCCAGGAGGAGAGGGAAACAGCCTCTCTACACTCCCACTTGCAGCTTCGCAGGCCACTGAAGATAAGCAACTGGAAGAATGCAGGCCTTTCAAATCATCAGGCCCAGTTGTTTCCTGCACTTAATATTAATTACAGGATCTTTTCAGCTAACAACGTCTGCATCCAGGATCTCCACAATGCTGTTTCTGCAACTTGGAAAACAGGTAAATAGAACAGCAAAACCAGGCCACAAATGAACTATACTGAAGGCAGAACCTTCCCCTCTACACCACTGCCCCTAAAAGAGAGTGTTCTTAGGGCTAAAAGGAAGAAGGAAGGCGCAGGAAGCCATGAATTTGAAAGGTCATTTAACAGATACCTGCCCTGTCCCTGTTTCCTGTTGCAGGCCGCAGTCTGTTTCATGCCCAATGCTCCCCCGTGGCAGGAGCAGCAGAGGGACGGGGCAAGAGGGGAGGCAAAGTAATCACTGGGATGAACGAAACTGAAAGATGCAAAGGAAATAAAATCTAAGACTGAAAACCCTCACACACTTGGAGAAGGGGGTAGGCTCGGGGAAGGGTTACAAAGGCATCCGTTCTCCCAATACCTCTCATCACCTGTCTTCCTCACAGACCTCTTGTAGATCAATCTCAGTGGGTGATTAGCAGTTTCAGATTTAAATGCTAGTGAATTGCTTGTCAGAATCTGCGTTAACACAACTAGAGATTTTAGGACTGCATTTTTAAAGTAATTTCTTACCATCCCCAGTTCCTTGAGATATAAGGAGACAGTGGGAACCAATTGACAATTATGCTCATATCAAAAAGCTGCTACTGATGCATGTATCTCCCTGGGACTGAAGAGCCAGGCTTCATATAAATTATGATGCTTTATTTAAAGCCAGAGCGCTTATTTGCTTTTGTGCCAGCTCTGGGCCCTTTTCATCTGCAGCTCTACTGGGCCCAGGAGAGCACACATTCCTACAGCTCTGCTGGCCACCAGCTGTGTCCCCGTAAATCATAAAACCTCTGAACAAGCCATTCTTTACAAAGGCCAACAGCATTTACTGGAAATGATCACTCTGCTATTATTCCACTTGCTGAAATTTAAAATAGCAATTTACAACAGCAGCTGAAAAACAAGGAACTGCCTCTCTCACTCGTGTGTGTGTGTGTGTGTGTGTGTGTGTGTGTGTGTGTGTGTACGTCAACGGGAAGGCTCTGATGTATCTGGCACACAAAGGGGTGTATTTTGTGTATCCCCTAAGACTCACCGTCTTTGCACATCTAAAAAGGAAATGAGGAACGTGACGTCAGAGAAGCCAGAGCCAGCCTCGCAACTTAAGGCAATGGGATAAGTGAGGTTTCTGTCACTGGGGACCCTCCCTGCTCACACCTGGAGGTGGCCATGGCCAGCAGGCAGCATGGGAGGTAATTCACACCCTCTGGTAAGTGAAGCCACATAATTATGCCTCAGGTTCAGAATGTAATCGAAAAAAATAAATAAACTGAAGGCTTAAGTCTAATCAAGCTCACTCTTCAGTCTATTTTACTTCAAGGACTGGACAAGGGAAGAAGAAAGACTCAGAGTGACCGGAGATGGAACGGAACAGCCTAAACGCCTAGAGAGATGGCTCTGGAGACAGACCCACCAGGCTCAAAGCCACTGCGTTGCTGCTTCATCCTGAACTACACCTCTCAGAGCCCCAGTTTCCCCATCTACAGAGTAGGAATAATATGAATATCAAAGAAGGTGTAATTTGTGGAAAGCAATTAACGGAATATGACACAAAATAGTCACTCAGCAAATGAAACTCTGGCTTTCTCACCTCTGGACTCTTCCTGTAACTGAGGTCCACACACTGAAGAATGGAGGGAGATGCCAACGTACTAAGGATCCCCCACTGGGAAATACAGCCAGCAGCAAGCAGGGCCTCCTGTGTTGCTTCCAGAGGAAGCAACCTCAGATATGGGCATCTGTACTAATTATCCTGTATTCCTGGTGACCCCGCTTACTGAACATGTGGTGTATCTATCTATCTCTGAGAATCTTAGGGGCTGCAAATTCCAATACTAAGGACTTTTATTACTTGATAAACAACAAGGTCCTACTGTATAGCACAGAGAACTATATTCAATATCCTATGATAAATCACAATGGAAAAGAATATTTAAAAAAAGAATATATATAAATGTAAACCAAATCACTTTGCTGTATACAGAAATTAAAACAACACTGTAAATCAACTATACTTCAAGGTTTTAAGAAAGAACTTTTATTACTTCTATACCTACCACCAGTTTCAACCAATAACAAGTCATCCTTCCTACCACATCCACTGTTTAAAACAAACGTTTCCTCATTTCAGCACTCAATAGTAAAGCCACTGAGAAATGCAGTTCTAAATCCCTGAAGCGTCCTCTCTGAATTGGGGTAGGGAAACCTCACATCAAGATTTCAGGAACAGCGAACGGAACACCCGACATCTGTCTAAATTACCAAAAAGCAAATTTCAAGGTCCCCGGTACCTCGACAACAGAAACCAGACGGGGGATGCAGATAGAGCTTAAATGCAAACTCATCTTTCCGACCCCAGCTGAGCAGACCAGTTTTCATGACAATGGTCAGAGGCTGCCTTCCCACCCTCCCCCATCCCACATTCCAAAGTTCTTATCTTTCAGGGAAGAAAACAGCCCCACAGAGTTACAAGTATTTCAATAACGTGCTTAGAGACCAGCTCTTTTCTGTAAACAAGCCTAATGAAGCGTGACTAACAGTGCTCTCTCCCAGAGCAGAGCACAGGGAAAAGGGCCTTTGTTAGCACTTACTGGAGCAAGTCATCCTTTTGCTGGAGCAGAACAAAACTTAGCTGGTTATTGATTGACCATCCTCGCTCGGTGTCACTACTTGGCTGTCTGCTTCTATATACCGTGTGTATAAATACATGTGTTTACGTGGACACAGAGGTGCTCTAGACACACTCCCGCATACACAGTCACGCGCAGCCATCTCGGCTAACTTTGGGTGACATTTCTCTGCAAACCAGATGAAGGATTCAAGGCATCTAACTGAAACCTAATTCCTCTCTGATACCTGTATCTCCTCTAGCCCTTGATATTACCTAACGTTTCTCTCCATGCTGTCAGTACCACCGACCTCAATTCTAGAGCCTGTAAACCGACACTCCCCAAGGACACTTCATTAGTTTCCAAAGTCATATGATTACATCCTAGGGGTGATTGGCTTTTGCTTTTTAATAAATTCCAAACTGCCAGTGTTTCCTTCCCCAATTCACCTACTGATTCTGAAATTTAGCTCCACATGATAAATGCTAAATAGATATATCCCATGACGACTCGAATTCTCTTCTTCAATTAAAGTTTGCCTTAAATGGTATTAATACACGCAACAACGATGTTAGCAGGAATATTTTAAGTTGACCTGGACTTCTTTTTTGGACCAACAAGAATTCGAGTCAAAACGTGCTTTCCTTGCAACTCTGAGCACAAATTTCCGTATAAATTATTGACTGCACTTTGGCCTCCTCTGAAACATTAGCCCCGCAGGCTGATAAGTTCTGACCCCAGGTGGCACATCAAGCCTCTGAGAAGAGGCTGGACCGCTGGAGCTCTGCACTGGGGACTAAGGCGTGAGAGCCAATCGATCAAACGCTCTGACAGCTTTTACAGCCTCTGAGCATTAGGCCCAAGTCAACCTCCAAGACTCCCATTGTTCACATGATTCTCTTCTTCTCAGGTCTGATGAAGTTAGGGTTAAGTCCAAGGCTTCAGCAGGAGAGAAAGGCTATTGTTAGTAACTCAGTCTTTATCGACTCTGACCTGCAGGGCAGCCAGCTTGAAGTCTTTTCCAGAAAGTAATGCACTGTTAATTGCTGCTCATCATCAGGGTGTGTTTTATACACCTCTTTCCAGGGAAAGAAGACCTGACTCAACATTTCAGCATCCTTCCAGCTTGCCTTGTAATTCTCCCAAGAGTGAAAACATACAACGCAAACGACCAAAATCTGATCTGTACCCACCACAGACCCTGAAATCGCTAATTCTAATACCAACACAAACACGGAATGTTTGGTGGGACAATGCTACCACTCGGCAGTTGGCATATGGAACATTAAGTATTTTTTTGGACGACAAGTAACTGTGTGGATTAGTATCCAGGACAGGAAAACGCTGGATGGAGAAATGAGGTAGAAACATATTATTTCCTTCTGATGTCCTTTGCTTAAAATAACTAAAGACCTTTTTCAGCTGAAATGGGAAGTTAGATTTGTGAGCAGCTAGCAACAAACTGGATGGCCTCAGGGTGACGGTACAAAATTCCACTCAGGTTTCCTTTGAGGAATGTAGCACTCGAAAGGGGTTGCAGAATTAGTGGTCCAAAGGCTTTCTCATTTTCTTTGAAAGAAAAACCAGGCAGACCATGTGTTTCTTATCCAAACGGGCCTCCCAGTGGAGGGGGGAGGGGGAGGGAGGGGAGGGGAGGGGGGAGGGGAGGGGAGGGGGGAGGGGAGGGGAGGGGAGGGGAGGGGGGAGGGGAGGGGAGGGGAGGGGAGGGGAGGGGAGGGGGGAGGGGAGGGGAGGGGGGAGGGGAGGGGAGGGGAGGGGAGGGGGAGGGGAGGGGAGGGGGAGGGGAGGGGAGGCAGGGGCCTGGGAAAGGGCAAGCACTTACAGGACCAGGACGGTCCCTTAAGTGCAGTGGGTGCCCAGACCAGGCATGCCACACAGCAAAGTCCCTCCAAACGTGCTGAAACTGCTGACCAACAGCCTTGGTGCCAAGGAGAAAATCACATGTTGACGTTGTAGAAATCACATTTCTTGGATACAGAAAAACAGAAAATCCAAACGGCTTGGTGTTTTACTTAGCTTTTGATTTAGAGATTTGGGGTCACAAAACCCTATACCATTTAGCCACGAGATAGATTACGCTATTTTATTTAGTATATACTGGTATATGAATCAGTACACAGACATTAGCGCATGTGTTTCCAAGAGAGTGAACAGAAAACCATTTTTCGCTGTGTGTCTGATAGTATACTGACTCCAAGGTATGTGAATGTTAATACTAGATTTGGTAAGCTTTCCCAAGAGGTGACAGTTAAGAGAACAAAATCTCTTGGTGCACAGGTTACATCTTCTGGTGCCATTCAGTTCAACTCAACTTTAATATTAAAGAAAACTATAATTTTCTAACTCAACCAAGAGTGCAATGGTCAAAGCACATTAAACTCATAAGTATCATGGGCTACCAGGGCCAACGTTTTTGTTTTTTGTAAAGTACTCAAGACAAAACTGCACGCGTAGCCTGTTCTTACATAAAAGGTCTTCCTTGAGTCGTCCTATGTCTCACCATCCAGAAAAAAGCTAGGAAAAGATTCAGAGAAAAATCAACTAAAATATTCAAGTAACTGCTACATATAAAAACAGACTATAAAGTATAAGTCTTGAGTCAATAAGATTAAAGCTGCAAGGGGGCCAAATTGATTACTGAAATGTTTAAGCCTCTAGACACAATGAACTCGAGATTTGCTACTGCATCTTGGTATAGTTGAATTTGGAGTCTCTTCTGAAGCTTCAAAGATGGCAATCCAAAACTAATAAAGGCAGCATTATTTTACACAACAGGCAGTTAACATTTGTGTTACTGTCCCCAGGGCGTAAAGACAGAAAATAAATATAAGAACATTGATTGAGTGCTTTACTATGTGTAGGTCACAAGAAGAAGTGCTTTTACACAGATGACCTCATTTATTTCTCAGCGCTTACATGCCAGGTTCTTTTATTATTACTATTTTACTGGTGAGCAAATTAACAATAAGAAAGTTTAACTGACTGACTTGCCCCCAGTCAGAGATTTGAACACAGGCAGGCTGACACAGGCAGGCATGGCATCTGTACCATGCTCCTAAATGCATTGTACAAGTTTACATAAACATTAAGTTTATTAACAACACAATTTCATGAAGAAACTACGCATGCATGGACGGGAACCCACAAGGTTACAGCCATGTACGTGCTGATCAGTGGTGAGACTGGAGGTCTGTGCATGCGTCTGGTCCCAGCTCCACATGAGACACCACATTAGAAGCTTGAAATGAACCGTGGTGAGAATATATACTACAGAAAACAGCAAACACTACACATCAGGGTTCCCCTCCTCTCAGCTCCCACCTCCCACCCCAGAGCCAGCGCTTAACTATCTACCAGCATACCAATGCTTAAAACCCTTAATTTGTTGAACTACTCTTCTCTCCTATAACGTGCCGTGTCAGAGAAAACAGTGGTCTGGGAAAAGCACAGAATCTGGAAAGGCTTCTATATTCAATTTATGTTTAACTGCTTAGAAGGTATTATCCATAGTATAAAACCAAGGGATGATTCTAGAACTCACTGTAGACTACAGTTCTAACTTCTTAGGATTTTAGGTGTTGTTTCAAAGGTGTCACAATTCACACCCGCAGACCGGCTTCTGTTTAAGCGTTCACATCTCATCAGTCATCAAGTCGTGCCTATTTTGACTCCTAACTCTCTCCCGACTCCATCCCCTCCTGTTCATCCATACCACTGCCCAGTCAGGCCTTGCTTACCTTTCCACTCACCACTACCTCTCCCCTGCCTCACACCTCAAGATGCCTTTAAACTTCCCTGGCACACAACAGGTCCCTTCATGCTTTGCTCCTACATTTTGCCTGGAGAACCCAGACCTGCCTTAATCTTTGGAGTCTGAGTTCAGGTGCCTGAACTAGGAAGCCCTGAGGCTGCCTGACTGCATCCGTGGATATTTCTATCACAGAACTTACCGTAACATTCAGGATGCCCGATTTTTACCTGCCAACCTCTCAGACTAAGCACCATCTCTTTCAAAGTGCCTGGCAAAGAGCAGGTACTCAGTAAGTGGGTTTTTCTTTTAAGGCAAGTGAAACATTGAAATGAATCAAAGCATAAAAGAACCCTCCTACACTGTTGGTGGGAATGTAAGTTGGTGCAGCCACTATGGAAAACAGTATGGAGGTTCCTCAGAAAACTAAAAATAGAATTACCATATGATCCAGCAATCCCACGCCTGGGCATATACCCAGACAAAATTCTAATTCAAAAAGATACATGCACCCCTATGTTGATAGCAGCACTATTCACAGTAGCCAAGACATGAAAACAACCTAAATGTCCATCGACAGATGAATGGACAAAGAAGATGTGGTATATATACAATGGAATACTATTCATAAAAAGGAACGAAATAACGCCACTTGCAGCAACATGGATGCAACTAGAGATTATTATACTAAGTGAAGTAAGTCAGAAACAGAAAGACAAATAAATACCACTTAATATCTCTTATATATAGAATCTAAAATATGACACAAATGAACCTATCTACGAAACAGATACAGACTCACAGACATAGAGAACAGACTTGTGGTTGCCAAGGGGGAGAGGGTTTGGGGAAGGATGGAGTGGGAGTTAGCAGATGTAAGCTATTATATAGAATGGATAAACAACAAGGTCCTACTGTATAGCACAGGGAAGTATATTCAATATCCTATGATAAACCACAATGAAAAAGAATATTTTAAAAAGAATGTATATATATATGTATAACAATCACTTTGCTGTACAGCAGAAATTAACACAACACTGAAAAACACCTATACTTCAATAAAAAAAATGAATAAAAGCATAAAGGAAGCCCCGTATTATAATTATATACACAAATTAAAATATAAAAGCAAAAACCGTGAAGCTGAGCGTCATTCATCACCCGATTCTGATATTTCCTAAGTGAAGGAGCCCATCTCGGTTGATTCTTTCCATTTTCAGATGATGATAATATAGATGTAAACAATTTGGCTTTATTTATCTTCCATTTTTTATTAGAAATTTTTGTGAACTAAGTATAAGTACCCTTATAAGTTAAAGAAACCAGGAACCTTCCTCTGGGATTTCAAGAGCCATCCACTTTTACTGAACTATCACAAAAGCAACTGATGAGGTACATTTGTTGCTCACATGATGCAGACGTACACAGACCATAACCCACCCAGCCCTGGCAGATCTGGACCGCTGGCCTCTCCCCCTGCTCTTTCCAATTTAACGAACAGTCAGGTCCAACAAATCTCCTCCCAATAGCCTGCTACTGGTTCTTCTCCCAGACTCTGGGCCCCAAAGAGAGATTTGTCATTGCTTAAATAAATTTTACAGATGTAATAGACAGAGGTAATAAAGAAAACAGAGCTTTTATAAAACAAAGTTGACAGAGCAGAAAACTCTCTCTCCATAATGGGACGCACACTGGTGCGTCCGAGGCGGCTTGTGTGTACCAAAGGGAAATAGACAATGAAGCTTAGGAAGCATGAAATGACAGCCTTCTTTGCCTTTCAGGGAACGTAAATTTTATTTGCCGCATGTAAATCTTAAAGCCATGGTTTTCAATCTGCATGTGTGATCACCAGAAATTGATTTCAAGGAGATAATACAATTATTTAACTTACTGCTCAGCAGTGCAAATCCTGGGTTACACATTCATGATCATTACTAGCGAAAGACTCAGGTGATATTTTGAGTGATGTTTTCCAGGTGTGATCCTTGTTGGCACAGATGAGGTCACCTGCCCTTTGGTTAGGGTTATTGAAAATGGGGCAGGCACCATTTGTCCTCAACAAGTGGCCTGTGACTTCTACTACGGACTTTCCTGGTGCCAAGTGAAATGCAGAATGATGATTTTCTTTCCCAGTGTGCTTTTGGTTATCTCAGGTCTCCCAATAATACAAATAGTTTCTTTAAAAATGTCACATCTTGGGACCTCCCTCGTGGCGCAATTTAAGACTCCACGCTCCCAATGCAGGGGGCCTGGGTTCGAACCCTAGTCCAGGAACTAGATCCCACATGCATGCCACAACTAAAAGTTCGCATGCCACAACTGAGGAGCCAGCGAGCCACAACTAAGGAGGCTGCCTGCCGCAACTAAGACCCGATGCAACCAAATAAATAAATATTCAAATTTTTTTTTAAAAGTCACATCTTTAGGCTATTAGGAATCATGTGCCTGGCTTCTCATACAAGGAAGGAGACGAACACCAACCACTTCCATATTCTTACCTTCACAATATAGTAAAGGCACTTCCCCCGCCCCCAGAAGATTGGTAACTCATTTTGACTAGTCTCTTCACAACTCAAATGATCAAAACACAAATTGGGTTTGTTGTGTGTGTTTTAATCTGCTCATCAAATTACAGTATTTAATGTTTAATTCTAGTTAATTAAAGTAGCCTAATTTTATGTGAAGGCATATTTTTAAATATAAATCTGGTAAATATATGTAAAGCATGGTGTGCAGGCAAATATTCTACAAAATAGAACTAAAAAAAAAATTTATAAAAAATTGCTATTCTAAAGTAAAATGGCCATAACAGCAACAATAGAAATGCCAGTAATCAACACACGAGTTAATACAGTCAAGGTAGATGCAGAGGGTATCCTGGGGAGAGAGGATGATAGACATGTAAACTCTCATTTACTTAATGTATTCAATTAGCAATTCAACTGAGAGTAAAAAGTGAATTGCCTGATCGCTGAGTGCATGAGTTATTTAAGATCAATCCTTCAAGATCACTTCTACTTAGGGTGCGTTCACGATCCCAGATGAAAGAAACTAAAAGAAGAAATTTACTGACGTGGGTTTGGGGGCAATAAATATTTACCCATGAAGCACTGTTCCCAATGACACTGCTTCCACACCTCTTCCTGTAGTTTACATTCCACATGACCCACAGGAAAGCTGTCTCTGACAAGCAGTCAAAATGCCCTCCTGGGAACAAGTGTTCGTCCACTGCGGATCCCGAGATGCACACATTCCCTGACCGCCGCCATCTCCCTCCTCTCACGGTCACCCGTGTTGGAAGGTCTTGCTGTCAAGACACCTGCTAGCCTGATGCGGCTGTCAGAAAGGACACACTGCCAACATTAACACTGCTCCTGGCAACTGGAAGAGAACCTACAAGTCCAAGGGTCTTCCTGTCTTCTAGATGGAATCTCACATTCTAGAGAACATTCTGGCAGACGACCGAAGAACACTCCTGTCTTTGCCTAGAACAAATATTACAACGCTGGGGAGCAGACTTTTGTGTGTCTGTTAATTTAACAAGTGCCTTTCATACTGAATATGTTTCAGGCACCATTCAAAATGTCTTACGGATATTTACTCATTTAATCCTCCTAACAACCCAATGTGTGTTGGGGGAGGGAGGGTGTAAGGCATACTATATTTATCTCCATTTTACCAATGATGGACTGGGGCATAAAGCAGGCAGTAAGTTACTGCCCAAGGTCACACAGGCAGTAAGCTGTGGAACTGGGAATTGGAACCCAGAGGGTCTGGCTCCAGCCCGTGACAATGACCCAGTAACCCCATGGACACAGAGACAAAGAGGATGAACGTACCCTCCAGGCCCTCGATTCAAGGGGTTTGCCCTTTGCCCTAGTTCATTTTACACAGTAAGCTTCATCATATCATGCCCTGAATTCCCATAAAATAAATCAAAAACTCATGTAATCTTCAAGCACAAAAGGATCTTGAAGATCACGCTCCTTACAGAGAAGGAAACTGAGGCCCAGAGATGTTAAATGTCTGGTCCCAGGCCCCAGGGCGAAGGAGGACAGAGCCTTCCTTCTCTTACAGTGATCCTCTGCGTCCACACACAAGCACCCAAGGTGAGTGGCAAACAGGATACCAGTCGACAGGCTCTCAGTGCTTCTCCAATGAGCAAGGGGTCCCTTCAGAGCCCATCACACAGCTGAGGGGTCTGACCACCAGCCAGGAGCCGTTGCAGAATTTTGCTCCAGTGAGACTAACACACATCCAAAAGATTAGAAGTTGCTTTGGAGGAGAGGGGTCATCAAGAAAAGGCTTCTTTGAGATCTGGGTAAAGAAAGAGCCAGAGCAGTGAACAATAAAACCAAAGTCCCATGGTGCGTGACACGGGAACGAGGGACTCCTCTGTTCATTTAATCAAGCCTAAACACACACACGCACACGCACACACACACTCGTTACCTGCTGATGGAATGATATCAAAAATAACATTACAAAATAGAGTTTATCTAAACTTGCACCGAGAACCCTTTGTTCTACTTGCTTCATTTTATCACAAGGCTCAAAAGTAACCAATGAAAGGCCAGGGCTGCATCCCCAGGCGTTCTCCATCTTTGCTTTGGGAGATGAGGCATTCTCAGGATGGCAATCAGTCACCACACCTTCCTGGCCTATGGAGATGGTACATGGGCAAGTCACCTGGCAAGAACGGGTGGACAACACACAATACTTAAACCAAATGGAGTGTTAGTTACAGTCAATTCCATAGGCTTTGCTGTTAAAAATCAAGGTTTCCACCCCAATATTCAGAGCAGCACTACTCACAAGAGCCAGGATATAGAAGCAACCCAAGTGCCCATCATTACTTAGCCATAAAAAAAGAACAAAATTCTGCCATTTGCAGCAACATGGATGGACCCAGAGAAGACTACGCTTAGTGAAATAAGGCAGACGGAGAAAGACAAATGCTGTATATCACTTTTATGTGGAATCTAAAAAATAATACAAATGAATGTATATACAAAACAGAAACAGACTCACAGATACAGAAAACTAGTGGTTACTAAAGGGGAGGGGGCAAGCAAGATAGGGGTATGGGATTAAGAGATACCAACTACTACATATAAAAACAGACATGCAACAAGGATATATTGTATAACACAGGGAATTAGAACCATTATCTTGTAATAACTTTTAATGGAGTATACCCTGTAAAAATACTGAATCATATGCTATCCTCCTGAAACTAATATATTATTATAAAGCGACTATACTTCAGGTAAAAAAAAAAAAGGAATCAAGGTTCCAATGTTGGGGGAAACACAGGGCATGTTTCTGAGCCTGGGTTCCTGGTTGGAATACAGAGAAATATGTCCATCTCTTCACACATGCGCACGCACGCACACCCTAGAAGATGGAATATGGGTTTCAAACCCAGGCTTATCAGACTCTAATGTTTTCCCAAACTTGCAGGACGATACAGAGCCACCTGAGTGCTTATTAAAAACACTGATTCTTACGTCTACTCGTGCCCCAAGCATGTGAGGTGATTCTTAGCAGAGAAACTAAGCTAACAGACTTTAAAGAAAAATGTTCATCATACAAAATAAGATATATATAAACCATGTTGAGTTTTACCAGGAAAGAAATGGGGAATAATGATTTTGATTAATTACTTTCTGACATTCTGGGGTAGGAGGTATTATTCTATTCCTTTGGGAAATGCCACCAAGGAGCCTGGAATGAGGCTGAGAACTTTTTATCTGCCTGAGCCCTTTGACAGGAGTATTAATACAACAGCTTAACTCGATTTAAAGCAAGAATTATTTCGCCATCCACACTAATCTCTTCTGGCAAGAGGCGGGATTCTGCTACGGCCACTCACAAAAGATGATGGAGCCCAGTGATCCTTTCTTCGAGGGGAATTCCCTCGATGAATATTGGGATGCTCTGAATATTGGGGTGCAAACCTTGATTTTTAATGTTAAAAATATTAATATAATCTCACTTATTAAGATAAAACGATGTGCTAAAGCACTGGAAATTCTCACACTGGAGAAGCCATCTATTTCCTTTTACTGGAAAGGATCTATAATTAAGAGTGTCCATTTTCACATCTTAGCCTCAAATATTAACATCTTGATGTGCTATATAATTGTGTGCTCTTTTACCAGAGGTCAAGTAAGTAGACAGGTCACTGTGCAGCTAAAATAAATTGTAGCTTAGAGGCAAAACCAATAGCACTGTTACAGGCAGGATGCCTCGGCCAGAGACATAGGCTTACCTGAGGGTAGATGTGGCTGAGGGCAGCTTCTAACTCTACCTACTCACCCTACTTTAGAATTAGAGTTAACCAGTACCCTTCTCACTAAGACCTTTTGTTTCAAAAGGATGAGAGAGAGAGAGAGAGAATAGAGTTGAAAAGAAAGGAAGAAAAGAAAAGAGAAAAGAAGCAAACAAGCTTGCCTTTTCTACACTGCTCCACACAAAAACCTCTTGTGAGGTCTTCAAAACTAACAATTCAGCAAAAAGTGACAGAAGAGCAACCACTGAGGCAACGCTTATATGTCCTTTTCAAAAAGCTGCTTTCAGTGAATCAATCTGCAATGTTGTTTCAGTTATTCTCAGAGAGGAAACTTTCTCCCCCCTCCTCTCCTCCTTTGGAAATTTGGTAACCATAGTTTCTGTATCCTGCTGAGACTTGATATGTAGAGCTGTATCCTACCTGCTATTAAGCTGCTGATAGCAGTGTTTCTGTTGCAATTTATGAGCAACGTCAGTTGAAGGCAGAGAGTATTGTACACACTATATTTTCCCAGCTGGAGACCTCCGTGAATGGAAAGCAAAAACATGAATACACACGCACTGTGGGCTTGAGGGAATAAAAAGGCAGGGAAAAAAGTCAGCAGGCTAAAATCAGGTGGGTGGTCCTGATTATAAACCAAGTAGATAATAAAATATTCAAAGGAAGCTCCAACTAAATGGTCAGGAAACAAAGATACACAATATAAAAGCAAAGCCCAGAAAAGTCTTTTTTTTTTCTGCCTGTATGTCTCCCGCTCAATTATTAGATTGGTGACGTGCCAAGACTCACCTGACCACCTGGGGTTTTCAAATAACTTGCCATAACCAAAAGGTCATGCGAAACCACGGAAACAAATCCCATTCCACATTAAATTTCTAACGAGGACTCCAGCCCACAGTGAGTACCACACATCCAATTTCCAACCTTCTCTTCTAAATGCCTCCACTCACACAATACCTCAAGAGTCAAATTTCTCTCTTTGCCCGTAACCCAAAGTATTTTACAAGAAAACAGAAATTGGCTTTTATTTTTGTGATTAAGCAACAGACACACATGCTATCTATCGTCCTCGGGCTCCTTTATCATGGAGTGCACAAAAAAGATAACGGAACTCATGAAGGCCCGATTCTACAGAGAAAGAAAGGATCCAATAGTGATTCCAGAAATTACCCAGAAAAATGATTAAAAAACGGAAAGACAATTTCTTCCCCTAAATACACTACTGAGAAATGACATAAAATACCAGCGATTAGCACCTCGCTAAATAAACTTGATTTCATTCTTCCTCACCTAAATAAAATGTGGAATTGGTTTGTATCAGTTACTGTTAGAATTACAGGGGAAAAGTTTTTATAATAACCATACCGTGCTCTGACCCCTAAATATCGTGATTCAGTTGATCGGGGTTCCAGGACCAGCACTATTTAAAAACACGATTAGTATCCTTCGTTCCATGAAAGTAATCAATCTCAGAAAAATGAATCAAACTATGCCCTCAGTAACAGCAGTAGGCTCGACTGACTGGGAAAACGCAAAAACTGTTTCCAGTACTAAAGGAAAAATGCATACAAAATGAATAACTACAAAAAGCAAAAGGATCACTCACTTATTTTCACTGGAACATAGTTTAAGATTTTTCCCAAGGTAACAGTAGAGCAGATGCTCTATCTAGGTGTTCAATTGTCTTCCTAATCAGAATTTAATGTTTTTGATTCAGACACTCATCTCCCAGTACCAACAATATAAAATAAAAATACCAAGCCTGTTGAATTTATCAAGCCCAGAGCTAAACCAGGAGAAAAGTGATTACCATTTAAATAGCAACATGAAGTTCTTTGAAGAAATAGCCTTTTGATGTTAGCATCTCAAATGCTAAAAGGCAAAAATCTCAGATCTTAACATTGTTCAGAGGAAACCCAGAGAAAACAAATACATATCCTAAAAGTTCTTTCATCAGAGTGGAGCGCGAACCCAACTCATTTATCATAGGCTTGTATTCAGTACGTGGTGACAGCAGGAAAGTTCTACTAAATTAAGGTGACTTGCTAAGAAAAAACAAGGAAGGGGAAGTACAATGGACTGGCTTCTAAAATGGCAGAAAAAAATATATAACATGAGAGACTGAGCACATGCAGTTAATAAATTTCTGGAGACCCCAATATCCAATGAAGGGGATCTAACTCTAGTTTCTACATGTCTCCACACACCCAATCCCCACCATCAACGTGAGCACAGTTTGTGCATCTTTCAAATGGATTCTGCACAAAGTTGGGAATACTTGTCATTATTAAACTCTGGCTCTTAACTCACATGGGAAAGGATATCCTTCTTCTACAAATGACTGCAAATCTCTTACAGATGATTAGAAACACCAGACAGTATGATGTATTATATACATCTCCCACTCTTAATTATCGTGCAATTGATTAACCAGTTGGTAGATTAAACAGGCTGCACATTATTCAGACACTACAAAACATTCATATTTATCTTCCAACCACAAGAGGTGGTCTTAAACTTTACATTTCTAGTCGCTCACACAGTGCTAGGCACGGAATGGATTTCGGGCAATTCTATTGAAGGTTCTTGGCTTTTCACTTTTGCTTGGTTATTTGTTTGTTTGTTTGTTTGTTTTTGTTTTTTTTTTGGCTGTGTTGGGTCTTTGTTGCTGCGCACGGGCTTTCTTTAGTTGCCGCAAGCAAGGGCTACTCTTCACTGTGGTGCACAGGCTTCTCATTGCAGTGGCTTCTCTTGTTGTGGAGCGCGGGCTCAGTAGTTGTGGCTCGTGGGCTCTAGAGCACAGGCTCAGTAGTTGTGGCTCATGGGCTTAGCTGCTCCGCGGCATGTGGGATCTTCCTGGACCAGGGCTTGAACCCATGTCCCCTGCATTGGCAGGCGGATTCTTAACCTCTGTGCCACCAAGGAAGTCCCTATTTGTTTGTTTTTAATATATTGGTGTATTGATTACTTCCACAAGACCAAATCATGTAAATGAAACAGAATGAAACACAAACCAGACAACAGCCCCAAATTTTAAAAAGACTAGGGTGGGGCGGGGGAGAACAGGAGAGAAGACCATCACCTACAACAAGACTTTTTCTTGGGTTTTGGCTTTCATTTATCCACGATATCCCAAATCATAATCAACGTTTGAGAATTTGCTACATTCTTATCATCAAACGTTCATCTCTGAATAGGCTTTTTATTTCAGACTTCTGCAGCACCTAGTTTCCCATTATTTAACTACAAAAAGAGAGAAATTGTTCAATTAAATTACAACACTGACACCTTTTCCTGCTTATTCCATTTTCCTAAATCTTAAAGACTTTTGTCTTCATTATTCATAAGATAGTGAGTGCCTACAGAGCAGGTTTCATTGCTCAGAGGCAAACCAAGTCAATTATAAGAAAATCCACCCACAACTATAATATGGTAATAGGCCATGTTTCCCAAACTTGCCTGATCATAAAACCACCTGTGGAGCTCGGGGTTCCCAACCATTCCTCTGGAGATTCTGGGTGGAGGGGGTCTGTATTTTCACATGTATTCCATGTAAATCTTATCATCAGGCAAAGTTGCCAGACCTCTTTGGGTCTCGTGCTGCATTCAAGGAGCCCACAGTTGAGCACTGAGGTTCCCAAACTGCTGCACATTAGAATCTCCTGAGTTGTCTTTTAAAAACCCTGAAACCTGCCCGAATTTAAATTAAAACCTCTGAGAGTGGGCCCCAAGCACCAGCATGTTCGAATTTCCCCAGGTGACCCCAGTAGACAGCCACATTTGTAAACGAATGATCAACTCTAGTTCACTGGTTCTCAACCCTGAGGGCCCATCAGAAAAGCCTGTAAGAAGTTACAAAGAAACTAACAAACAAAAAAAAAACAATGCCTAGACTCCATCTTCAACCAACTGAGTTAGAATCTTTGGACATGAGACCTGAGCCATGGCATTTTCCCAAAGCTCCTAAGATGACTCTAATGTGCAGTCTGGGTTGAGAAAAATGTGTCTAGTAGATTCTAAAGTTAATAAAAAGTATTTAAACAACTTAATAAGCTTGTATCCAAACACCTTTTCTCGGCCAAGCACATGACTATGTTTGTCCAGGAGAATAACAAATTCCAAACAAAACAGTGTCTCCTCTTAAAGAGAGTGCAACTCAGCTGGTCAGATAAATAATACACTAAATGAAAGAACAAGAGAATATTGGGACTTCCCTGGAGGTTCAGTGGTTAAGACTTCACACTCCCAATGAAGGCGGTACAGGTTCGATCCCTGGTTGGGGAACTAAGATCCCACATGCCCTGTGGTGAGAACATTAAAAAGAACGAGAGAATATTACAAACTATCAGTAAGGGCAAACTTTATAGAACTCTGAATACCTAACTGTTGAGAGGGAAATAAAAAAGTTCTTAGTAAGTGCCAGGTCATGTCAGCTAGGTGCCCATACCATTTAAAAGCAGACAGATTCTTTTTTTTAACATCTTTATTGGAGTATAATTGCTTTACAATGGTGTGTTAGTTTCTGCTTTATAACAAAGTGAATCAGTTATACATATACATATGTTCCCATATCTCTTCCCTCTTGCATCTCCCTCCCTCCCACCCTCCCTATCCCACCCCTGTAGGTGGTCACAAAGCACCAAGCTGATCTCCCTGTGCTATGCGGCTGCTTCCCACTAGCTATCTATTTTACGCTTGGTAGTGTATATATGTCCATGCCACTCTCTCACTTTGTCACAGCTTACCCTTCCTCCTCCCCATATCCTCAAGTCCATTCTCTAGTACATCTGTGTCTTTATTCCCATCTTACCCCTAGGTTCTTCATGACATTTTATTTTTTCTTAGATTCCATATATATGTGTTAGCATACGGTATTTGTCTTTCTCTTTCTGACTTACTTCACTCTGTATGACAGACTCTAGGTCCATCCACCTCACTACAAATAACTCAATTTCGTTTCTTTTTATGGCTGAGTAATATTCCATTGTATATATGTGCCACATCTTCTTTATCCATTCATCCGATGATGGGCACTTAGGTTGTTTCCATCTCCTGGCTATTGTAAATAGAGCTGCAATGAACATTTTGGTACATGACTCTTTTTGAATTATGGTTTTCTCAGGGTATATGCCCAGTAGTGGGATTGCTGGGTCGTATGGGAGTTCTATTTGTAGTTTTTTAAGGAACCTCCATACTGTTCTCCATAGTGGCTGTACCAATTCATATTCCCACCAGCAGTGCAAGAGTGTTCCCTTTTCTCCACACCCTCTCCAGCATTTATTGTTTCTGGATTTTTTGATGATGGCCATTCTGACCGGTGTGCGATGGTATCTCATTGTAGTTTTGATTTGCATTTCTCTAATGATTAATGATGTTGAGCATTCTTTCATGTGATTGTTGGCAATCTGTATATCTTCTTTGGAGAAATGTCTATTTAGGTCTTCTGCCCATTTTTGGATTGGGTTGTTTGTTTTTTTGTTATTGAGCTGCTTGTAAATTTTCGAGATTAATCCTTTGTCAGTTGCTTCATTTGCAAATATTTTCTCCCATTCTGAGGGTTGTCTTTTGGTCTTGTTTATGGTTTCCTTTGCTGTGCAAAAGCTTTGAAGTTTCATTAGGTCCAATTTGTTTATTTTTGTTTTTATTTCCATTTCTCTAGGAGGTGGGTCAAAAAGGATCTTGCTGTGATTTATGTCATACAGTGTTCTGCCTATGTTTTTCTCTAAGAGTTTGATAGTGTCTGGCCTTACATTTAGGTCTTTAATCCATTTTGAGCTTATTTTTGTGTATGGTGTTAGGGAGTGTTGTAATCTCATACTTTTACATGTACCTGTTCAGTTTTCCCAGCACCACTTATTGAAGAGGTTGTCCTTTCTCCACTGTATATTCCTGCCTCCTTTATCAAAGATAAGGTGACCATATGTGCGTGGGTTTATCTCTGGGCTTTCTATCCTGTTCCATTGATCTATCTTTCTGTTTTTGTGCCAGTACCATACTGTCTTGATTACTGTAGCTTTGTAGCATAGTCTGAAGTCAGGAAGTCTGATTCCTCCAGCTCCGTTTTTCGTTCTCAAGATTGTAAAAGCAGACAGATTCTTGATGAAAATTACTAAGGGTGATTTGGAGTCATGGGTTTGAGATAAACAAAGTCTCCTGGAGCCTTCCAACTTGACTGGTTCTTTTATCTTTATAGAGTGTTTTCCTATAGAAAAACTCTAAAACTCTCTCAATCCAAGTTCCCTTCAACAACCTTAAGGGCTAGTATGCCTGTGGCAGTTTACATAATGTCAACCATACATACAATAATGATACACCTTTTCCATTTTTAAAAAAGGGATTTTATATCTATTAATGTTTTTATACTTACTACATCCATAACCCCATTTTACACATGAGAAAAATAAGTCCTAAGGAGTTTGATGACTTGCTTAAACGTCTCTAGTCTATACTAGGATACACTCCATGAGACTACAGCCAACCTTTACTTAGAAATATCTTTAATCTATCCGTTATTTAAGGAAAATTCATTTACTTAAATCATGTTTATGCCCCCCTTCCGAGTGCTGGCTACCACTGCAGGCTTGGAAAACAGCAGTTAGCAAGACAGACTCCATACCTACATACCAAGTGGGACAAGACACATAATAACCAAGCAAGGAGCTACAATTTTAGGTACTAAGTTCTTGAAGAAATAAAGCAGTATAAGGGGTTGAAAAGTAACAGGAGAGAAGTTAGTTTGGGGATGGGAGTCAAGGAATGTTATTCTGGGGAAGTAATATGTAAGCCAAGACAGACATTGAGAGTGGGCCACGCAGAGACCTGGGAGAAGAGGGCTTTGTGCAGAGAGAAAAGGGAGGCAAAAGGCCCTGGGCAGCAAGACGAGGCTCCAGAAGACATGCAGAGTTCTTCTTAATTCAACGTGGCTGCTCTTGGAAGACATACTTGAAGAGTGGTACATATTTATGGAGAACCTAGTGTGTTCTCAACTTTATAGAGGTTGAAGAGATGCCATCAAAGGCTTTTAGTGAGTGCCACTAGAGAAACATAACCAGAACACCTAGTGGCAAGTGCAAACAATAAATGTTCCATGAACCCAGGAAGGAGAGGTGAAGATAGCACCTGTAAATGAAGCAGGTATTTCTTGTTGGTTTTCTTTTCTGTTGGCTCTCGTTTGTCTTTTTGATCTTAAAATTCCATTTGACTCTTCAAGTTGCAGTTTTAACAAACATTAATGAAATGCATTTTGCAGCAACGAGGACTTTTATCTGGACCACTTTTAAGAGCAGAGAAATAAAGCTACTGTTCTTTTATACTGTCGTGTAAATACAGGCCTTTCTTTGAAGTGTGTAATAAATGGCCATTTTATAATCTATAATACCTGAAATATTTTGTAGCATACCCTCTTAGCACAACAAATCTTTAAAAAAAAAAAAACTCGGGAGAGTGTTTAAAGTAGATTGGTTTGTTTAAAAACTGGCTTAGGACTTCCCTGGTGGCGCAGTGGTTAAGAATCTGCCTGCCAACGGGTCCGAGCCCTGGTCCAGGAAGATCCCACATGCTGCGGAGCAACTAAGCCCGTGTGCCACAACTACTGAGCCTGCACTCTAGAGCCTGCGAGCCACAAATACTGAGCCCACGTGCCACAACTACTGAAGCCCGCACACCTAGAGCCTGTGTTCCACAACAAGAGAAGCCACTGCAATGAGAAGCCAGCACACCGCAACAAAGAGTAGCCACCGCTCAATGCAACTAGAGAAAGCCCGCGCACAGCAACGAAGACCCAATGCAGCCAAAAAATAAATAAATAAACAAATAAATAATTTTTTAAAAAACTGGCTTAGATATTAGGAGACATATACAAGAATGTTCACATGGAGGACATTTGAAATAGCCAAGAACACAATCCAAAAGTCCATGGGCACAGGAATGGATAAATAATAATGGTATAGGGACCTCCCTGGTGGCGCAGTGGTTAAGAATCCACCTGCCAATGCAAGGGACATGGGTTCAATACCTGGTCCAGAAAGATCCCACATGCCACAGAGCGACTAAGCCCATGCACCACAACTACTGAGCCTGCGCTCTAGAGCCTGCGAGCCACAACTACTGAACCCACACTCCACAACTACTGCAGCCTGTGCGCCTAGAGCCCGCGCTCCACAACAACAGAAGCCGCCGCAATGAGAAAGCCTGCGCCCCGCAACTAGAGAAAGCCCGTGTGCAGCAATGAAGACCCAACGCAGCCAAAAATAAATATAAATTATTTTTTTAAAAAGGAGTGATATCTATAAAATTAAAAGAAAAGAGAGAGAGAGAAGCAGCAGCAGAGTGGGATGAAGGAAGGGCCATCAGGGGGTTTCAAAGGTCCTAAAACTACAATTTTCTATTTCTGCATCTAGGTGGCAGGAAATACATGTTTGCTTTCATGTTGTTCTTTATACCTTACACATAGGTTTAAAATAGTATTTTCCATATATTTAACAAAACAAGTTTTTAAAACTGACTGAGCAAGAACTCAGATAGATCATCTTTGCCCACATGCAGCTCTGGCTTATTTCACAATTGTATATAAATGTCTCGTTGGAAGTGTAAGTTTAACATCCTTTCTTCAGTTATTCAGTGTGTTGATAAACATAGGCTGAAGAAAAGGAAAACACCTGAAAATGCAAGGCAAGTAGTGAGTGGAAGCAGTTTTCCCTGAAAAGCCGTGGGACGCCGGGGCTGGCCCTTTCCTGACAACATGGGGCCGGTGGTGTCCTGATCTGCCCAACCTGGCACAGGCGCTTGTGTGGCCCATCTTGGCAACATTCGCTTCCAAGGGGGGCCTTCCGCAGGAAACCAAGGATTAATTTCCCCGAGGCTCAGAGGCAAGAACTTCCAAAAAAGGGAAAAATCAAACTATTACATATCCATGCAAATCAAAATTCACAGACCAGTGGCAGGCAGCCAACGCAACTATTTCAGGTCTGCTCTCCCATCTGCTTGGCCTGTTAACTGTCGGAAAATACAAGCAAATCGCTTCTTCTGCGACTACGTCTCAATAGGGCTCCTAAAAACCAGACTCCATGATGCAACTTTAATAAGACAGAACAGCTTATTATGATCAATAAAGCACAGCCTTCCTGCAGTTGCAGAGCCAAAAGTGGCTCCAATGCCTCTTCGCTGGACACAGAGCACGAACACCATTCCCACCCACCCCCAGCATCTCGGAAGGCCCGGGGCCAGGAAAGGCTCCCACCCCAGGAAGCAGCTCTGTCCCGGTCCCCCTCCACACAAGAACCCAAAGGCCTTCTCATCCTGCAGCTTTTATTAGCCCCAATATACGGTAATTAATTTACTGCAGGCTCTTAATTCATAAATGGATCAAATAAAGCCCCACATGGCTTCTGGCAGCTAACCCTTACTAAATTATGGTGACTAGAAGTTTGTTTAAATGCAGCCCGTAAGTCCAACACGGCCCCCTCAGCTTGTAAAGTTCAATTAGAGAGTTCTTAAGCTCATTGTGTGCCTTAGAGCTTCAAAGAAGGCATTATTCACGCGTCTTCCATTGCCAAAAAAGGAAAGCTGGCATCGATGAAGCAAATTCCTAGAATGTTGATCCAGGCGTTACCAAGAAATGCTAAAACTTCAACCCTCAGTACCCAAACGCCTCCACTTTGGGACAAAATCTCAGTGAACTGTGAAAGACTAAAAGTAATCGAATTAACTATAGAAATCCACATAATAACGAAAGTTCTGACCAAGAGTGTACAAACATAACCACCCACTAGAGTTTCTGTTTCTATGGTCCCCTTATAAGTACCACTGGTGTGTTCCTGTAAAAGTCTAAACAGGCTGAGGGCTTAACCAGGGGCCAGAAAGGACATCTTGGAAGTGTCGCCTCCACGACAATGGGCTGTCATCTCAGTTCCCACTCTCGTACCTCCAACTGGTGGGCAAAGCCCGGGTGCGACCTGGTCAAGTTCGAATCTGACTGCATTTGCTGACGTCGCACATTGGTTGCTGGATGTGGGTGTTTTTGTACGCCATCTACTTCAGGCAGGCCTGATAACAGCTCTACTCAGGCGAGTGGGCAAGAACTTTCACTCTGATGCTTCCCTTCCCAGCAGGTAAGTGACCGGACGCCAGTTGGCCTTCCCACGGGAGGTTCTGTGGTTGCCCTCAGATATGAAAACAGATTAGTGTATTTTCCCAAGAGCACACCATTAAGTCAGAAAAGTCCCGGGCAACCAATCGCCTCAACTGTCTGCAAAAGAAGAATCTCTTGCTGCCAGCTCTGTAAACGTCCAGCCTTCCCTACTGTCGTGCAGGAGACTTAGATGAAGAAGCAGGAAAACAATTCCACCGTGAGCTACTGCTATGGAGGTCAAGGCTCTAAATCTCCTTGAAGCTGAAAACAAATTAGCAGCTTTGCCTGCATCAAGCCAGCCCTCTGAAAGAAGGCTTCTTTTCACTCCAGTATTACAAACTATGCTCCTCGAAGATAACACTTTTAGGGATATAAAAATGTTTCCTGCAGCTTACCGCCTGTCGCCTTACTGACTAGACCGGCAGAACCGTGCAAAAGCCGCACAAGATCCCTGTGAGAGCCAACGTGGGTTTGAGCAACGGGAAGAGGGGACAGGCGGAGGCGGGTGGTTTTAAAGTCATGGGCAAAACTCTTCTCAATACTCTGCAATGACCTATATGGGAAAAGAATCTGAAGAGTGGACATATGTAGAACCGATACCCCTTGCTGTACAGCAGAAATTAACACAACCCTGTAAATCAACTACACGCTAACAAAAATTTAAAATTAATTAATTTAAAAAATAAAGTCATGGGCTTACTTGACCTCCTTTCTCTTCACCATGCATTCACTCAGACAACACTTATTTACTGGCTGCTTACCCATGTGCTTGGCACTAGGGATACAGGCACAAACCAGACAGACAAAAAAATGCCTCGCGGTAAGATATGGATGTGATATTTACAATCAACTTTTACAGTCTTTATACTCAATAAAGAAGGTAAGTACCCTTCATTATACAAAAGTAGGTGGACTAAAGGAAAAAGCTCCTTTCTAGGCTGAGAAGAAAAACTTGGAAATGCAAGTAATTGCATGTGCGTTGGTTAAGCGAGCAGAGTGTTTCCAGATACCCCTGGGGTCTGGTTCTACCACAGGACATGGCCAAGGGACCTTGGCTTTCATGAGGTGCCTTCAACACAGCTGTTCTTTGTAGAAGGAAGTGCTTATGAGGTCTGTCTCAACTTCAGAGTCTTAGACGTGCAGATGTTAAAGGGTTAGTCAAAACCAGGGGGATAAGAGTTTTGCTACAAACACTGAAAGGAATTTGTGAAAAACCAGCTTGGTGAACAACTCATGTTGCTAACTGAAGATAAGAAGAACAGAGTTCAAGCCCAAAATAATGATCTGGCCAGGACCCAGAAGGGAGGTGGGTAGAGCTGGGGTTAGGAAAGAATCTGTCCATTCCAAAAGCTACTGAATTTCTTTTGTTTAGATAATGAATAGCCAAACAAAAAAGGCGGTTTGCTGTTTCATTTATATGCCACTGTTTTAAGTTCCCAAACTTAGAGTCTGTCTGAAAACCAAGCGTAACTAAAGCCACATTTGGGGGTGGGGGGTGGGGGTGGGGGAATAGGCCAAGAAAGCCATGACAATAATAAATTAAATGACTTGATCTCTCTATAGAAGTGATCTTTATAGAGAGTGATCTTTAAAGAGAGTGATCTATAAAGTGATCTTTATAGAAGTGATCTTCTATAGAAGTGCCGTTATGACGGCACATTCCAAATCACCTGAAGTTATCTCAGTTTCAGGCCGTGAAATAAACGGTAGCTACCAAGAAAACTCAACAAAGGAACTTTAGGCTCGTTAAGAGTTTTCTCATCTGTATAATGGAGATAATATCATAGTTACTAAAAAAACAGGAAGATGAGATTTTTTATACAATGGAGAGTGAAACCTTCACCCATTTTCCCCTGAAATGGGTACCCCAAAAGCTGGTAGCCGGGAAATCAGAGAAGGCTCTTCTGGGGAAACTGATCAAAGCAAGAGAAAAGGCAGCTGGGAGACCCCTAGAGAAACCATCCACCCAGACCTCCCTACACCATCAGAAAGGTCCACCCAAGATTGTGAAACCTCAAACTAGCTTCTTAGCATATCATTCACTGTCAGCGAAGGACATCTGAGGAAAATCTCCAACACCGAAGACAGGGGCCAAAGCAAACACAAACAAAAAAAGGAACTTAAGAGAAATTAGAAACAATGCTGAGAGAATAAAAAGAGGGGGAGAAGGGAAGGAAAGAGAGAGGGAGGGTAATTAATACCTTTGGGGAAATGAGCAGACACTGCATTCATGGAACTAGAATAGGAGGCTTTTAAGGAAACAATTCCAGTAACAATAAGAGCTTTTAGAAATGAAAATTCTATGAGAACGGATCTCCTTTTCAATGTAAAAACTGAAATATAAAGTTGAGAAAATCTCCCCAAATCAGAAAACATATAAAAAACCTATTAAGCCAGAGATCTGAAAAAGGAGGGAAAAGATGAGAAAAGTAGAAGATTGATACAGGAGGTTCAACTTCTACATAAAAGGAGCTCCAGAAACAGAGAACATAGAAACAGATTTTACATACTTTCCGAAGAAATACATCTACAAAACTTCCAACCTTACAGGGCCTGAATTTCCAGTGACAGGACCAAGTACAGTACAACAAATTAAAGAAGGATGTCACTGAGAAATGTCAGAATGCTGGGGACAAGGAAAAGACGAAGGCTTGGGAGTTGGGCGAACAAACAGGTATCAAACAGGACGTCAAATCAGGACGGTGTTGGACTTGTCCAAGACAACACTGGGCGGCTCAAAGTTATAGAGCCTTGAGAGAAAATGATTTTAACCAATTCTTCGTGGAGCCACTATTATCAATCAAGTGAGAGGGTATAAGGAAAACATGTTCAAATGTCATTTCAAAATTTGCACTTCCCATGAACCCCTTCTTAGGAAGCTACTGGGAGACGTGCTTCACCAAAATGAAGGGACAAAAGCAAGAGAGAAGAGTACACAGGCCCAGAAAATAGGGTATCCAACCTAAAGGGCAAACGGAATGAAAGAGAGAAAGCTCTGATTTTCATACCTCTGCATAAGGCCTGAGCTATCAGTCCAGATCGGAGCAGATCAGAAGACTCTAGAGAGACTGCCCCGAAAGATACAATGTCTAGAAATGCTTGAGGTACTGCAACAAATTGAGAGGCAGTTTATAATTCTGGCATGATAGTTTGTGGTGAGTTAGTGATGGGCACATAGAACATTAAGCAAACAAAAAATAAGACAATTGTTACCTCCAGGGAGAAAGCTGGATGAGGAAAGAAGGGTAATCATAGTACATGGCTGTGTTGTGAATAATATATGCATAGTCATGATAACGTTAACACTGGATATTGACCTAACCTGACATTTCTTGTGGAGGACAGCCTCTATGCTGGCCTCTAAACACCCTGCTTCTTCCTCTTCACATCCTTGTGTGATGCCCTCCCCCAGCCTGAGTTTGAGCTGGACCTCCTCACTTCTTATGACTAGAATGGCAGAAGCGAACAGTTGTCATTTCTAACATTTATACAAGGACTCCAGCCCATCTTGGGTTAGCTGTCTCCTGGGTCTTGCTGGGGAAATAAGCTGCCATGCTACGGGCAGCCCTACGGAGAGGCTCATGGGGCACTGCAGGGAATTAAGGTCAGTTCAACAGCCCCTGAAGAATTAAAAGCCCACCAACAACCAAGTAAGTGAGAGGAGAGGTGGGTCCTGCAGCCCCAGTCCGGCCTTCAGTTTACTGTGGCCCCAGTCCCACAGATTGATTGACAGCCTGGGCCAGAAGCACCCAGCTAAGCTGCTCCCAGATTGTTGGCCCATGGAAACTATGAGATAATTAAATGTTCACTGTTTTAACTTACTATGTTTTGGAGTAATTTGTTACACAGCTACAGATAACTCATAACTATATTGGGAGGATGGGAGGCAGTAGAAGACATTTTACTGTCTTTTGTGTAGGGAGGGAGGGGAGTAAGAGAGCTGAATCATCTTCTATAATAAGAAGTTAATACAAAAAAACCTAAAATTGAAAAATAAGAAATAGCCATGTAAACAACTGTTTTCAAAATAGAGAGAAAAATATCAATGAAAAGAGTTGAAAGTAGGGCTTCCCTGGTGGCGCAGTGGTTGAGAGTACGCCTGCCGATGCAGGGGACATGGGTTCGTGCCCCGGTCCGGGAAGATCCCACATGCCATGGAGCAGCTGGGCCCGTGAGCCATGGCCGCTGAGCCTGCGCGTCCGGAGCCTGTGCTCCGCAATGGGAGAGGGCACAACGGTGAGAGGCCCGCGTACCGCAAAAAAAAAAAAAAGAGTTGAAAGTATTTAGTTGCTTCAGGCAAGGAGGAGCTGGGTGAGGGAAAGGTGGAACAAGAAACTGCTGGGTTTGTTATGGGCCTCAGAGAACTATGTTGCTTTCTAAACTATATACATGTATAATCAGATTAAAAGTTAAAAAGATTTTCTTAGGTCTCCCAAGGCAAAAGAAATAAAAGCAAAAATAAACAAATGGGACGGAATCAAACTTACAAGCTTTTGCATAGAAAAGAAAACTAAACAAAATGAAAAGACAACCTACAGAAAGGGAGAAACTATTTGCAAATGATACAACCGACAAGAGATTAATTTCCAAAATATACAAACAGCTCATACAACTCAATAACAAAAAAACAAACAGCCCAATCAAAAAATGGGCAGAAGACCTAAAGAGACATTTCTCCAAGGAAGACATAAAGATGGCCAATAGGCACATGAAAAGATGCTCAACATCATTAATTACTAGAGAAATGCAAATCAAAACTACAGTGAGGCACCACCTCACACCAGTCAGAATGGCCATCAGCAAAAAGTCTACAAATAACAAATGCTGGAGAGGATGTGGAGAAAAGGGAAGCCTCCTAACACTGTTGGTGGGAATGTGAGCTGGTGTTCTCACTATGGAGAACAGTATAGAGATTCCTTAAAAAACTAAAAATAGAATTGTCATATGATCCAGTAATCCTACTCCTGGACATATATCCAGAGAAAACTCTAATTCAAAAAGAGACATGCACCCCTATGTTCATAGCAGTGCTATTTACAAAAGCCAAGACATGGAAGCAATCTAAATGTCCATCAACAGATGAATGGATAAAGAAGATGTAGTGTACACATGGAAAGCGCATCCACACAATGGAATACTACTCAGCCATAAAAAAAGAATGAAATACTGCAATGCCATTTTCAGCAACATGGATGGACCTGGAGATTATCATACTAAGTGAAGTCAGTCAGAAGGAGAATGACAAATATCACATGATATCACTTATACGTGGAATCTAAAATATTTCACAAATGAACTTATTTAAAACAGAAACAGACTCACAGACACAGAAAACAAACTTATGGTTAACAAAGGGGAAAGGGGGTGGGGGAGGGATAAATCAGGAGTTTGGGATTAGCAGATACAAACTACTATACATAAAACAGATAAACAACAAGGTCCTACTGTACAGCACAGGGAACTATATTCAATACCCTGTAATAAATCATAATGAAAAAGAATATATATACACATGTATATATGAGATATATATACATTATATATATCATATATATATATATAAACTGAATCACTTTGCTGTACGCTAGAAACTAACACAACATTGTAAATCAACTATACTTCAATAATTTAAAAAAAGTGAAAAATTAAACTAAACTACGTGTATGTGTTTACTCTCATGCATCCAATCAATTCTCTATTATCACAGCTGTCATCTGGGCATTTTAGGGAGTCTTAACCAGCTGTAGATAGAGCAGAGCTAGAAGCTGTTGGACCTTAAGCAGGCAAATGACCAAGGGCTTGAAACCTGCTAATGAAATTGTGAGGATTCTACCTTTTAGGAATCTTATCAGATAACATCTTCAATGTGCTCATTCTTCCTTGGAGTGTATCAGAGCATAAAATAAATGTCAGCCAAACTCAGACTAGACTCCACTTTATCTGCACAACTGCTAAAAGTTCAATAAATGATCTGAGTAAACAGATTCATTTCTGGAGACTCAGGCCATCGCCACCCGTTCAACAGAACCTGGCACTAACCCAGAGAGTGATTTAAGGGTAATACCATCAAGGCTGTGTCCTAAGAATTCTGTTCCAGATCCTTTAAGTCCGAAATAATTCCGGCAAGAACACTCTAAGATATTCACGTTCCTTTGCTCCCCAAACTTCAGGTATCTTCAAGAGAGGATGTACTATAAACCCCACCCCCCATTTTCACACAAGAGGAAAGTGAGACAACACCCCGGTTCTCTTGATACCTGGTCTAGTGCTATTTTCTAGGGTTCTGGTTTTCCCTGGTACCTTGTCAAGCTTCCCTACAAGTCCAAAGGCATTTCTGAACTACATCATATTATTTAGCTTATGTAAAATACATTAGCTTTCACAGTGAACAAGAGCTATTGTAGGAAAAGCTGAAGAAGAAACAAACACTCTCAAAGAACTTCATTAGTTCATTACATACAGGTACACTTTTATAACAAATGGGGACAGTGGGAAGTGGAAGTTACCATTATTAGTTACAGTCACAGTTTTCCTTTTCCTTTCAACTAGTCTCCCTTTGCTCTTAAGACCAATACCTTCTAGCATCCCCAAAGTAACAGCAATCACACCATTTTGTTTTAATCTGGTTTTTCTTGTGGTTTAGTCACACGTCTTTTCTCAAAAACCATCTGTCTAGTAGCCAACACAAACGGCAACACCAAGAACTCTTGAGGGTTCTGCAACAATACATTTTTAAAAGTCTGCTAAATGGACAGGTATCAGAACCACTGCAGCCAAGAGGAGAATTTTTTTTTTTTCAAGAGGAGAATTTTTAATAAAAACATTACAGGTGTTTCTTGCTTTATGCAATTGTGCCCTTCCAGAAAATCTTGATACACAGTATTTTGTAAGAAGTATAAAAATGTTCCTTTTGTTTAGTTATCATGGGGGACTATAAAGGCACATAGCCACTCAACATACTTTTTTTACTCAGGTACTGTCACTCTAAATACTTTTCACTATTCAAGTAACCAAAACAAACAAAAAAAAAAGTAGTTCATATGCAATAGAAGAAAGGCCTTGGCTGCCTTCTTTGAAAACTGACCCTCTTTTGGGTTCTAATCAATCCCATTACGCTTACCAACAGGCCTGGCACTCCTGCTATCCCTTGTCACTTTTCATTCATAACCACAATGAAATAAACAGGGCAATGACACCAAACGCTGAATCCTAACAAGTTGAAGCTACCAGAATTTGCAGAGTGAATGAATAACACAAATTTCGGCTCCCTGACGATTCCCTAACATTCCTTTTTAAACACCAGACTTTTCTTTCTACTTCCCAAAATATGCAAAGGTTTACCCTGAGTAAACGTACCCGAGTGAAGGGTGGCTACCCCTCTGGCAGAGATCTGCATCTCCCTTGGGTGAAATGTAGTGTAAAGCTTGACTCTACTGATCACGGGTGATCAGGGTGGGAGTCAAATGTGAAGAAAAAAGGGCTTATCGACGAGCCAGACCCCAGAGAATTTGGGTTAGCTGAATGACTCCTCAGAGGAGGGGCTCAGTATGGTCCAGCCCATATCCTTCTGAAACCTTGAGGTGAGGTTATGTGGGCAAGACTGGATTCCTCCCATGCCATCACTGAAGCTACTGGAACTCAGTGGCACTCGATTCTCCTTAAGACCCTACCTTGATTTCCACCCCAGTCATAAATTCCCCAGACTCCATTTTCCTCGCTTTGAGAAAACGCTAACCACAGCCTCAAATACTTAACGGTCACACTCAACATATGTCATGCTTTGTTGAAATTCCATACTTGGAAATGTGCTACTGCAAGAAAATGCAAGGTGGGCTGGTATGACTGATGATATTTACTTTTAGAAGGTATTTAATTCAAAAGCCAGATATAAAGTGAGATGTCCTAGAGGGAATACACTTCAGAGATTCTCTAGTAACTGGCTGAGGGTTTGAGGTTAACAGTCTCCTTCTGAATCACTGAAGATAAATGTTCAGTCAATATAATTTTAAGTAGCTCACTGCATTCTGCTTCTTTGAAAACTGACCCCCCGTTCCCCTAATCGGGTCATCTGTTCCACTACCCACTTAGCACTTAACATTTTTTAGAACTCCCTGTGAATGTATAATGCCTTTTAGTCCCCCTACCAAGCAGAGGTCTTAAGGAAGAGACAACAACGTGGCACTAGTGCTTTTGCAAAGCAGCCTGTCCCAGTTCCGGTCTACGGCCTGCTAACTTGTCTGCCCTTGACTATTCGAAGACTTCTGGAACTCAGAGCTCCTCTCACATGCTTGCTTACTGCAGCCACCCAGGTTCCAGGTTCAGAGAGCGCCCAGCCAATGCCCTTGACCCCAATGATGGTTCTTCTGCTCTTCCAGCATCCACCCTCTACGGGTTTGTTTGAACTAGGAAGAATTCCGTATGTATATATTCGAGGTGCTGGTGAGAAGCAGCTCTCTGAGAGCACTGGCTGGAACTGGGTGGCTTTTCATATTCTGGAGAGCTACTGGGTCTTCTCCTGAAGCTGCAGAAAGTGGTGGAAAGCAGTCTTCGTTGGCTCTCTTTAAACAAGTCGGTCTCTGCTGCTACTCAGGCGAAATAAGACACATTAAATGTTCTCCCTAGTCAGCTCTTTCAACTTGACTTCCTTCAAAAGTTGTCTGTCAACGCGGATACCAAGAAGACATCGACATGGCAACATACCAACGGTGCAGATGTACGTGTGAGCCCCTGAAGGGCTGGCGGGAACAGGCTGCCCACTGAGCCAGAAGAACATGTGGTACCGCCTCTGACGCATGGGAAGTGCTGGGCCATTTTTTTTTTTTCTTGTTAGGAAATATGGAGTCGAAAATGACATTTGGGGTATTTTTGTAAAAATATTTGGTGAATATTAAATTTTTTAAAAACATTTCCCTCTATAAGCCGAATTGAGTTCCCACATTTCAGTCAAAACCTCAAACTGACAAGCAAATGTTTATTTGCCTTTTAGCATATTTTTAAAATAATTGGTTATATTCATCCACACATACATCAACAAACACAGACTTAAAACTAGGCAAGGCTGATCATTTTAGGTAGAATCTAGAAATCCAGAAAGGGTACACAGTCACTTTATTTAGACTGTCTGGACCCCAGTTTCTCTAGAAGAATAATAGGGCTAATTACAGGAGTTTTCCACATAAATGAGATGCTAATTACATGGTGTTGGCAGAGCAATGTAAAGTTCCCGGGGCAAAATTGTTTAATTGTTCAGGCCTGCCAAATGTGTCATGTGCCATGTAAAGGAAACAGCCATACTTCTAACACCCGAGGACTGCAATACTATGAAAGTGTCTCAAATATATATTTGAGTCAGAAGGCATCATTAGGAAATGAATATATATGGGTGTGGTGAGTACATGATGGCTCGGTTTACTATTAAGTTAAAAGCAATTATCAAGTGAGCAGTAAGGGTCTTTCCTCATACCACTTTTTATCCACCCCCATCTTGGGTCTCCGGGCCGCTCCAGCAGACTTTGCTGGTTACTCTGTAATCGTGCCCATGAGCCTAATTCCCCCAACTTCACTGAGAACAGCTTTTTTGCAATTTATGTTATTCCTTCTCCCTACACCTTAGTTTGCTTTTTGCCTGGGAAATATTAACCAAACTTCTCTGAAAACAGAAGGCCTGGGTCCATATGGGAATGCTCTGGTAGGTATTACTTTTCAAAACTACCTGGATAGTTCTTCCTCCTGCTGTGTCTATACACAGAGGCTGCCAAGACAAGGGGCTATGAGAGGAAATGGAATGCTGGGGGCAGGGCAGGGCTGGGGTGCGCCCCAGAAAAATCCGAAAACCGCTGGCGTATGGCAAGTGACAAACTACACGTTATCAACAAATCATGCGGCGCGAAGGTTTTCCTATAAAGATCCTGTCCTTCGCCTGTCCTTATTCTGAAGGAGAAGAACCCAAAAGAAAGATGCTTGCAGAGACAGAAACACAAGTGACTTACATTCCTCCCAATTCAGAATGCATGCTTGACAGGCTAATTTTCTCCCCTGGGTGTTTGAATTCCTCAGATCTAAAAGTCTCTTTAACTTCTTTCACTGGGGGGGAAAAAAGCTGTAACGTCATTCTAGACACAAGCAGGAATGAAATCTGAAGCTCCCTCCATCCAGAGCAAAGGCCTCCACCGGGCAAAGCCCCGGCGGCACGCTCTCTTGGGAACGTCACTTCACGTGCACACCTGCCTTCTCAGGCTGGACCACTCTGATATTTACTACAAGGGGAAAGTCCCATTCCCATTCTGTCTAGGACAGAACCCTGGATATGGGCACTGCAAGCTATGCATTTGACTTACAACCTCATGCCTTTTGTCATCAAAATGTCACTGAGGCCACAGCTGGGAAAGGTAACGGAGGAGGGCACTCCACCGGGCAGTGTGAACCGGTTCAGCATTTTGGGAAAGCGGTTAAGCGGTTAATGTCTTCCAGTGCATTAAAAACGCCTGTGTCCTGGGTTCAGCAATTTTGCTTCTTGAAAACTGATGCTAGCGTAATAATCGCAAGTCCATAAAACAATACAAAAACTGCATGCACAAGGACGCAGTGCCGACAGCTATCTAAGGAGTTGAAGGCAATGTAAAAAGCTGCCATGAGAGGAATTTAAATTTTTTTGCGTCCATTTTATGTACTTTTATATCAATGTAATATGTGTCTTAGAAAGTATTTTAATAACATCAGAAATGCTTATCTTTTAATGTTAAGATTAAAAGGAGAGAAAGGAATATTCAAAAGTATACTACTGAATGATCTCCATTACATTTTTTTAAATAGATATTTAAAAAGTTAAGAAAGAAATCAAATTGAAGTACTTGCCTGAATAGTGAGATCATAGATTTTTTTCTTTCTTTCCCCCAAATGTCTTAAAATGGCCATGTATTTCTTTTATAATCAAAAAATTAAAACCAGACTGAGGATGTAAATGATTGAAGGGAGGAAGCACGCCAAATATTTTGTTTCTCCTTTTTTGTGGAAATAAGTCTAATAACAGCAAGGTTGGAAGTTGAAATACAATAAAAACATTGTCAGATTTTATAATGGCTTTAAAAAAAAAATCAGTGACAAAGTAGATTTCTGGAACTCTGTTTTCCAGATTGTGTAGGCCAAACTTAATTTAAAAGTAGCATATTCCTGAGTAGAAAGCGACACTATTCAAACTTAAACAGGTATCAAGACCATATCCCTTTGTTTTGCGAATTTACTCAACATTCAACAAATATGTATGGCATACGTACTCTGTGCCAGGCGCCGGGGATCCAACAGTGAATAAAACAGATGGGATTTGTGCACTAAGGAAGCTTACAGCATAGTGGGGCTGAAAGGGATGGTTTGTACACAGCAACCCAGCTGAAGCTGATTCAATGACTCCTGCCAAAATCAGACGCTAGACCTATAAAGAATTTCCTAGCATTCCACACTTAAAAATAAAAACTCCAGCTATTACATCACTTTTTACTCCCTCTCTCCAAAGAGCACTTTGAGAGATATACAGGGTCTTTCGAGCAGTGACAGAAATCCAGAACACCCAGGAGGAGGTGTGAAGAGCAAGGGCTCTAGAAGTCCAACCACCATAGATTCAAATTCCCTCACCAGGTGTGCTGCCTTGCACAGGTGAATCCCTTTCTAAGTCTCCTCTTTTAAAACATGATAACACAACATTGTAAATCAACGATACTCCAATAAAAATTTTTTTAAAAAAATAAAATATAATAAGAGTGAGCTCACTTTGGATTTTGTCCTGAGGACTCAAGGAAATTACCCGGCAAGCACGCCCAGCACAGTGCCTGGCACAGAGTAAGTGCTCAACAAGCTTTTCCCTTATCCATAAAACACGCATATTTACACATAAAAACAACAAAGAATCAGGAAAGGACAAAGATGTAAAAGTCTACAAAATGGGGAACTGGGGTAAGTGGTAGTGACTGCTAATGAATACAGGGCTTCTTTGAGTGTAAAGAAAATGTTCTAGAATTGTAGTGATGGTTACACAACTCTGAATACACTAAAAAGCCATCAAGTTTTACACTTTAAACAGATGGATTGTATGTTATGTAAATTATAGCTCAAGAAACTGCTATAAAAAATTGTATTTAAAAAAGTCAATGGAATTTTTTTTTTAATTTTTTTGCGGTACGCGGGCCTCTCACTGTTGTGGCCTCTCCCGTTGCGGAGCACAGGCTCCGGACGCGCAGGCTCAGCGGCCATGGCTCACGGGCCCAGACACTCCGCGGCATGTGGGATCTTCCCGGACCGGGGCACGAACCCGTGTCCCCTGCATCGGCAGGCGGACTCTCAACCACTGCGCCACCAGGGAAGCCCCAATGGAATATTTTAAGTCATATTTTAATCCAGATGGGCCAACAGCTATTCTTTGCAACCCATGAGACTGTGTGAATTTTGTAATTAGAAAATAGTATCTTCAGTTCTGAGTCACTATAATATTAAGACTCAGATTTTTTTACCAACTCCTTTACAGGGAAAAGATAAACAAGCACACAGGACAATACCACACAGCCACAAATCTTATAAGACAACTTCTTAAATCTTTCACTATATATACCTTAGTTCGAAGGAAAGTTTAGTTTAAAATGTTTTACATTCTGTATTCACATACAGGACTATATTTAGCTGCAATATCAACCAACCAAAAGGTGAAACAAAATGCCTTTAATACAGTCAGTTTGAAACTTACCACTTCATTACTTAACACCTAATGTCACCACCAAAATACATATACAAATAACACAAAAGAACAAATGTTTGATCCAAAAACATTAAGCTGAATCCTACCTGATAGCAGGTTATTTTTCACAATAACAAGAGGTGAAGTAAGTGACTGTGTTACGGCTTTCCAGCAACGCACAATCACTCATCATATCCAGATTTTGGCCACGTTACCTCATCAGAAAAGCATAAAACAGGTCCAAGAAACCATAAAGCAAAACTCAGGAAAATGGCCCAGACAATGCTTCCGTCCTCCATTCCTGTCTCCTTCAGTCAACACATCTTTATTGAGCGTCTACTATGTGAAGACCTCGCCTCCATTTTTACCTTCTGTATTTTTCTATGAAGCTGCTAACATTAGTTTCAGTACTCTTTAAAAAAAAAATTGTGATACGAGCTTTGTAGTTGTTTATAATATACATCATCAAACCAATTTTAGTTTATTAAAAAAATTTTCACCGTTGTACACAGAATAATCAGAGGTAATTAAGCTGGCATACGGTCCAGCAAACATACGGATCTGATTTTCTATTTGGGCTGCGTTTTGCAGGTGAAAATGAGTAGCACTTGTACACTGTGGAAGGGGCATCCTTTGAGCTGCTCTTCCACCAATGGTGATGAATTTCAAGAAACAATCCATACTTCCATCAGCAACCACCACTGCAAGATGGCCCGGGAAGGTGACGGGGGAGCAAGCGCGCCCAGCACGATACACAGAGTGGAAGTAACTAGTAGTTCTTTCAGCCCCTCAAAACCTCTGTGGAGTTTATGCTGAGGATCAAGGCTGGACCCTTTTTCTCATTAGCTCAGTGATTAAACAACTACGTTCACCTGGCAAACTCACATCCTAGGGGCTGGTTTATCTCCACTGAGCACAGTACTGATAGGGAGCCTGCCCACCAGCCATCTTAAAGTGCCCCATCACTGCACAGTTGTAATCATCACTGGTATGGCAGGTAATGAAATGCAGAAGTGAAAGTGGGCATCTTATTCCCCTTATGAGTCAAAGCTGAACTTATAAGATCACTGGGAACTGTCTCAACAAACAGTAGTGTTTCAATCATTAAAGTACTGCACCAACTCCATGCTCAGTTACTAAAAATACAAAGTAAGCTTGGATTAATACTTAATCTCTTGAATCAAGATTTAAAAAGAACGTTCTCTTTTCAAAAAGATTGGTAAGTAAGTACTGCAGAATAGGAATAACAATACCAAATATTAGATCGGTCGTCAATTATGTAGGATCATTTGCTTTTTAACGAATTAGCTTGAAACCCCCTCTACTGCACAGTTAAACACTATCCTCTTTATGACTTTGGAGATGCAGAAAAATCAGAAGAATTTAAGAACATCTCTGATGGTTTAAAAATCATTTACTTCTCTAATCCAAACATGAATTCTCAAGATCACTTTTCTTTCCTCAGAAAACACACAGAACATCAGGTGAAGGACCTGACATAAACAAGCATTCTTCCTCTCACGCTAGGTGTTTTCTCATAAGTCATCATTTGCACTCCCATCGACCCCTCTGAAAACTCTCAATGTTTTCTGAGTACAATCTTTTATTTGCTACTTTTATCAACTTTCCTTAATACTCTGGGTTTCTGAACTATTTCAAAAATAACTCAGCAGACCACACAGAGACGAAGTTACAGTGTCTGGCTCACTGGAGAAACAAACTAAGGTCCACCCCACCGTACTAATAAATTAGGACGAGCGGTACACCAGTCAGTTGTGCATTAAGCCCCTCAAAACCTATGTGGAATTCATGGTCAGGATCAAAGCTGAACCCTTTTTCTCATTAGCACAGTCACTAAACAGCTATGCTCACCTGTCACACCACTGCATCTTGACAGACATTATCTACCCTGTAAGGTAAACATGGCAGGTGTCTCTGCCCATGTCATACCTGAGAAAATGAGACAATAATACATGTGACTTCCTTAAAGGGAAAAAGTTGAGCAGCTTGCAAAGGGCCAGGACATCCCCTCTTTCCCCTGAGACAATGGTTCTCATCCTTGCTTACACATTAGAAGCCCCTGGGGACATATGAAAAAACACCAATGGCAGGTCACCAAACCAGACCAAGATGCCAGCCCAGACCATGGAGATACCTGGGAATGGTGCCTGGGCATCCGCATGGTTTAAAAGCTCTCCAGGTGATTCACAGGCACAAAGTGGAGAACCAGTCATCTCTAACCTACAGATGTTTAAAAGGACATCACTATCACTGGCAAACACCGACTTTCTTTCTCTCACTTCCTTTTCTTCGGTGGCTTTGCCTAAGGACAGAATGGCAGAGCTGTGGTAAACAACAGTCATAACAATGAATAATGGACCCAACCAAAACAAGTATGTTCTCGGGGTGGGCAAAAAACAACAACAACAAAAAAACCAGTAAGAAATAGGATTCAAGAATCAAAAGGAAAACACATTCTCGAAAGCTAAAAAGCCAAGTTCAACACATAGGTATTCACATACATCGCTGTATACACCATGTTTTCTTTCTGTTTTTCCCTCCCCAAAAGAGCAAATTTTCAAACAAATAACTATACACTGGCATGTGTGTCCCAAATGTCAGGAATGAAATGCTAAGGAAATTCCTTCTAACATCTGCAAGTAATTTTGTACAATACGTCATTGCTCCTATGCATTCACCTTAAAGAAGAAAGATCAGAGTAGAATAACTATATATCCAAATGCAGTAATAGTTTTGCTCTACTATTAAGCATGATCTGAAACCCACTAATTATTTCCAGAGGGAACTTCTCTCCTAACACTTTATTCCGAAGCGTAGTTTGGTTCTTAGGCAACCAGGACTTCATGGGCTGGCAGTAATACAAGTGGGACAGTGTCATTAAAAGAACACTCCTCAAATGAGGAATTCCAAGCATAAGAAACAATTAGGTACCTAGTGGGGATTTCGTATTCCAGTTCTGCTGTTCCTACCACCTTCCAACGAAATCACAAGTACACTCAATATTCCCCCAAAGACTGCAGATAGGAGCTTTTAAGACTTCTAGGATCTTAAGAAACACACACACACACACACACACACACAAAAGCTTCGTATATGCGTGAATGAACATAAATTGGGTCTGTGAAAAACACTACCAGTTATACAATATCTTCAAAACGAAAATACCAAGGAAGAGATTTTATTCAACTCAATCTATAGGACGTTAGTCAAAGGCAACCGACAGTTTTACAAATGCTCTGTTAGGGAAAACTTATACTAGGAACAGCCACAGCTTACTTTCCCTTCACTTCCCCCCAAATCCATCTTTTTTTAGCTCTGCCAAATAAGTGGCTCCAAATGTGTTTGTTCTGTTTCTCTCTTTGTTTTTCCCAAAAGGGAAAAATTAATGGTCAAGTGGGTTTAATTTTTAAATCGGTACAAGAGCTTTAAACACACTGTACCGAAAAAAAAATGCAAACGGAATGCTCTTGAAAATGGTTACACATTAAACACACATCTAATGACCCAGGCCTCTACTAAGGCGAGTTCTTAAATTCTACGGGGGTCAGAAGTTTAGTTTATTCAGCAAGAATAACTCTATTAACAGCTCCGTCTCCTACTTGTCACCACAGTAAATATCCACACACTCCAAATCCTAGAAAATGTGAGGCAATTCAAAGGAGGCTGGAGCTGCTGAGGGCTCCACTGCTGCGCCTCAAAAGCTTCTACAGCAACTGGTCTGCCATAGGAATCAAGGGAAGCCACCCACAGGGATGCACGGATCACAGTGGATCAGAGCAGTTACATCAGACTTAGGAGACGGATTTTCAGAGAACAGGAAGAAAATGGGGAGGGCTTATGTACATCACTCCTAAATAATAATGACGATGAAAGCTCTTTAAGCACATGCCCAGAGTATCAGAATTACTGACCAACTCATGTACTGCTATAGTTTTTAAACACAGATTTTTTTCCCCCCTAAATATTCTCATCTTTTTTTAGAGGCCAAGGTTAAAAGGCAAAACCCAGCAGACTCCTAAGCACAGTGAAAAATAACCCAAGCCTTATAGCTGTTCCAGAGCGACAAGCTTTCTGGATTTTTAATTTAATTTTACAACATCTACCATGCAGGAAGGTCACACCGCGGGAACCTGTCCTATCACACGCTGGAATAAATAAAATCATGGCAAGCCTTATACAGATGGGCACCAAGTCATATCTAGGAAAGGGAAGACAGTGTTCCACCCTAAGGAGTCAATTATCCAAGTTACAAGAAAATCTGATTTTTAAGTTGATGGGAATGAACCCTTACTCTTTCCAAATCTTTTTGTTCCTGAAAGTCACCTCTACTAATTAACCTTATTAATGTCCTGATGCCTTTTCTATACTTTTCTCTCCAAGATGCCAGTCTGAAGCTCTTATCCACCACTTCTGCTCTAGGGAAAATCTAAGGGAAGATGCACTGTGTACAACCCACGGGCAATGAGGGAGAAGCCGTCTCCCCGCATGGACCCCTGCCACTGAACAGGGTCTAAACAGGCAAGCAAGACAGGAGAGGTTTAATTCCCGCTCCTCTGACATCAATTCCTCTCAATGTGGTTGCGTAGTTCTGTTTTAAATGGCTTTCCAGTTAAAAGTACAAAGAGGGAGGAGCCCCAAAACCCCCCAAATTTCTAAAACCAAGAGTAAATTTTAACTGTTGCTCAGTTCTATTTAAGCAAATAAGAGAGCTCCCCGTATCTACTGCTTTCATTCCCTTTCTCTGGTCTCTTCTTACATAATTCAATCTTGCTATTTCCTTAATGATGCTATCCACAAAAATTTTAAATCTAATTACCAAATCCATCCTACAAGAAGAGTACATTCAATGTAATATGTAGAATTCAAATATTTTCCCCTTAAGTTTTTTTTTTCCTATCTTGAAACAGCTTGGGCTGTTTTCTGGCTTCTGACCACTATGCTTACACCTGTCACCTGATTTTCAGTCTTCATTTTTATTCTCATTCCCTAGTTTGTCACTGTTCTTAACTATTTTCTCCCAACTATTTCTTCCCCAACAATTACCCCCAATATATTCTCCTTTCCCATCAACTCAGCCTCTTTAGCATATATTTTACGTCCTCTCCTTTGAGTTTCAGCCCTCAATTTTTCCCCTTGATACAGAGGAACCTAAACGATGATTTTGTGTCTCAGATCCTTATTACCCTTATCCTTGCTCTGAACTCCTGTCCCGAAAGACCATGATATTGACAACAGTCATCTCCTTATCCTTGACCAATCCAGCTCAGAGGAAAAAATGTTTCCCCTGTGTTTTTTATTTTCCTTTGGTCCCCTGGTGTACCCTGGGGCATGCTTCTTTCTTATGTGCTCTCCTCTACTCACTCCCCCGTGGAGCAATGCAGCTCTCTCCTTGATATTCAGTTTGTAATTATCTGTTGGCCTCTGTCAAGGACACTGGCCATCTGAAACACGCTCTACTTGATGATCATATGAGATGTGAGATGTGGCCAACCACGGTCTGGATCCACTGTCAGTACGACATACACCTGATGTGTATTTCCAATAGCAATGAGACATTCACCCTGATCCATTTCTCTTGCACCTTGGGTTCTCTTGTGACTAATGAATAGCACTTGCCAGAGGGCTTGCTGGGTTAAGGGCCGGGAAGGTGCTATGTTTCCAGGCACAGAAAAGAACTGACTGGCTCAAATGGGGCTTAAGTCTTTGACCTCGGCTTCATTAGCTCTCAGCACAACCAGCCACAGTCACATGACAGCAAGGGCCCCTGCTAAATGCAGGAATCCTGTGTCGATTCAGAAGGGAAAATATAAGCCTCAACAACACGACGACACCCACACGGAGACAGATCTGTTAGCAAACCAAGAAGGAAATGAACTTGAGATCTATGTCCCATTCTGATTTCCATGACACCTCCTAGGAGAAAGGGTAACTAACCTTCACCCTGCTTCTCACAGGCCTTCCAAGTTAGTGCTTAAAGCGGAAAACCACTTTGAGGGACACCATATTGCTCGTGAATGTAAGAGCAGCCATGAACAAAGAGAGAAACATAGCTCTTATTTCAACAAAAATCGAGAGAGCATAGAAACCACTTTTCTGTCCTCTCTGAACACCACACAGCAAATTCCCCTTACAGGTGGGACACACATACATCATGAGGAAGAGGGCATGGGAAAATAGATGAAAAATAAATTGTATTTACCTTCTTCTGTTTCATGCCACACGATCCCTTCCAAATTCACACTGGTCCCGGGTTCACAGGGCCCAAGACACTCTGGCTCTGTCACTACTCCAACTTCACACGTATTGACACCCACGGAACGAGTCCGAACCAAAAGCTGTTCAACCGGTGCTGCAATATTGGATGAAGATGGGGAAAAGTAGGAGGGCAGAATCTGAGGCGTGAGACTGCTGGAAATCGGCGGCGGTGGTGCTGGCACTGTAAACAGGGGGTCAACCTGAAAGACAGACAGGCTTACTGCAGTGGTGCTGCATGCTCGGAGCTCTTTTCAATGCAATCTGTTTACATCACTTCCAGAATACATCACCATTCCAAATTCCATTTGCAATTATAATACGCTTTGAGTGTTTTAATGGTGCCAAAATACAAAGCAGAATAGAAATAAGCATTTTCGTTTTTCATGACACAAGGTAAACACTGGAGCTCTAGCTTCCTGAGCTATAGACAGGCCTTCAAGGTCCTTCTAAATTCACCAATTAACAACCCTCGGCCTCCACAGATGTGAATGAAATATGCTTTGCCAAAGGAAGACTATTTCCCACTTGTCGTGAAATCGTATTTTCAACACTGCAATATTTTCCAAAGGAGAAACTCTAATAAATACCCAGATAGGCATCACTGGCCATTCAAGTACAGGAGATGGACTAAAATTGTTTGCAAAGTATTTTATAAACCATAATGAATTAAATCACTACTAAAGTAGATTAACTACTCTGCCAAATATATAGAATACATCAATTTGATTACACACACTGAAACACAGAAACTGGATATTATTAGCATGTATTAAGCATCAACTTTTAACTAAGTGTTCTACTGCAAAGTTTGGCAGAATTCATATAAATGGAGAAATAAATACGTGTGCTTGACAGAATCTGAGTTTCTCCAATGCACAAATCTTTTAGTGGTTCAACAAAGATTCCTGATGAGTTTGGACCAAGACTCAGCAGCCCTATGTCTGAAAAGAGACAGCCAAAACAAGATCTTGTGGTACAATAACTCCTTTGCACCCCGATCCTGAGGAGAGCAAGCAAAGGGGTCCTTCACCACAAAAAGTTTAGAAGTCAGGCCATAATGAAACCAAAGACTATGCATGTACTAAGTAGGTAGACGGTCAACAGACTCATTCATTCCTTCCGCCCATTTTAACCATTGTTGTGACTGCTATGGAATAGCTTTGGCCCTGCTGACAGGTTATCAAATGTGAAAGAGCCAAACACACAGCACGTCTGCGCCAGGATTCCACATCACCTATGTCCTCAGGCTGCACAGAGACACCACCTACACACAAGAGATGATACCGTATGTGTTTTATCAGTTGGGCTAACAAATTAGATATGTAAAAAGGACACAGAGAAGGTTGTTCTGGTAAAATGCCATCTTAGTCTGTTTATATATTCTCAGTAAACGTTTGTAAGAAATCAACATTTGGCTACAGACATAATATTATATAGTCTTTGTTCGTCAAAAAAAAAACCCCACACACACAAAAAGAGTGTATTTCAAGAAGTCATATGAGGAAGTGTGCTCCTAGATAAACAGCTGAAGCAGTCATCTGTGTGGGCTCCTTGTTCATATGACTGTAGGAACTATTTCTACAGTTTGCATTTCACTAAAATGATACAGCAACGTTCACATGCCCGAGTGATCCAAGATGCAATAGAACAGCCCCTCATCCAACTGCACACTAAAGAAACTTAATTTCCTGCTCTCAAAGCTGCCATAAAACTCCTTTTGCCCCATGCTTTTTATTGTTCTTCCTTCTTGATCACAGAGCCCAAGAAAGGAAAGCATTTAACAGCCCCAAACCCCAGATCTGGTGATTTATGCTTTTGTGTAAATGCAGTTTAACATGGATCAAAGTTCACACTGATAGTTCCTATTTTAAAACTGAGCTGACAAATGAAGAAAGGGGTTCTGAGGAAGAAAATTTAAGCAGGACAGGGGAAGCCGATGCAACCTTGTAGTCTTTATTACAACTAAAAGATTACGTGAGATTGAAATCACTTTCTAGAATTTAAAAAAGAAAAAAAAAAGACCAAGGAAAATTATAAACCACTACACTGCACATTTTTTTTGAGCATGATTCCCAACAACCTCTTAATCTGTATAGTTAGTTGTCAACTGTAATTTGGTGCTACACATGTAAACTGAAAAGACAAAATGGAACGATATTCTCAAGATATCCTTTATATCCTTGATCGACAGCGTACATGAATTCCAAGAGAACAAATATAGCTTCAGTTAGATACACAAGAAAATGGAATAAAATAAATGAGGTGAGGAGTCTCGGTATCAACTCTCTAATTTTGAATTTCAGGACACCCTGGGGCGACACGTGCAACAGAAGTTATAGGGACAGGGTGTGCTGACACCGGGACTTTGGCCCCACCTCCCACATTAATTAAGCTTGTGACTTGGGAGAGTCATTTAACCTCACCGAGGCCCATGGTCCTCAACTGGAAAATGTATTCTTTGGCCTTCTAATAGTGATGACGAATCCTCTCACAACAGAATTTCTAGACCAAAGCCCTATTTCAGTATAACTCTGCTTATGAATATATTTGTATAGAGATACACTCACATACTTATTTGGGATATTTATGTAATTTCAAAGATGAAGCTTCTGAAGAATCTAGAAGCTTGATGGGAGAGGCCATGGTATCCTGGACCCACCAGCAAGTTAACTGTACTTATTTCCATTAACACAATTCAAATGCAATGAAAACCGTTCAGCTGATGACATGTAAAGAAGGGACCTTGGAGCCCTGTGCATGCTGGTTTTAAAATGAGAAAAGTAAGATTCAGAGAAGTTTGACTGTAAATATGAACTTAACCATAAACAGCCCCCCAATGTGGTAACAGTCTAAAACTCTTAAACTTGATAGGAGAACTCAATAGGTAATATAGTTTTAAAGGTTCAACTCTTTGACTTGCACAAGTGAATTTCTCTTAGTTTTTCCACTGTACTCACTTCCTCCATGTAGCTCAAAACTCCCATTCCCACAGGTACCCATCATCATCATCATCAGTGAGAGTAGAAAAGGGAACTTTTCTCCCTTGAGATTTCAAGATTTAGAGTGGAGAACAAAGACCTCCCACGTGGTCTACTGGGGGTCCCTCTTCCCCAGTGCTCACCAACTGGAAAAGGGGTGGGGAATGATAGCTACTCCCAGAGGCAGGTTTTATTTGGCAGGTATGCTACTTTTAAAAACCTTTTCATTTGTTGACCAACACAAAAAATTAGGGAAAAGTCTGAATTTCCACTATCTCGTAACATAATAATTGGCTCACATGCTATGCTGGGCCCACCTTCCTCGTGGCATCAACTGACAGGCCTGAGCTTCCCTCAGCCTGCAGTGACCTACCCAGGCACAAGCAGTGAGTTGGCGTTTCCAGCTTTTCCGAGACGACCACAGAACGTTGGCGGTAGAAGGGCATCTAACCCAACTTACTCATTGTAGACAAAACCGTGGCCCATATCTGTTAGTGTGTGCAAGGGCAATCAAGCATCTCTAGGGGCAGCCCAGGTGAGCATAAAAGAGCCGCATCCTCCAAGCAGGACCTTCACAGAACGGGTTCAACGTACACTAACACTAGAGACAAGAGAGGTGAAAGGGAAATAATTCAGAGTGTGGCCATTTCTTCCTACCAGCTAACACCCCCAGTGGGAGAAGTTCCCCTCAAAAAGGTTTTGGTTCTCTTGTGTATCTCATGGTAGCTAATACACAGTCACGTGACACCATACGTAACGCAGGATTTTGAAAGATCTTCAACAGTTACTGTTGCCTTATACAAAAGGTCAACTCCACTGCACCCTGATTTCTCAGTCACTCACTGATCATACACTGAAACGTAATTTCTTCACCCAATGAGGCTCCTTAAGACAGAGAGCAGCAACAGTTCCCATGAGAGAGTCCGGGGAGGAAGCAACATACACTTGGACTTGGGTAGTGATAAACCTCGGGTTGTGATGGATTCAAATCCTGACCTTGGTGGTACTTGCTTGCATGGGACCCTGAGCAAATGACCTGGCTACTCTAAGGCTCAGTGTCTGGACCTAAGATATGGGAATAAGAGTAACAATAACCTGCACAGCGTCGTGGTGAAGACGGCAATGAGATGATTCATGCCCAGTGCTTAGCTCAGTAAACAATGACTTTGAAAAAGAAAAAAGAAAGTCCCTGGTCTGATATTACAGTTCTCTAACCCTGCATCCACTTTTACAAAGCTCCTTTTTATATCCTACTATGTTTAACATAAATCTATAATCCTCTCCAAATGCATGGTTAAGGGCGGTTAAAGTGTGTTAAAAGTATAAGAAAAAGGGCTTAACCCCGAGAAGCTCAGCCTGAGGAAATACTGCTCCTTTCACACACTGGCATCTGGCAGCCGTCCACCGGCTTAATCCAACCCCACTTTATAGCAGGCCCTGATGAGTCCTACACTTCTAGAAAGTCTCCTTCTACTCGTCTCTAGCTGTACCTCTTTTTTTGTGCACTGCCCTCCCCAAAGTCTCCTTTTATTCACCTCAACTCGATCACATGTCCACCCAATAAATAATTACTAACACACCTGCTGTGTGTCAGGCGCCGAGTGGGCAAGACCGTAGCAGTAATCAACACACAGATCCAGCAAAATTACAAGTGTCGCTGCAGAACCTCATCCAAGGGGCTGTCCATGGTGGCCTGAGCACAAGAAACAGCATGTAGAAGACAGTGCGGGGCAGGGATCAGTCTCTGGATACGGAATCCATCTCAACCTTTAAGAACCCTTGGCAAGGTGCTTGATCTGTCTGGGACTCAGTGGCTTCATCTGTAAGATGTAAATAACACTTGGCTGCTAAGGTGACTACTACCTGAGATCATTCCAACAACATTAGCCCAGGGCCCAGTACGGAACAGCCCTCAATAAATAAAAGCTATTGCCATTGTCAATATGATTATTATTATTACAAATATACTTGAGACCTGAACTGAAAAGAAAACAATAGGTGGTTTGGCCCTTTGAAAGCCAAATGCTAGGATTTGCTACGTTCAAAGGCAATTCAAGAGAGGCAGTTATAACTACCTTTCTGGAGGGAAGTACCCTAAAATAGTAATCATCAGATATTCCATTTAAACACTGGTGGGGAATTATTAGTCAAATAATACCAATAAATGGAATAAAAGAGCAGAAGAGAGAACTGGCCCGTTTTAGCGATCGTTCCTTTGTCAGAGCTCTTTTCTGTTATCTTGACGGGACACTGATGGAACCAGCTAGAGCCCAAAAGAGGAAAGCAGGAAAGCAGCCATCTCCAGTGGGAAAAAAAAAAAAGAAAGAAAGACCCATAAGTCTAACAGCTGGTGGTGGCAGCCTGTCAAACTGAGGAAAGTTAATGTCAAGAACAGACGCGCGGCAGTCTCTCACTGTTATTTTTGCATGATTATTCCCAGGTGTTGGTGCACGCCGAGCAGTAGCCCGGCTATTTATCACTCGAGAGAGGCTAAGAGTATGGGAGTAGGGGAGCAGAGAGGGGAGAGGGAGGCGGGGAAGAAGAGGTTATTTACACAGATAGCGGCACTTAGGGTGTGTAATCAGAGGACTGGGGGGAAGAAATCTGCAGAGAGATTCTGGCAATATTTTCTCTGTTCACCTTATTTCAAGAGCTTCCTGAGTGCCGATGAGCAAGGAAGGCTGCAAAGCTGGAGCGTGAGTGGCAGCAGCTTTGCATCACGCGAGCACGGACTGTGGCAGCCGCTGATGGGTTTCCAGGACCCACAAACTGACAGCAAGTGAGGAGGGGTCGGCAGGGCACTCCGGCTCCGCTCAGACCCAACAAAGGGACAGTCAGGTGGCTCTGCTGCGGGGAGGGCTAGCGCTGCCAGGCAGAGGGGAAGGAAGTTCACAGCCTGGAGACGGGCAAGCCTCAAGGAAAGATTCCCTCCCACACCCCGTGGCAGGTCTGAACTCCCATTGGGGAGCCTGCCCAGGTTTCTGCCATCTGTTGCCACAAATCTCCATGCTCATCTTGCTCTTAACCCCTCAATCCTGGGACTCTCAGGTCACCAACAACCAGAGCGGGAGTGGTGTTTTATTATTTTGCTCCGAGTCAATATTTTTACCTTCTATGAGCGCGCCAGGGCACAATTACTTAATGCTCACATTTTCTCCATATCCTGGTATTTGGCTGTTTTATGAGATTGCCCACAGTCACCTCTTTAATTTAAAAAGCATCAGACAGAGACTGCACTTCGTGTAGGGGAAATCACAGCTCTTTAAAGGTGACCACTGGCACAGTCCATCACTTTGCATTTTAACTACCCTTTCTGCCTGACATCACTGCTTCATGAGTAGAGCAAGGGAGCTTAAAAAATGGTTTCCTTGACTCTCTCTCGCCCTGTCACAGCTCACCCTTCCCCCTCTCCATATCCTCAACTCCGTTCTCCAGTAGGTCTGTGTCTTTATTCCTGTCACGGACATATACACACTAACAAACGTAAGGTAGATAGCTAGTGGGAAGCAGCCGCATGGCACAGGGAGATCAGCTCGGTGCTTTGTAACTGCCTGGAGGGGTGGGAGGGCGGGAGACGCAAGAGGGAAGAGATATGGGAACATATGTATATGTATAACTGATTCACTTTGTTATAAAGCAGAAACTAACACACCATTGTAAAGCAATTATACCCCAATAAAGATGTTAAAAAAAATGGTTTCCTTAAGCACCCATCTTTTCCCTAAAAGGATTCGTCAAGGGTAAATTTCCATCCCTGTCAGACACAACTGCAACAATTGTATTTCTGTCATTCCTAAGTCTATCTTTCCTACATGTAGTGAAGACTTTTCCGTCTAGAACTGTGATCAGGGCAACGCATGCTCTACAACTTGCCGCCACACAACAGGGGCAAACTCTTACTAAGGGCCGACGGTGCACCAGGCCCCCATATGTTGTCTATCTCCTTTGACACTCATTATGTCCCCATTTTATAGAAGCAGAAATTGAAGATCTCGGAGGATGGGCAACTTACCCAAAAAGCTGAAATTCAAGGCCAAACCTCTCTGATTTCCAAGTCCATGGGCTTTCTTGTAAAACCACTAATGACATCAGTAGCTACTGTTTAACACATATAACACAGGAGGGATTATACTGGGCATTGTCCCATTCAGTCCTCACAGGCTATGACTGAAAGTACTTTACAGATGAGGAATAAGAAACTTAAACTTAAAAGGTAACTTAGGGTCAGTGGCTGAGCCAGAATTTGAACCCACATTGGTCAAACGACAAAAGAAACTCTTCTCATTGTAAAAGAGAACACAAGATGTTTGAAACCTACCTCCCCAGGTAATTTCTGACCCTTTTCTGCATGTTAGAAGGCACGCATCTGCTCACTTTTCTCAACACCTAGTTCAGAATGGTGCACCTCGTCGTGTCCAAGCAAATACTGCCATCCCTCCAGAAACCTCAACTAAAAACCTCACGGAAACCAAAGCTCAGGTTTTGTTTTGTTTTGCTTTTACACATCTTTATTGGAGTATAATTGCTTTCCAATGGTGTGTTAGTTTCTGCTGTATAACAAAATGCATCAGCTATACATATACATATATCCCGATAACCCCTCCCTCTTGCGTCTCCCTCCCACCCTCCCTATCCCACCTCTCTAGGTGGTCACAAAGCACCCAGCTGATCTCCCTGTGCTATGCGGCTGCTTCAGGTTTTGTTTAGCTGTTGTTATTGTTTTAAATCATCCGACTCCAAAAGCAACAGCTAGGTACAATGACTGGGAATCATACCATTATTTTCATTTTCTCATCCCCAGGTATAAAGACCAGAGACCGCCCCAAATAAAAAGCCAAAGTACTTTTTAGCTGTTCAAGTGCTTTTAAGAGCTTCTCCGTTGAACGGGTAGGACTCAGCCTGGGGCTGAAACAGGGCTCTGGCCCAGGGGGCCAAGACGGATGCTTTCTTTCCAACCAGGACCTCAGCCATGCTGAAGTCGCAGAATGCCAGCCCAGGGTCTCTGTGGCGCTGCTTGCGGGGGGTGGTCAAGGGAAGGTCCCTGACTATTAGCGTGTCACTCCAGAAGTGACTCCATACGTGCAGGTCACAAGGCAGAGGCACACACGGGCCAGCCACAGGTGTAAAATATATGTTAAACCACAGTGACGATCCTTAACTTCATTCTCTAGCCATGACAATTTTTCAAAGCAAAAGAGAAGGTACTGAGTATGGAAAGACAGTGTAATTCAACTACTCCAGACTCAGTGTCTTAAGTTCTTTGATTTGCTGTTTTGAAGCCAAACCAAATTCTCCCCTAGAAGGCCCTCCATCAGCTGTGCTGAGTTCCACAGGAAAGCGCTTCCAGTGGAGGTGGAGGGGACATGGGGACGCAGCCTCGGGCACTTTCCACAGCAGTTGTCACATACTTAGCCTCATTTGTGTTCTTTGCAAAAAAAAAAAAGAATCTGTCCTATTGCTGAGCGACAGATCCTTCACCTGTTTTAAAAGTGTCGGTGACATCTTCCACTGTTCAGCAAGCTGGGCATGTTTTAAACAGCAGGAAAGGATCAGTGTTTTCCTATCTTGTTCGTAAGGGTTCTCTGATTTCGTCACATCCTGCCTATTTCCAAAGACACTTAAACACACACGCACACACACACAAAGGAGGCAATGGTAAAAGCTATTTTAAAAAGTCTGTCTTCTTGGATTAATCCTTTTCACAAGTCTCTTTACTTTGTATAAAGTTAAACTCCTGAAGAGTTCCACACAAATCCCATTTCTTTCAATTAGATCTGGCCCCCAATCCTAACAGTGAAACTTTTAAAAAAAAAGGAGGCCCAGAGGTAAAACTCTGAATTTTTAACTCTGCATTTTGCTTCACGTGGGTGCACCTGTATCAGCAAGGAAATCAATTTCAAAATCCCTGACTACTGGGTATCTTCGTAGATACTGGCCATCAGTGTACTGCCTGTCTTTGCACGACCCCAATTTCCCCTTGAAATTAGGGAAAGGTTGGAGGCCTATCATCCTCAACCATCTCTGGACACAGATATGATTTAAAGAAGGGAAAAAGGAAGGGAAAAGAACGAAAGAGAAGGCTGTTTGGGGAAAAAAAGAAAAATCACCTTATTCCTAATCCTCTCAACTAACAGCACTTCTTTTCTTTATAGTAGAGAATCTCACCTGCAACCACCTAAAAGGAACATTTTCGACACTTAAATTATGGACACAATACATGCTGGTCATAACAAGTTCAAACAAGGAAGTGCCTGAGTCGCGCCTTATGGGAACTAAGACTGCACTTCGGAAAGGGTCAAAGCCCCGCTTTCCACAGCAGGGTGGGCTAGCCACGGAAGGAGGCAGCTGTGACATCCTGCCCAGCATACCATCTTGGTACCATTCCCTCCCTGCAAAACCTAAACGCTGCTCACATAAATTCAGGTCTAAGATGTTCAGCTTGCATCATCAACATCTTATCCCTCATCCTTCCATAACTTCCAAACACGGATTCAAAACAGCCATCACTCTCTTAACGCAAGCTTTGAAATTTTAATTTCATGTCGAACAACTAAGTAAAGCTCTCCATAGTTCATCACAGAGATGGACGATTACAAAACGAAAGAAAATCACGAAGCTCCCCCAGCCACCTCCATACCTGTCTTCAAGGACACCCTGGAGACACTCACATTCATTCTTTTTTTTTTATCCTTTTTTGGATTTTTTTTGTTTTTTTTACGTTCATTCTTATTTCAGCTCTACCGAAAGGCAAGAGTGGGCTTTCTCATCTGATTTTATAAACTAAGGAAACTAAAGTCTTAAGAGGTAAGCTACCTCACAAGGTCAGGAGCAAAAGAGACCACAGGCTATCCCAGTGAGGGCTGCCATGCCCTCTACCAAGCTTTGTACCATTACTGAAACTTTTAAAGTTCTCTTCTCACAGAACTCTCCCAAACCCCGACAAAAAAGCTGCCCACAGGCCCAGAATTCTGTTTTCCCTCCCGAGAACAGAAGGAAAAGTCAGACTTTAAAAGTCAACAGGTCATTCTCCAGGGAGATCCTCTCTTCTAACAGTTTCTTACGCATCCTTCTAGAAACTTAATCCGTATAAAAAAATGCGGGGCAATGGGGAGGGATCGATTTTCATTTTATAGCCTTCTGTGCTTGCATGAATTTTAACATGAGTATGTACTACTTTCATAATTCTTTTAAAAACTAGTTTTTAATAAAAAAGATGCTAAGCCATTCCACTTTAGAATAAAAGGAAACAAATGCTAATGCAGAAGGGAGAAGGCACGTGATTGAGACTATTTCAACTCCTTGTGCAGAGGTCCTGAAATCAACAAGCCAACGTGTTACTGCGTGGGACCTAGTGTGTGTGATGGGAGATGGTGTATTGACCCTGTGTCCTCCTCTTTACAAGGGCTGCTGATTAAAGCCCCCTCACCAGTGGGGAAGTCGTTCACTCATCTTGGTGGCCAAGTGCCACCACGTACCAAGCATTGCTCCGTGAGCCCTAGGGGGCCCCGAGGATGCTGGGGGGACCAACAGTGGCTGCAGAGCAGTGTAGGGTCAGGGCTGCGGTGGTCAGTCAGGCCCAGGGCACTGTGGGAGCACCAAGGGGTGGGGCAGGAATTGTTCAAGGTGGATCTGAAGGAACTGCAGGACTGAGCCTGGGGAAGGGCGGGAGGTGTGGGCAGAGCTGAGCCATGCTGGACGGCACAGTCGGTTAAGGGGCTTAGGGGGTCAGGAAAAAGATGGAACATTAAGGATGGAGAAACAGACAGCTCGTGAAGAGCCCAGGTCAGGATAAGAATTTGGGGGGTGAGTGCCAAGTTAGCAGAGAGCGGTGAGCATATGAAAGTGGGGGCATGGGAGGATGGACAGTTTCTGTGGTAAAAAGGAAGCTGTGTGAGGGGGTTGAAACTGGAGGAAAGGAGGACAGTTAGGAAGCTACTAGAGTCACCCACGGAAGAGGGTGCGGCCGTGGAGAGGGTCAGGGGAGAGGCCATGCTCTGCGAGGTGGGGAAGCGGGGAGGCTCGAGGACCAGTTCCAGGTTTCTGTTCCAGGGGCTCAGGGCGTCACTCCCTGGGATGGGAAGGATGGGCGGAGGGTGGAGGGGCGATGTCTATCACGCGGATGGACAGAACGGTGTGGAGCTCCAGAGAATTATCTAGAGTAGAGAGGAGTCACTGGCAGAGAGAAAGTGGTGAAGCCAGCAGAGAGGACGAGATGGCTCAGGGGAAATGTGAAAAGTACGAAGAGAAGGGCCAGAACCCTGCAGGCTCCAACACTGATGGGGCAGAAAGAGAGCAGGCGGCGTGTCTGTTGAGGTCACAGCAAACCAGGGGAGAGCTGAGTGACCAAAACCAAAGAAGAGAGGGTCCAAGGTCACCATGGTCTCGGAGGTCTGGTGGCCAACACCAAAGAGCAGTCAAGGGGAGACAGTGCCCACCCTTGGGGAGCTGGCTTGGGCCTCGCGCCCCCATCTACCAGAAGAGCAAGACTGCTAGCTTTTTAATAGCAAGCCCTTAAATTCACCCTAACAGCCGCTGGCAGCCCCACAGTGTGGGCCCTATATCTCTCTGGAACCTTCCGTTTCAATCCAGGTGAAGAAATAATGACTCAACACCATGACTGCAGCCACCATGACTGCAGATCAGATGACTTGATCTGCGAGAACCCAGATTTCATCCCCAAATGCCAGCTCCTGCCGCCATCTCTGTGTGTCACTGGCAGCCAAGATGATGAGACCTTCACTTCAGGAAGCTGTTATCACAAAACCGGTGGGCGTTCTGAGTATGCTTTTTCAGACTGCCCCCACCTGACCCTGCCCTTCCCCAAACGATGTCCTGAAGGGTCCAAGGCACCTCCCCTTGAGAATCAGCGCCAGACCCTAAGTAGAGGTAAACTCGCTTGCCTTCCCTTCTATCTTCCTACTCTGGTACCTTTAAAAACACGTCCCCTCGTTGCCTACATTCCTGCTCCCAGCCTGCAAGTCCCAGTTCCCCCAATGTGAACACCCTGCCTTGCCAGTCTCCGGGCAACGATCCTTTACAGAGGAAGAATATCAGGAACAGTGTACCCTGCCTAGGATATCTTTAGTTCAAGGGGCAGCAAACAAAGGCCACTGGGCCAAATCTGGCCCACTGCCAATTTTTTGTACCGCCCACAAGCTAAGCATGTTTTTTAAAAATGAAATGTTACAATCAATTTAATGATGACAACCACTAACTCTGAACCCATATGAAGTGAAATGTTATCACCTCCCCCATAAAAAGAGAATTCCATTCTTCTCATGAGTAGACCTGTATTACAAACGAATTGTACTCAATTACTATCATTAGATTTTAATTTTCATCAATTAAAAAAAAATCTGTAGAGATTGTTTCCTTCCCTCATCATGTAAGGACCCACATATTATCCATGATTTTGCATCTGGGCCCACATGGTTAAAACAGGTACTATGCGCCCTTTACAGAAAAAGTTTGCTGGCCCCTGCTCTGGGTTAATGGGAAATGTTGGTCCTTTCAATAGCTCACTTAGGTTCACCGGTGGACTCCAATGAATGTTACCAGGGAGAGGGAAAAGGGATGAGATGGGGGGTGCTGGAAAAGATCAGGAAGGAAGGGAAAAAGGGAAGCAGGAAGAAGTACAGGAATAAGGAGTAAGCGCATAGATTCATTTCTGAATGAGGGAAAAAGAAAAAAAAATTAATATACTACTATGCTTAGCTTTCCCATCAAAAATCAGGAGTCATAACCCACAAAGAGACACAGGAGGTACACTTCAATTCTAACTTAAGCAGTCATGACTTTAAAAACTCAATAAATATTTATTGAACATCTCTTTATTATGACAGCTTGGCACTAACATAACGATAACCAAGACAGCCAAGATCCCTCCCTGCACAGAGCTTACACACAAGTCAAGTTTTTTGAAATAACAACACTGTTGATCAATTATACCTCTCTATTCCAGTAGAGGAATCTTAAGCATCCTGTGTAACTGCAATGTGTTTTGGGTCATATTTTTAATCTTGAAAACCAGGATATTTTACCTTAATTTTCACTGGCTTAAGCCAGTGAATGAGATGAAATTATGATTCTCAAATACATTTGGTTGGGAGCTAGAAATGAATCAAGCGATCCCAAAAACTTGGGTTCTTTTATCCAGAAGTCTAGTCATAAATGGGACAACTAGGATCATCAGTTCCAGAAGCCACTTCTCACAGAGTATCACGATGGATAGGTCAACGTCTCATGCCAAGTGTCCCACTAACACTTCTAAACTGAGTAAGAGCGTGTGTGTCACAAATAAGTCTCTGTGTTTGACTCTCAGATCACTTACGTACTAGCTGCATCATCTTACAATTTCACTTAACTCTGCTAAGCCTCAGTTTCCTCACCTATAAAGTGGGGATTGCAGTGTATAATGTTACCAATTTGCAATTAATGTAATGTACACATGAAATGAGGTCACCCAAATCAAGCCCTTATCATCCTCATCCTGTGGTAAGCGCTGAGACAACATGAGTGGCGCCTGTCATCCACACACAGTTTCCACCAAAACCACAAAAGCAATGTTTTCAGAACTTACTCAGTGTGTCACATGGCTAAACCAACACATTAAAAACCTGCTCCTATGGTCTCTGGAAACCAGAGGAAGGTTTTTCAAATGAAATGAAAAACTTCAAAATATCTGGAGATTAATCTATAGTCAAACATTTACAGTTACTTAGAATCAGGTATATGATTTGATTTGATTTGATTTGGGAGAAACAATGATTTTTCCTCTTCCAGAAACTGGTGTCCTGGGAGGAATCTTAAATCTAATAATGAAATCAGGATTAGCGTCCACAAAATGGCATTAAGAATGCTTGCCTTAGCTATTTCACAGGGGTACTTCAAGAATCAAACTAAATTGAAAACGGTCTCAAAAGAAAGCACAAATATAAATTTTAAAAAGTATACTATCACACTCACTAATCCAGTTAGTTACTCTCTGGTGTCGAAAAGCAATGAAGGCTAGCAGAGGGTGGGAGACAGGGTCACACTATCTTAGCAACCGTATTTCCAGAATATTTAATTTTACCATGTGTCTTATTTCAGGATACATTTTAGATGGCTACAACAAATTACTAAGCCTAATTTTTAGGGGCAATTCACTCAATCTCATACCTACCAAAGAGTACCTACTCTAAATCCTGTTCGCATAGAACCATAAGAGATCGGCTCCAAAATAAACAGGTAGCCACACTTTTCAGTGGATATGTAACCAATGAATAAGAAATTTGTGTATGATGCATCCCCCAAAACAAAGCAAATGATGGAGGACATATTCTATACACGAATACCAAACAATAAGCACCCTGTGGGCGATGGAACTTTCCATATTTATATTAAAATGTATATTTCTAGTACTCTATCCCTTAATAGTACAGTAAATTCCAGTCAGTTGCTAAACACCTGCAAAGAGAGTTAGCATTAGACTAAGCTAAATTTAAATCTAGTTGATTTGAATTATGATTTAAATCATCAGTCAAGAAGAACTGGTATCTTTTTAAAATTAAAAAGCGCATACTTATTTTTGCCATAATGGTAATAAGCTTCATAAAACTCAGATACTATACATATACTGCTTTTTAAAAAAATTATTTAAATATGGTATAAAAAATCTTTAAAATATTCCAATTATTTTTAATATTAACATATAGCTCTTACATAGGCATACATATATATATATATATATATTTTTTTTTTTTTTTTTTTTTTTTTTTTTGGTGGTACGCGGCCCTCTCACTGTTGTGGCCTCTCCCGTTGCGGAGCACAGGCTCCGGACGCACAGGCTCGGCGGCCATGGCTCATGCGCCCAGCCGCTCCAGGGCATGTGGGATCTTCCCGGATCGGGGCACGAACCCGTGTCCCCTGCATCAGCAGGCGGACTCTCAACCACTGCGCCACCAGGGAAGCCCGGCATACATATTTTATATGCTCAAAAAGACTCAACACCTCTTAATAGATTTTTTTGTATTTTACAGCTACATTAGAAACTCTAATACTATTCCTTTATATATCAAAACTAAATGAAGCATCCATTTACATCACTGAAAGACTATCTTCTCTAAGTTAATCACGAATTCTTCCCACAGAGCATTAAAATCTAATAGTCATAACCAAAATAATTTAAATTATTTTGTTTAATTTTTTTAAAGGGCATTTCCGTAAAATAGATAATCAACAAGGACCTACTGTATAGCACAGGAAATGCTTACTCAACACTCTGTAATACCCTAAAAGGGAAAAGAATCTGAAAAAGAATAGATATATGTATAACCAAATCACTTTGTTGTACACCTGAAACTAACACACATTGTAAATCAACTATACTCCAATATAAAATAAAAATTAATAAAAATAAAAAGGGCATTTTCTTCAACGGCAAATCATTTTAAGATAAGCAGCTTATTAATCATCTTTATTCTTCAATGCTAACACTTATCAAAAGTGAGGACTTGGGCTTCCCTGGTGGCGCAGTGGTTGAGAGTCCGCCTAGCGATGCAGGGGACACGGGTTCATGCCCCGGTCTGGGAGGATCCCACATGCCGTGGAGCGGCTGGGCCCGTGAGCCATGGCCGCTGAGCCTGCGCATCTGGAGCCTGTGCTCCGCCACGGGAGAGGCCACAACAGGGAGAGGCCCCCAAAACGCAAAAAAAAAAAAAAAAAAAAAAAAAGTCAGGACGCAAGTAAGAAACTAAACTGGAGAGAACAGTTTTATGTACATAAAATATCAAATAGTGTATAAAAAGCACATCTATCAAGCAGTTGTTTTAACCAACCACTTTAAATATCTTTAATAATAACTGAAGCACTCTGATATCTTATGTGACTTTTGTTTTGTTTTGTTTTAGTGGGGTGGGCTGGGGGAATCTGTTTAGGATAGATCTGGTATTAAGTGTGTTCTTCACGCCTTCTTATATTCTAGAACTCTGGTAACTCTTTAAACTCTAACAATTTATTAACAAAACCTCTGCTCCTGGGACTTTCCTGGTGGCACAGTGGTTAAGAATCCACCTGCCAATTCAGGGGACACGGTTCAAGCCCTGGTCCGGGAAGATCCCACATGCCGCAGAGTAACTCAGCCCGTGCACCGCAACTACTGAAGCCCACGCGCCTAGAGCCCGTGCTCCACAACAAAAGCCACTGCAATGAGAAGCCCGCACCCCACAACAGAGCAGCCCCCGCTTGCAGCAACTAGAGAAAGCCCACACACAGCAAGGAAGACCAATGCAGCCAAAAATTAATTTAAAAAAACTCTCCTCCCAATCTTTACCACATAATTTTATTCTGAATAAAAATTGTAGTTTGATAAAATATTTAACCTCGGACACACCTTAAGCCGACATAACTGTCTCTTAAAAGCAGTGGTTTTAAAAACCAGTTTTTAAAAAGCCAGTTCTTAAAATCACAAATAATTATAAATACTCCTTTGAAATCTAATATTTCATCTCAAAATTTAAGTGAAGATTAATTAACTAATGTTAACAAAAAGATTTTAAGGGGCTCTGGAATAACACAGCCCCCAAGGATATGTAAAACTACGGTAGAAATTAGTCTTCCTTTTTTTTTAGTTTTATAGATGAGGAAAGTTAGCTCAAGGACACAGGAGTTTATAGCAGAACAAAGGCCCAAGACTCAGCAGAGGTTCCCCATCTAAGCTCCTTGCGCGCATGCAACGTGCAACTTGGTTTCACCTCTGCAGAGCCCAGGGCTCTGGGCAGAGAGGGGACTCTGGGTGTGTGTTGGGCCAGTGAAGTGTTGCCCTATGGGCAGTGAAGGAGGACAACAGATACGATTTCTGTGGCAGTTACCTCTCCCCCTAGTAAAAGCTTCTTGCTTTCTCCTGCCCTTGTACAGAGCGCAGTCATACCGCGAGGCATGGTCAACACACACTGCAACTGCACAGTGACAGTGCAATCTCACAGCTCTAGATGGCCGACCCCCCCCCATGTCACAATCTGAGCAGAGGCACACATTCTGAGGACTTCCTCCCCAGCGGCCTCTTCCCTTCTTCTTCCAGAGTGTCACAGCTCCAACAGGCATGGTCCCACTCCATTCCCCTAGGCGTGAGTACCTAAGGCGAAAACACAACCTGGGACCCCAACCTGTACATCTTCCCACTGACAGCAGGTTATCTTTCTCTGCCTATCATTCTCCAAGGGCCTGGTGAGAGGAACAAACACATTCTCTTTCTCATGCGTTAGAAAGTCTAATATTTTGTCAAACAGAAATGAAAAATAAACCTAATCTAAGCTGTCATAGAATCGCGAGATGCCTCTGGCAGTTCTATCAAAGTATGAAGACACGTCGGGATGCTTTGAAGAAATGAAACTGCAGTTTATCAAGTGTGATTTATAAGCAAAACTGATGTAGCTGGTAGATAACACTGCTGTCTAATCATTAGTAGTCAGACAACAGCCATGTGAACACATCAATTATGGGCCACTGCCAAAAGCCCTTGAGATCCTGGAGATTAACAGCCAATCCTCTGTTTTACAAGCTAACATCAAAAAGAATATTAATAAGAGGAGGGGCAATGTGAGAGCTTGTCAGAGTAATTCAGCCACTAAAACAAGGCACTTTTTTCCCTTCTCCTCTCTGTCGAATTGGCCCAAGGAAGTAGCTGGCATCAGCTACAAAGTGCAAAGCTGCCAATTTCTTGGGAAATGTTTTTCACTAACATATGGGAACTTGTAAGGGTCTGTAAAACAGCTATTTCGTGAAGAAAGGCAGGCAAGCCCTCATGTCCCTTTTTTAAGTACTGGAATGAAACAAATGGGGTCACTGTGGAATTCGTGAATTATTTTTAAATTATTAACAGTATGCATGGAGAAGTATCCATTGACTTTGTCTCTACCCAGTCAGAAATTTTGTAAAACCTCACATTATTCTTCTACTTCCACCAGCCAACAAAATTTAATTAACTAAGAGAAACAACTAGTACTACCCTGCGCATTAATGAGCTGCTTCAAATCAACATGGTTCTGACCAAAGTAGGACAAAAATCAAAATGTGTGGTCTCTAAGTACTTAAATTCCTTCTTTCCAGCTATCTCAGGAAGAGAGATATAAACCCCACTGATATTTCTGCAGTTAGAATTAAGCCAGCTCC